>NC_086228.1:5175000-5775000 GCF_036321145.2 Pelmatolapia mariae | reverse complement strand
AATCACATGGCGTGCACGCCACACCTGAGTCAAACAGTATTTGTGGACTAATTCTCAGAATTTAATTTAGCCGAGGATCGGTGTGGGCGGAGTTTACTACACCAGGACATTCCAGATTAGTGTGCGTTGTCATTCAGAATAAAGCAGATTACTCTGCATACATCTTTGTGATTGTCTGAACTTTTTGTTGCTTCTGCGGTGCACCGCCCGACGTGACAAATTGGATCTGACATTTTCAGCAGGATGACGCTGCCATTTACTCGAGCATCATACGTGATCCAGTTATGATGTCCACTCACAGAGAGAGAAATACAAATACAAAGGTACCCACAACACTTACTACATTTACTACTGGATGATAACAGCATTTGTAACACTTAAACGAAGGTTAGAAGAGCTTTAAAGCTCTCTACCGTGGTTGCTAGAAGCCAGAAAAGCACGTGGAAACGTGTTTGATGGATGAAAAAAAAAATCAAAGGGTGCATGCAGGCTTGTTTTTTTTAGATCTGGGATTCGCTATGCAAGAAATAGAATATGTATAAAACATGAATGGAGATCTTTCTATGCGACACAGAGAGTTTCAGTTTAGAAAGGAGGCGATCATTCCACAGTTTTTATTATTGACTTTATGCATACTTAAACAATCTGCCCTTTTCATGCACTTGCTCGTTCAGCTGCTTCCTGTTTGGATGCTACCTGTGCATTCCCAGCACTGCTCACCTACCGTATGCATGCATACACATCGAACTGATTTCATTACTTCTTTCCCCTCTCAGACACTCTGCTACACCAAGAGAGACAGAGAGCCGGCGCTGTGATTTTTTCTTTTTTCCATTTGCACTCATGCATGTGTCACTAATGCTGCAGCCTCTGAAAAGCAGAGAAAGCTATCTCTCTGTCCTTCTAATGCTAGCTCGCTTTGTGCAGTGGCTGTTTTTAGGCGATTTTTCGCCACGCTCACTCCTCACTGCTGCAGTGCTAAGATTGGCCTGATAGCTGTGTACACACAACAACGTGCACTGTCAGCGAGCCTTGACAAGGCGTCGATGTGGAAATGTGAAGAATAATGAGTTATTACAGGGTTATCTATGTGTATCTCCATGTCATGACTGTGTAAGCGGCTCTGCTAATCTCATTAGATGAGACAAGTTGTTAAAGATGTTTTCTGATTTCCTCTCTCTTCTCTCCTACTGCTTCCACAAATAGATTTCAGATCAGTGTGCTGAGAGGAAATGATTAGTGCTTTTAGCTCCCACGGAAACCGGTTTTTCACGAGAGAATTGTGCAAGTGGCTGCTGCGTAGCGCCAGTAAAAAACATCTGACTCCTGTTGTTTCTAAATATATGCACCATATTTTACACCCCATCTGCATTGTATAGCAGCCCCAAAGCTTGGTTCATTTTTACATATGCAGCCAGCAGTGACAGCTGGAAACAAAGCGAGCACTGACTTCAAGGAAGCTAGGCTCCATAAGTACAAATCAGATGTAAAATATGTCTAGCATGGGTGGGTCAAAGATATAAGTCACACACAAATACGACAATTCAGCCATGAAATGTGAAAGGATGGGAAGCTTCTATTCTTGGCGACATCTTGCCAATGACAGCCAGATGGGACGGCTGAAACTCATTTTTGGGCCAAGGAAAGCCACGGAGAGGGCGCAGTTGCATTTGTGACAGACAAATTATCACAAGGGGTGTACAACCCCCCTGGGGGAGGCAGAGAAGTAAAGGAAGAGTGACAGGGAGAGAGAAAGAGAGCCCCGGTCAAAGTCTTACGGAAAAAAAAAGAAAAAATTAGCTGTGAGCTGTCGGGGTATGTTAGGTGAAACTGAGATGGATACGCACAACCCAGCTAAAAGCAGTTGGTGGGTGGAAGCTTACTGTTCCTTTTCACAGACTTCCAAAACAGCAGATTGCTTGCCTGCAAGCCTTTGAGTCTTGTTTCGAATAGACGACGTCCCTGATCTGATTGTAGCTTACAAACAAAGGTAAACAATGTGCGTGGCGTTCATGCGCACAGAGCTGATGGCCAAGCATGCACATGTGAGTCCTCAAAGCATCATTTGTCTTTCCAGGGAAGTCCAATCCTACTCCGGCTTACATAGAAAATACCTAAAGGCGATGTTTATTATATATACACTATGCAAAACACCCACATAAATACTAATGCACACACATACACACACACATGGGTACATTCAACAATTCAGGAAACTCATTAAAAACTGCACGCGGACCACCTCGTAGGCAGCAACCTTTTTTCTCTGACCAAGAACATCAACAACTCTTTTAATCTAAAACAGCATAAATGAACCAGAACCAGAGGACATACTGGAAAAAAAACTCCCCTGGATGTGCTGTAATTCCTGCTCCACTCTCGAAATTATAGTGCTCTTCCTATTAGAAAGACTCCCTCCATTACAGATGCCTTTAAGGGTCAGTGCTCACACCAGCAGCAGAATCTGAGCTGATTAACTATTGTACCATGCATGAACGTGCCAGGGCGGGCACGGGTTCCAACAGGGTAAACATATTCTTCTAGCTGTGCCTATGTCACTCTGTGTTCCTCTCTCGCAACGTCTGACACCACTGTTCCCTGCTCTGCCCGTCGTGCCAGTAGCCCTGCAGCCAGAAGCCACAAAAGCTTTGTTTAATTCAAGGCGGCACTCCATGCAAACAGCGGCCAAATATGGGAGGGATATGCGTCTCCTTCTCCTCAACCTCATTCTTGTGCACACATTAAAGATAGAGAGCGACGCTGAGTCTGGGATGGGACCTGATCTCAGCACCTGAATGTGGAATTACCTGCTCTGAAGAGGGCAGCTGGGTTTGTTCACACACACACACACACACACACACACACACACACACACACACACACACACACACACACACACACACACACACACACACACACACACACACACACACTGCCATGTGTGCCCATCAGTAGCCTGCCTACTGTGTGCAGTGAAGAGATAGCAACAGTGTGACAACAACCTATCCCTGGAGAGCACTGTGCCTGCCTTCCCTGCCTCATGCTTCATACTGTAAATTCCCATTGAGTCAATTACCGTGGCAGACTCTTTAGCCACCACGGCCACTTACTGTAAGTGGACGTTGAGACAATTGGGTTATGACATGTTCTGCTGTAAAAATGGTTTGGAAAAGTTCCATCGGCAGCAGCGGCTCCCAGAAAAATCTACTCAAACAAATCAAGTCAACTGGAAATCCCAACAATTAAGAGCTATTTGTGCAGCCTATCTGAACTCAGCAACCAGCGACTGAGCATCGATCCTCTGCAAAACTAATCTCGATCAATCCATTCAAATGTTTTTATTTTGATTAGAAAAATACACAGAGTTGCTGAGATGTTGACTTTAGTAATAGAGATTAAAAATGTGTTGACCAAAGTGTTCATCAATCTGAAATGCCTTGTTTTTTTTCACCCCCTCTCTCTGAGAATAAAACACGTGCTGACTACACATTTATCTGCAGTCCAAACTGAAAAATATATCGCAGCAAGACAAACAGACCGACGTATGGATGAACCGAGCCGCCGACATCTATTCTCATTGTGTCACAGACAAAGAACAGAGGACGGGGAAGAAGAGGGAGGTCATGGGAGGATAACAGGAGGATAGGGGTGTGTGTGAATGTGTGTGTGTGTGGGGGGTGATAAGACTCTTAAAGTTCCTCAGTGTGTGCTACTGTCCCCGGAGAGTATTCAAGGCAAGGCAGAGGCTCTCTGCATAGGAAATAGCACTCAGCATGCTAACTGTGACTTTGCATTCATTGTGAGGAAGACACAAGCATCTTAATGTATCGGGTGACTCATGCAACCATTTCATCTCGAATACGCACTTGCTCCAAAAGCTTGGGTAAGAAGGCTTTGAAATGATTGCAGTGTGATTTGCGATTTGGAAAATGTAATTTCTCAGCAGTTTGAGATCGCAACATACCTGAGATTTCCAACTGAAACGGCTTTCCAACTAATGCAGATTTGTCAGACCAGTGCTTGAACTATTTGATTTTTTTACTGAAGCTATAAAAAACCTTAAATAAGTTTGTTTCTTCATTTGGGCAGTTTTATTTTCTCGGCTAGTCGACAGCTAAGCAGCATCGCTGGCACTTGGAATAATTTACTATAAGTATTTTCATTTAACTGTATTTTGTGCAGCTCTGCCACCTCTCTGTGAGGACATATTCGGTTATGATGCTCTGCAACTGTGAGTAAATATAAGCCTGTGTATTAGATTTTGGAGCCTGAGATGAAATCTAATTTCTGCGAGCTGAGTGAGAGAGATTGCTTGCTGATACATATCCAAGGCCACATCTGGTAGACCCTATCAAATATACATGAACTTGTGGAGATCATGATATGGCAGCGCTCCCATTATTTCCCCACGACCGCAGCGCATTCGTGCTCCTTGTATTCGTTGTTCGATACTGGTGCCGACATTTACTTTGATATTTACAAAGTTTGCAAAAGACAAACACAGCGACACACTCACACACACACCTTCTGTGTCGGTGCTCGCCAAAAAATCCTGGTTACTTTCTGATCTCTTAAGGATACCATTTAAGAACTGAACATTGTAATGGAGGCAATAAAGCATGGAGATGACTTTCCTGATATTGAAATGTGACAGTTAATTTCAGTCATTGGTGGAGCCAGCTGATAACAGATTGATAGTGTCACAAACTGTAATGGACAAGTAATTAATATCTATTGCGCTGCCTCCATTTGGAACACTAATGTATCATATTGAATTTCAGATGAAGGGGGGGGGGGGGACGAATGACAGAAAACATCTCAATGTCTGGCATGGAGTCAACCTCATTTCAGTCCGGGACGGTCTAATAACAAGGACTATATACATTCCCCTTTCAGAGCAGCACTCCAACCATTTTCAATTTTGGCAGGGGAGAAAGCAGAGTATTTTTACCTCCAGTCTTCTCTGTCAAACTCTGAAAAGGCCAAATGGGAAGTGGTGGGCAATTTCTTCACCACCTCAATACCAAATATTCTGGTGGCTGTTTACAGTGGAGTCGGGCTGCAGGGAGTAAAACACAGAGTGACAGGCCGAGGTCTCGGCACAAGGGCAAAAAGCTGTGAGTCTCTTCCCTGGTCACTTCATTCACTCCTCTTTTTTATGTGTGTGTGCGTGTGTGAGAAAGCCCGTACACACAGGCGTCACTCTCTTCGCTTATGTTGTATGCATATACAGCATATACATACACCTGCATTCTGGTTAACTTTTGTCATGCCGCCGTGTGCCCGCCTCGCCGAGGTAGGAAAGGCATTCAATAGTTGCCGTTCCACCTCGGCGATCACGCTTCAGATTATCAGTCTTTCACAGTCAAAGCGGTCCGTGGCAAGAGGAGACGAGAGAGGATAACAAACAAAAAAGAAAAAGAAAATATAATGGTCATGTGAGAGCATGCGCGGTTATCTTTGTCGTGTTTTTGTCCTCTTTCTTGGTGCTAAAATGCTTTTCAGTTTTCATATCCTCCCCTGTATTCTCTCCTCTCTGTTGTGCCTCTTGCTGCCAGTGCCATCAGGCACACAGCTGTAGCCACATGAATCCGCCCGGAGAGGGAAAGTATGTGGTCTTACATGAACACATGGAGTGTGTGTATGTGTGTGTAGCTGTGGTGAGGTGAGTTGAGCACAGAGATTGGGGGAGGGGGGTGCAGTATTTACACAGGACAACCTTTAATGACAGTCAGTCCCACGGGTTTGACCTGCCAAAACCAGACTGTGTGTATGAGCTGTGTGCTAAAAATGTCCACCTCACTTTTTGTGCATGTTTGTGCAGTACTGATGCGAGTCTGCAGAGATGAGTTATGAGTGCGCACGGGTGTGTGTGAGTGAGACAGAGTGTGCTAGTCTATCAGTTAGGCCGCATACTGGCATGCTTCACTTTCTCAATGTCAAGCAAACACATATTCAACAGCAACTAACGTCACAACACTTGACACATATCGCACCCACAGACATTCTTTTCCAGCGCACATTCAGAGTGGCATTGGTAAGCCTATTGCCATTACTATAGAATGTGTCATTGTCAGCTTTCATCACCACCTAAAGAAATGACAAGCGGGTCTGGTGCCTCGTTTATAAATCAGTGCGTAGGTTTGATGCTAAAAGTGTGCATGCACACAAAGGAAAATGTACGCACACCTGCAGTCAGTGTACCCGTTATAAATCGCAGTCCACCTGGAAATAGGGTGGATGAGCTCCATATCCCATCATCTAAACACCCACATTCAACTATATATGGTCAATGCAAATGAATGTGCATCGAGTGATGTCGCTCATCAACAGGTTACGTGGTTCTCTAGCAGTGTGAATCCTTGCACTTGCAGCTTTATGCACGAGTGTCAGCATAGTTATTTCTTCATACCTTCCCCAAATAATCAATATTATCCAGCTAGATATACAACAAGGAAAACAACTTTTTTATTGGGCAAAAAAAGCCTTAATTTTATTTTTTCACTAAAAACAGTTTGATATAACAGATGCTACAGTAGCATCTATGCTATCGCTTGAGAAGCCACCATTGTTGGTTTTGAACAACAACTCTCACACTACCTAACACTTGTGCTGATTGGTCAGAATCGATGGGGTTTAACTAGCTAAAGGCTTACGAACATGGATTCCCTGAGGATTCCCTTGCTAGATAGTAAGAATATGGATTATATAGTAATAACATGTTATTCCAACAGGATTTTTCATGGAAGGCAGTAATAAATCACTGTAGGCTGAATTTTCTGTGCACATTTCTGTTCATAATGTCTCACCGTGACAACTTATTTGGATTCTTAGACAGTTTTCATTTTTAGTAGCATCTGTGCTTTTCCTGCTATGACTATCATAATTTCAGACAAGAGAGTAAGCCATTGTAATGTTCAAGAAACCAGTTTAAGATCATTTTAGCTTTGTGATGTGAAGCTTTATTCGATAAACATCAACAATACCAAAGGAGTGACACCCGGTGTGGTCTTCTGCTGCAGTAATCCATCTGCTTGAAGGTCTGACATGCTGTGCATTCAGAGATGCTCTTTTGCATACCTTTGTTGTAACAATTGGTTGAGTTACAGTTGCCTTCCTATGTGCTTGAAGCAGTCTTACCATTCTCCTCTGACCTCAACAATGTATTTTCATCCAGAAAACTGCCGCTCACTGGATATTTTCTCTTTTTTAGGCCAGTCTCTCTAAACCCTGCAGATGGTTGTCTGGGAAAATCCCAATAGCTCAGCAGTTTCTGAAATACTCAGACCAACAACCATGCCACATTCAAAGTCACTTAAATCACTTTTCTTCATCATTCTCATGCCCGGTTTGAACTTCAGCAGGTCATCTCAACCATATCGACATGCCTAAAAGCATTGAGTTGCTGCTTTGTGATTGGCTGATTAGACATATTCATATTAATGAGCAGTTAAACAGGTATAGCTAATGCAGAGGTTGGTCAGAGTCCAGATGAACATGTATATATATCTGTATGAATACAATACATATATGGAGGTGTGTTCTTTTGACCAGAAATGTATAAGTATATAAGTCTCTATATTATATTACTATATTTATCAAAACATGTTTGTTTTTCACAATAATTTATTTAAGATCCACCAACTATTTGTTTGACACTCTTCAGCAAATTACATGGTCTATCCATGGATCCTTGGATAAAATGACAACGGCCACTGAGCAAACACCATCTGCTGACTGTTAAAATGCATTAATTGGAGCTGGAGTTTTTTTTTTTTTTTTTTGGTTGAAACAGCAAGCAGTAGTGTTTCATGTTTACTAAATTAGATTTAAATTACTTCGTTTTTAAGTGCTATAAAGGCAGTATGAATAAAACTCCTGATCACAGTGTGTATTTGTAGAATATCGCACATACTGAATGTTTATCACTTTGATAGATGTGCTCGGTTTAAGACTAAAGGGCTACACAGATATATTTGCATTTAGCAAATCTGACAGATGAATGTACTTAAGTGAATTAATGAAAAATGCTGTGTTCTCAAACTTTAAAATACTTAAGATTCATAAGTGCACATACTTTGTTTTATTCTCAACTTTTTGCACTTTAATTGTCTCATGTCAGCGATTGTCTTATGTTTGTCCAACATGGTTTTATTACTCGCCGGGGAAAGAATTACTTATTCTGTGTACACTTCCTGAGATTTCAAAGTGACAACAGAGTCTGCACTTGCTGTCATTTACTGTAAATAGCTGGGAGCATATCTGTTCTACCACACACTGATTCCTGTCAGCCTCTCACCATGAAGCTGTGCACTTTGTTTGTCTGCATTTCTGCATGGAAACTGTTACTGACTGGCTTGTGTTAATTCAATGAAGTACTTCCATGGTAACATGTTTTCCTGTTTGAATTTTAATCAAACATGAGCCAGTCTTTTTTAGCCAGGGATGTGTTTTGGCTGTAAGAGTGGGTGCAGTGTTTTTGGCTCTGATCTGTAGCAGTTCCAATGAATGCCATCAGATATTCACAGTGCCATCTCTGATGTCACAGCTTTCCATCCTCCTTGCCAGCTTCATCAGTTTTGACACAGAGAAATAGACTTGTGCGTTTGGGTCTCTGACAAATTACAGCAATACAATCTACAGTCTTTGAATAATTTAACACCGTACTACTTTTTTTGGGGGGGGGGGGGGGGGGGGGGGGGGGGTTGGAAAAAACAAAAAACACAGACACACCAAACTGCCCACTTTTCTCTGCAGAAGGTATCATCTGCCTGTCCTCTGAGATTTTGAAATCTTGTATCTTTCTTTATCTAGTGAGGAGCATTTTTCTGGCATCGTAGATGCTGGTGGCTGTCTCCAGAGAAAGCGCAGGTGCCCGTGCTCCAAACATTTTCCCTGTGGGCTTGGGTCGGAGAGAGAGAGGGGGGCAAAGCGAGTTGGAATAATAGTTGATCTACGCCGGGAAGGATTATTTTGTACATCTCTTTAATAGAGACCAGAGGGAGAGGAGGAGTAGCAAAAGCTGGTAGGACTGTAGTAAAGTGACTCTGTTTCATATAGAGTCTCCCTCTCCTCCTCCTAATGAGCATTCTATTAGCAGCTAGGGGACGGATTTAGGCAGTTAGGCATACGGAGAAGGCTGGCTAACAATGCAAGCGGTTAGCTAAACAGCTGTTCTCTCTCTGCTGCCACCTCCCATCTTCAGCTAATGAAGCCCTCACCGATGAACAGGAGTCCCGTGACATGCAGGAGAACAGCCACAGACATTCAGTCAGGGACTCTCAGTCACTCACAATCCTCCTATAAAGTCTATGTCGAGGATAGCTTCACCGATAGGACAACTCGGGCTGCAATTAGATAGTGGCTCTAAGGGGAACCCTAAGAATAGCACATTGGGCGAGCGAGCTCAGACCTTTTTACGAGCACTCCGTCCTGCTCCGTATTTGGAAACCAAACACCGACTTTGTGTTATTTTTCTGGCTGGAAAATGTCCGAAGCTATGAAGCATTTCATATCAGATAATAAACCGATCACAGGGATGATTTTTGTGAAATGTTGCACTGTTACATTTCATTATCCTCTACAGTGTGAGCAGTGTTCACAGTGGTGGGCATCGATCAAGATTAGTGGCACGCCATATGGGTTTGTCAACATCCGAACCACTGCAGAGGATGCGCGCTCTCCAAACAGCCTTCACTTAAACAAGGAGAAATGATTCAGGGGTGACGCCTATTTTTCATATTATAAAATATGATGCAGCATTATGTTTGGCTAACAAAAAAACACTATTTGTTTTACTTAAATGTTCAGTCTGTCAAAGGCTTGATTATGTACTGAAAGCCTGGGTCACCTTCAAAATGATACACGGTTAAGATTTACTTTGCAGGTATTCTTGTTTGCTTTGTTGAGCAGTCACTTTAGCTGTCAAAGCCTGCTGGCATGCTTAAATGAAGTGCTGTTTTGAATGTGCAACTGCATCAAAGCTTGGGCAGGAAGTGTCAGGATTCTAAAAGTCTGCTTAGATTTTGAAGCAATTAGCCAGGTGCGCTTACTGTGGGTGAGAAAATGGGAGTTCAGTGCAATTTCTTTTCTAGTCGTTGTTCACACGGTTACTTCTGCCACTCTGTTGAATATTAAACACCACATCACGAACAGCTCTGAGGCGTAAGGGTTCCTTTTAGTGTTTTATTTAATCTGACTTTGTTACCTTTGTTGGATTTTGCGCGAGTTCGCTTTGACTCGTACATCGCTGTTCTTGTTTTTAATTTAATGAACTGGAGGCTCACTGGTTCCCGATCCACCACAACCTCGAGCTTTGAAAAACACTCGAGGAGGCATAATCCAGTTGAGGCAACACCTGTTTTCTTGTTATTGTATAAACATTTCTCTTTTTTTTAAACTCAAAACTATTGGATCAAAACAAATCCATGAACCGGTGCAATGATATGAAATATAAAAACTCTATGTGTGGAAATTTTTCACATTAGTACACATTACTGTGCAAAAGTCTTGAGCTATGGCTCATTTAATTTTTGTGCTTTCAAAGTGGTCTTGAGCTATAGTGCTCCAGGCTTTCTGGATGTCTTTCAAATTTTTCCTTTGGACACTGAATGCTTTTTCACTTCATTTCACTGATTTTCAGACCAGCCCTTATATCTGAGTATTTTCAGGTGAATGTTTTTGTGTTTGTTTGTTTTTTGTTTGTTTGTGAAGCCACTGGCAGGAGGTAGTTACAAGAGAATTATAAGGAAGTAGACCAGCCACCTTGGAAATCTTAATCTAATCATATTACTTGGTAGTGGCAAGGCCTCGATGTGACAGGTTAATTTCAATAGTTTATTTGATTATTAAGTCAATTAATCAAAAATAAGACTGGATCTGCAGCAAACAAAAGCCCAATAAAACCCATAGAATTAGAAGTATAAGTGGGTAGTGTGATAGTGCGGTGGTTAGCACCTTTGCCTTACAGCACAAAGATTCTGGGTTGCAATCCTTCATCTAGCCAATGGCTTTCTATGTGTTTTCTGTGTTTGTGTGTTCTCTTTGTGTCTAAAGACATGCAAGTAGTGGGGTTAGGTTAACTGGAGATTCTATATTGCCCATAGTTGCGATTGGTTTTGTCTCTCTTTACTAGCCCTGCAATACACTGACAACCTGTCCAGGGTGTAACTGCCTCTCACCTGATAGTAGCTGGGATTTGTGCCAGCGCTGCCTAAATTGGACAAGTGGAAGAAAATAGATGGATAATAAAGTGTTATCTTAAACATTAAAAAAAAACACAAGAGCTACAATCACAATACTAAAATAGTTAAAATATCAGCCCAGCAAAACAAGCCAATTAATACAGCTACTTTGGGGAGGCAATTTACACTGAGGAGTGCCCAGGGGTGCAACTGACTACTGAACAGATGTGCTTCACTGCAAACTGAAATCGTATTCTTTGTATTTGTGCCCCAGTGCTTTTACTCACAGGCACAAGTCTTGGGAGGGGACCTCACCAAAGGCTAACTGCAAAAGCTGACTGAAAGGTAAAACTAAGCAAAAACAGATGAATATTAACTCTACAGAAACCTAATAAACCAAATGAGGCAACTCAGTTCAAATACAAAACACTTCTGTGGTTAATATATTGAAATATGCAATCAAGCTAACATACAAGAGACAACAGAGTAGCAGGGGAGATCGCTGCAAAGGAGAAAATTGGCTGTTATCTGCCTTACTGTAGTCCAAACTAGAGATTTAATGCTGTGATCCTTTTCACCACTGTCAGGCTCTGGGCAGCCAAAGAGCCACCAAAGGAGATAACAAAGCTAGTCCACAAACATTAGGATCAGGAAGACTATAACAGAAAGAGAGTTACTACACATGTTTTAACAGTTAGTTTAACACATTGAATGCATTTTCTAAATACCTACAAGCAGAATGAGACCAAAAAGCAAAGAGAGACTTAACAGTGGACTACAGGTGCCCCTTGTAATCAAGCTCTGATCAGAGAGCTAGAGGACGAGTCAGGGTTAATGCTGTGTTCAAAAGCAATACTCAGGTGAGGAGTGTTTTTTCACTGGGAATTCCCTTACTACACACTTAACACTGACCTATGAATCATTCAAGCATAAAAAGACCCCTTTTAACTCAAGGGATGAACCAGTGTTGTGTCTATACACAACAAGAACCCTAAGGCAATTTCTTACCACCTTGTTGCAAAAACACATAATTTGTTCCCATTTCTTTAGTCGAATCTCTAAAAAATGTCAAAGATAACACAGTTTGACAGGCATAAAATTGTACTTTTTGAACCAACAAGGTGATTTCCAAAGAGCTAGTATCCAAAAACCTGGCATATCTCAGCATGGTGTGCAGCATGTCCTTAAAAATGTGAGGAAACCAGACAAATAGAGGGCAACAGGAGAAGTGGTAGGTCTGAAAAACTATCTACAACATCTGAAAGTCAAGGCCTTAAAAAAATAGGAAAAAAATATTGAAGTGGTGTGTGGGATCATCTTTACAGAGAATGTAACAAAAGGCATCATCCAAACAAGAGCTTTAGAATATCCTTCATGAAGCTTGCAGAACTAAAGACTACTTAAAGACTGTAAAACTTTTCACACAGGTCCTAAACCCCCAATATATCCCCCAAATATAAAAACAGTTACATGTTTGATGGTTGCTAAAGTCAGAAGTTTTCAAATTCTACACATGAGCAGTTTAACGTGGCTCAGGAGAGCCTTTTCCTTCTATCCATTGAATTGTAGCTGCAGTGTTCTAACCTGGTTATACTGTCGATGCTGCAAATGTTGTGTATTGATAAATCATGTGCAAAGATTGTGAGATTTCTATGTATCAGTACACAAATTTCCAGGGGTAAACCCAGAGCTGATTATTATTTTTCTTCCTTTTCACACAGCCATAGATTTAGTAAAAAGATAGACCCATTGTCCCAGGATGAGACATTTGTATTGACAATCTGTGCATGTTCTGTCTCCCAGAAAGATGAGATAGAGGAGCCAGGAGCATACAGTGTAGACGTATAGATACAGGGCAACATGCACATCGATAACTTTACATCACACACCGGTGAATTACATGAGCACAAAGATACTGCAGTGAACTTCAGCATACTATTTTATTTGAGGCAGTTGTGGCAAAGGGCAAAAAACTAAATCGGGTTCTCCTCCGTTTTGAAGTCCTATATCTGTGGCACGAAGGGAGCAATTTGTAGAGTGCACCGAATTATATTATTATAATTGCTCAATCATTATGGTATAGGAGGTCAGCTGGTGGGTGGGCTCCACATCTTTGTTAAAAGCATGCAGAAGCCATTACCTGTTGCTAAGATAATACTTTATTTGTAGCATGTGGATGGTATGAAGGTAAAAAGTGAACTTTTCTTCTCAAAGCATTTGTCTCTAAAACCTGTAACAGGTAACCTCTCGGTTCAAATACAAACCAAAGGTGATCCCTGTAACCTGAGATAGAAGTTCCTGTTTAGGAGAGGGAAATTGTCTTCAAGTTGTGAAATAGCAAATTGGCAATGTTGTTCTGTAACAGTTGCATTCGATTTGGTGAGTCACTCTCTTTTACCACTGAAAAGGATCTATAGCTTATGTTACCTCTCTAAGCAAAAAATCTATTACAGCCTTGTGGGCCTGAGAGCTAAAGATTTAGTCTTTTTGTCAGTTTGCACAATGTTGGCCCTTTACAGTAGGGGTTTGTGCTTGTCAGCATGTTTGCTGAAGTTCGTCTCATTGGGGATTTTATTGTGCTCAGACTATGCAAATTTTTACAGCTAAAGCTAATACATTTGCACTGCCCGGAACTGAACGACTCAAACGCGGAGCTACAGCTTGCGACTGCACGTCACAGCCTCACACACGCACAGTGAAGAGCTGAGGTGTAAATTACAGCACATTATGTCACTGGTAGGAATCCAGATGGTATACACGAATATCATTGTCTGCATCACACTGTGATGGGCTCTCAGCGAGAAAATCCCACGAGCTCGGCCCAACTGCAAAGTAATTGGACTGATGTTTTTTCCTATGCGACACTTCTTATCGCACGCTGAAAAAACAAATTTCCCTTCAAACCATCTTGTCTGTAAGCACAAACTGTACCAAGTAGGGTAAATGTAAACAGAACGATGCATATGTTTCTGGATCCTATAATCATGAAGCAGGCAAGTATTTTTCTCTTTGTATGGATGGAGTAGTTAGAGGAGAATGGAGTGAGAGTAAAATCATACATTTCCTATTTGAAAATAATGTAGGAGTTTGAAAAACATCACCGAAAAGCACTCGGAAACACCTGGTAAGGCTCCCTTTTTCCACCAGCGGAGGATGTATACACATAAATCACATGTTATGAAAACCCGTGAAATTGACGAGAAACGCGATGGCGCTTTCAAGCATGGCGTGCCTTAAAAGGAGCTCCACAGTATCCATCTGTTATTCATGCAGAGACACTGAGCGCTTTTCTTTTCCTCAGCCGAGAAAACAGATGCACAGCCACCGAAGGACTGACCCAGCTAGCCGTGGAGGTGAGCTGTCAGCTACAACAAGCAAACACGGAGTGCTCGGGGTCATCGCTAAAGGGGAAAGTTCAGCTAATTACACTGTAGTTGTTCATCTGGCAGACAAACACAGAAACAACCATGTATTTATTAACACGTTTCACCGGCCTTTTTTGCCTGGTGCAGAATGCCTAATGAATGAGTACAAACAATCATGGGTATAACAAAAAAAAAAGAAAAAAGGAAGTGCGAAAAACAAATTTTAACAAGCAGGAAAGAGGGCAACAAAATAGGAAGACATAAGGAGAGGAAAAGAAATAAACTAGATGGACATAATGAAATGTGAAAATGGCGTAAAGGGAAGATAGTGAGCGGCAAAAATTGGGCCGGTTTGTGTTGAACAACAGCGGCCAAAGAGAGAGAGAGAGAGAGAAAGCGAGGGAGAAGGTGTGAGAGGAGGAGGGAGGTCAGTAGAGATGTGGAGATGGGCGGAGGAGGAGGGGGAACGATGAGCCCCCAGTGCTCAGCTGTCAGTGCTTCCTCTGCAGGTGGGGCAGGAGGAGTGCCAAGTCCCTCTCTCCCACTCACACAGACACCCATGCATCGCTCTATAATGGATGCTTTACACTGGTGCCAGAGAAAGACTGAGGCAGAGAGAGGGAGACATGGTGAGAAGACGAGAAGAGACACGGGGGAGGGCGCGCAACAGAGAAAGAAAGAAACTGCTTTGAGAACAAGGAAAAGGAGCTCGAGAAAATGCCTCGGAGATGAAGGTGCTAGAGTGGGGATGAGTGCAGCGAGGAAATAGACAGACAGACAGACAGACGGAAAGAAACCTCCATCAAGTCATTAGACCAATAAAGAGAGGAAGCAGACCAGACAGTCTGGGAGCAATATGATGCAGCTATTGGTATGATTGATCCAAAGCCTAAGAGGATCAAAGAACAGTAAGGGCACAGCGAGGAGCTGCGCCACCATTCCCCTCACCACTGCTGTCACTGTCTATTAGGAGCTGTATGAATGCGCCCTTGACAATGATTTATCAAGAATGATTCATAGATTACATCTACCTGAACTAATGACTCGCCAGCGTCTTCACCGGGGACTGCAGGTCATAAACAGATGACATATTCTGTAGTGACCTCGTTCATCAGCTGCGATTAGGTCCCAAAAGTAATCTCGGCAATACATCACCAGATGGGTCTCCTTGTATTATCTTGAAGAATGCTGCTTAGACAGCCCGTGTGTGCCACGTGTCGCTCAAGCTGCTGAGGTCTATCGTACCAGTTGTGGGTCCTGGGCTGCAGGTATATGCAATGCTCTGAGGTATTACCTTGGTTGATGGAGGCATGGATTTACTAAAGTACTCAATTATCCACTGCTTCTTACTCTGACCTGCTGCTTGTCTCTTTAACACCTATAACTCCATGCTTTATAGGCTCAAAGAACTGCTGCAAGCTGAGACAGACTGATGTCTGGAGCACTTGAATAAACTGCCTTCTCCGTTTTAGGACCATTTGTCAATTCTTCATTCCTCGGCTCTCTCCTGGCGAGGGATAGGTAAAGCTGCCACACTCTGATGGACAGTCCGACTGGATATTATTTTCTAGAGTGTTAACCTCAAACTGGCTATCTGACCTCAAAGGCTTCATCTTTACCCTCATAACACCCCTCCCACCTCACATTTCTCTAGTGGGTCGCTTTTCCTTTTTTTCTCCTTCTGCTAAGCACAACTTTGATTTCAATTTCCTTCTGCGTAGCTTGGGAAGAAAAAAAAGCCAATTTGCTGCTTGAATTAGGCTATTTACAATTTCTTTCAGATTCAAAAAGAGTGTAATACCTTTTATTTGGTGGGTAATCCTCAGTCTTTGTTTAGGAAAAAATTAGGCGATTTTGTTCACTATACAAAGTTGAAGACACCGTCCTTCAAAGAGTGACTGAAAAATGTCACAAAGACCACTTGTTAAAAGCAGTTTGCTTTTTCCACACAATGAAGGCGACGGTATGTGGCAGACAACAAAGCCGAGTAGTCAGCATAAATAAATACAAGCATTCTTGCTCCGCAGAGATGGCATCCCCCTGGTTTAATTATCGCTCTTGTCAATCGAGGTGGAAGAATACAGCACCTGACAAGGCGCGTCCCCATTCTCTCATCTCGCATAGGTCTTTTTCACACCCTGAAATGCACAGACACCCTTCAGCAAACAGCCAAATCAAACCTCGAGATAGAGGCATTCTGTTGCCCCAAACACCCAGGTAACTTTACAGTGTCGAGTCGCTGAATGCTTTTGACACCTTAGAAATGGGGTCTATTCAAGTTCGACAATTGTCCCTGAATTTTCTCAAGCTGGATGCATTTGCACAACAATGGCAGCTGCATGGTGTATGAATAACATCCCAGGGATGCGGTTATGCTGCTATCTTTCCCGGCGACTCCGAGGGAAATTCCAGCTCTTGCGAGGTACCTTTATTTGTTGCTTAAACCAGACAGGGAAAGGATGGGTGAACCCACACAAATGAAGTGGGCCAAGAATGTAGATGGATTGCACCTCTAGATCTGTACAGCAAGAGCTCAGTGCAGGGACATTAGCAGGCCTGTAGGCCATTCCGCAAGGAGAACGTCCCATGGGTCTTGTTTCAGAAAGAAAACCCACACGTGTTATTTTTCAAAGGTCATAGCCAGACGTAGACCAACATTACAGTTAAAGAAGTGATTCACTGCAACACTTAGGTGCTCTTCATGCAGCCTGTTGGCCTCCTTCTTCACTCTCTAAGACAGGGTAATTTAAAGCAGCGTATATATTAGCCTTAAATTACGTGTTGTATCTCAAGATGCACCAGTGAATAAGAGCACAAGTTTTCAAGGCTCAACACACCCTTGCAATTCCAAGCATGCATAGAACAACAGTGTTTGTGTTCTTTACTCTAAGGACAACTACAAGCCTGCGGGTGCATCATAAATGCTTATCAGAGCAGAGGTTGGGTGCACATGCCAACACAAGCATTGAGTTAAAACAGGCAGATTGATTTGAGGTCAAATAGATGGCATCATTATTTTCTCCCCTGTTTTTGCTTTGGAATCAGTCAAAATCAGCACCTATATTGCCCTTCAAAATTTGAATCTTCTCAAGCTGAAAGAGATTCAAAGTCCAGTGTAAAACAGAATGAAAGTCTACAAAGTTATAATGTATGGAATACATAAATTAACAGGATCGCACAAGCCATGACACCAGTGAGCTCTTGGATCACACACACACAGCCTTGCCCGTACACACCCACCAGGCTTCAAACTGTAACATATCACATATGTTAGCCAGAGCTGAACATGAAAAAAAAAAAAAAAAATATAGTCCTTGTTAATCATCTCTGAGTTTTTACTGTTTTTTTTTTTATGATTTCTTCTTGCTGAAGAATAATAAGTGTTACCTGATTATCACCTCCGCATTATTATGTTGTGACACCAATGAGCCGCCCACTGGAAGGCTAAATTAATACTCTCGTAGGCAAAGGGGAGTAAAGAGGCGCAGAAGTTGGAGTGTGGCTGCTTTAAAGAACAAGTACATGTCAGGCTGTGTATTTTTGACCTATTGCAGGTTCCTGCTTGTACTTTTTGAGTGTTTATTTCTGTACCCTGCATGTAGAAACTGCCATTCTTCAACACTAGGTCTGGTATTTCGTGCATGCTAATGAGCTTCCTTCCATCTTGTCTTTGTTCTGGTGTACTGATATTTTCTTTAAGCTGCAGATTGAGCAATGCCCGCCCATTTTAGAATGAGCAGTGGCCACTGTCGTGGTGTAAGAACGCTAAGTCTAATATTTCTTTAAATTACAATCACTGGCAAGCTAACGCCAGCAGGTTAACACTACAATCAGCTACTTTTGCACGACCTCTTACTATAAACACAGACTGAATGCTTTAGTTAGCCTTTTGTGTAAGTGCATACTTATGTTGTAATATCCATCACTGTATGACTCACTGCTCTAACAAGCCTGCTATTTGTTTTACTTGGTTTTCACTTGTTGATTTTAATCCTTTGGACTCTCTTTTAATCTTTCCTTTCATATTTAGTTTGTTAGGATTTGGGTTAAAGAATCCCCCTTAACAGCATTAATAAATAATTGATAAAGGTTTTGTTTATGCGATGATTTCAGGGCCACAGTCCGCGATGGTAGTAAATGCCATACAATACCTTGTGGATCTATCAAATCCCATGAAACGAGAAGGGCTAAATCCATGTTCAAAATCAACCTTTGCTTGAATCTCAGTTATACTCTTGAAGCTTTGTGGCTGTATCTTACCTACCTGGCTAGTTATGTTCTGTAAGTGTCTTCCAAAACACATTTTGAAAGAACGACACTAGAAACACTAGACACTCGCAAATTTAAAACAACATCGGTGGCCTGTAATAAAGTTCATATTTAAGATTTTTTTAAAAAAAAGCAAAAACAATCTGTCGCTCTGATCTTCAGTTTCTCCAGATCCAATCACACATTCTATCACTGAATCAAATCCTCTCCTGTTCTTCCCACTAAATAGATTCAAACCTATGCCCTCTCCTGAAAACAAAGTACCTGCTCCCTTGCCCTCATGGTTCATGGGGTTTAAGTATTTGCGAGGAGGTGTCTTGCATTAAAATGCATTTGTACTCCTTGCACTTCTGTAATAAAACCCAGGCATTTAACATGTGTATTTATGGTTCTCAATAACCCAGAAGTCTTAATAAAAATGAAAGCTGACATTGGCATGAAGGATCCTCCTCACTAGCTGTCTTTAATGTCCAGAACATTCCATTAAAACGGGAGCACTTCCTTAGAAGTGGAGCTTTTATCCTGATTGCTTACTGGAAGAGAGGGAGGAAGGGAAAAAAAGAAAAAAGAAACCGAACGACCTTCAGCGCCTCTACACCTAGCCCTTCCCTCATGTGTGCGCTGTGAATGGACACGCCTGTGCTGACATATGTGCAGGGATGAGATGCACACTGACACTGAGTGTGAATGGCATAGTATATTTCCTTTGGGTTTTGAATTGAGCAACACATCTTTGAATCTCTAGAGATATATGTACAAATGCACATGTCTGAGTCACTGGGCACTTGGTATTCTGCTCATGCACAGAAAAGCCATCTCAATTTTGAAATCATAACGATTATTAGCAGATAGGGGAAAAAGCCAAATCTGCATGTTTAATTAGCGCCTGTGCGATGCCAGATAGATAATACATGGGACTTGCTAATGTCCTTTCTTTTGAACTTCTTTAGCCATTTTCTTTTTGAAGATGGAGGAAAAAAAGAAGATGGGGACAGAGATTTTCCTCAGTGGGAACACAACTGTTGAGCTACATTTAATAAGCTGGTCAAAAACACTCTCCTGCCGAGAGAGACTGCGCTTTTAATGACCATTCTGCTTCCAAAGTCTCAGATGTGCAGCAAGATTGCTTGCCACATACCAGACAAGGCAGCCATCTTATTAATAGCAACACACCACACATGCTGCAGACTAGGGAGCAGAAACCTAGAGAGGGAGACAAGGGGAGAGAGACGCACTGGCACATGGTGAAAAAGAGCATGTCCCGTGCATGCTTTTACTGACTGTGTAGGCAAGGAGACAGATGGGTGAAGTAAGGACGAGATTGGATGTAGGAGGAGGCAGGGCAGGCACCATGGTCTAAAAAAGCTAGCCCTCGCGAGAAGCCATCCAGACCAGCCTCCACACGGGCCAGGAGGGGAAAACTCCGTGATGGATGTACCCTGTGACTGGAGCCCTCGGCACGCCCACACGAAAACGCCACCAAGGCCAGGCCAGCGGAGCAGGCAATCAAAGAGAGAGGCCAGAGGGCCAGGATGATATAGGAGAATTCAGCTTATTAAATAAGCTTCAGGAGGAGCATGGAGCATCTAAAATAAGTTGTCACTCTGCCACCAACAGGCATGAAAAGAGTCTCGGTTAGATGGAAAGTCTATGCACTGCAGGCGGTGATGACAGACTTTGTACCGTAAGAGTGGGAATACTGTCATTAAATACACCAACACACCAGGGAGCTTCAGTACAGTGTGCCATCATTGATTTCCTCTTTTTTATTTTTTCACCTGGGCTTCATTATCGTGCATCTGAGCAGAACAGGAAGGGAAATGTTTGTGTATGTAGGGATGTAAATCTTATTCCATAATATCACATGTACCACTACTATGAAAATACTACTTCTCTAGTGGAAAAGGGTTTACATGCAAGCAAGTTGGAGTATAAATTCGGGAGCTGTGATGCGCCGTGAGTGTTGTTTCTGACTTAATTTCCATTCAGACTGCAAAGTAGGAAACTAAATATAAGAGGCTCTATCAGAGATGCAACAGTCTGCTGACACGGATAGAAAATCATTACACAAGTCCATTACTAGAGGCCACCTGAAACCAGGTGTTCTTGTGTCACAGTCTGTAATTCATTTGATTATATATTTTTACCCTTAATTTTCAACACTTTGTAGACCCGGACACTTTGATTCCTTTCTTGTTTGTGACGTTGCCTTGGCAACAACAGCATCTTACCAGTTTTCGCTTCGACGCTTAAGACCGAAGGAGGGGCGGGGTGGTGTACAGTGGAGGCTGTGAAAGCAGGTGCAAAAAGACATTTCTTCACTTGTATTTCCTGTCACATCCAGCAGCCCACTCCAGTCCTAAACTTTATATAATTACAACAATCTGTGCTCCCAGAGAGTCTGTGTGAAATCTGATTGCCATTGGTAACATTCACAGCAAGAGTCCTGGCGTGATAGAAGGCTTCCTGTTTCAATTTGCTAGGATCGCTCAAGTTTTACTGGCTTTTTCTTTTTTCTTATCCCATCAGTGGGGCATACATTTCCATTCAGGGGAAAAAACAGAGCCGGTAATATCCAATTTACTGGGAGGAGATGGTTTCTCTGGCAGTATAATAACATGCTACATGGAGCGTAGCATTATGAAGTATGAATAAAAAAAAGGCATTTATGGTAAAAATTCAATTCAAAAGCAGTCATCAGTCATCGGAGGAAATCAAGGCAATTAGTAACACTTTAATGCAAATTGGAGAATGCAAAACATATCACAAATCCTTGGCACTGTAATGGGGTTCCAAGGAAGAGACGATCAAATGACCTCTTTCAAACTCACCCTGGTCGGTCCACTAATCAAAAATCCAAGAAGAGAGATTTCACTCTGTTCTTGAATAGTGTGTGCTTCTGTGTGTGTGTTTGAGCTGGTGTGTGTAGTGATGGGGGTGTATCGCTTAATAGCTTTGTGGCCACAACACTGTCTGGGACCAGGCCTCTATCTACTGCAAGAGTGGTTTCTTTGATGTGGTTTACTTCCGTGTAATGTACAGTAATAGCCCAGTGTTACACCTCCAGCCATCTGTGTCCAAAGCAACATGTTTGTGGCTTGTTAACATGTTTGCAATGAGGCTACATGAGCCTGGCTAAATGTAAAAATCTCTCAGTTGGAAAATAACATATAAAAAAATATAACATCGCTTTGCTGACTGGAGCCTGTCGCATTCACACGACTGTGGTCAATTAAGAATTAATTTATCTCATACACTCCCCTTCGAGTGCTTTGACTATATGGTAAATGAACTGGTACTTATATATATAGTTTGTCTAATACTCACATTGCAATGGATGGATCTGGGGAAACTCAAGGTTCAGTATCATTCCCAAGGATACTTCAACATGCATACTGGAGTAGCCACAAAACTGTGCAATGACCTTCCAATTAGTAGACGATCCGCTCTACTTGCTGAGCCACAACTACCCATAATGCCTTAAATGACCCTTCCTACACCACAGGCAATTCATTCTCATTTTTGTACCTCATCCTACCTCCCCCAGTCCAGCTTGGGAGCTGCAGCCAGTCCTTATGAAGGCCTTCCCCAAACTGCAACCTCAGATCCATGCATCCATCCATGATGTCAAATCTAATTGAGGATGCGGTTCCTTAGAGTAACGCCTTTAAATGTTTGCACAAAAACATGTAATAATTTCACTTTCAGTATTATGCATTTGGGCCTCCAGCAATTACTTACCTGTAATGCTCTATTTGAATTTAGTGATGCATTAGAGGAGGATTAGTATGAGGGATGTTTATTTCATGTCCAAGTCAAGCTTGCATGTTGCATTTAGCATTAAAGACAAGGCCAACATGAGCAGTAAATCATCATGAGGTGACATTAAAGTAGCAGCTAAACATTGTGATTTTTTTTTTTAAAAAAAAGGTTACTTGCAAGTGTGCACCATTTAGCATGACATGGCTACCTTGAAAAGCTCTCCTTGACATACAGTGTCTTGCTTCCAGTGTCACACTACACCTATTTTTTGGTACAGGGAAGAATACTATCAAACCGGCAGAATATGTCAAAGCCCACATGTGGCTTGAAATCCACCGTGAAGTTTCCATTTCTGGACTGAAAATCACATTCATTTGAATGCAAACATGTTTCATCTTAAAACATTTCTTATGCTGCACAGTGAACTAGATTACATTACTCGCTGTAACTCACTACCTGCATGCCTAGATAATATCAAGAAGCCTGCACACCAGCAGGCACGAGCTGAACAGCTATATCACACGCAGCCCCACCACCACACCGGCACCTCTGCCCCACTGTACCTTCAGAGTGATGGGAGAGCGTGAGCAGGCTGACACAAGAAGCTCCAATCCCAGAACCAAACACTGTGATGCGATTGGAATCTCCTCCGAAGAAGCCGATGTTCTCACTGATCCATCTCAAAGCCTGGATTTGGTCCAAGAGCCCATAGTTCCCTTTAGCTGCCTGGTCACCTGTGCTGAGGAAGCCTGCAACACAAAAAGAAGAAATTAAAAAGCCATGCAGTGAAAGCAAGTCAAATGAATCCCAGGCATAAAGTTGGTAGCCACTAAAGGTTATCCACAATGACGGACACCCCACCCCGGTTTTGTCAGAAGAACCACAACACCAGGTTACTGCGGTTGTGAAATCATGACTTATTGGATGGCTCTTGGTAAAATAGGAGTGTGTGTGACCGCATGCCATCTGCACTTTATTGGAAATCAATGCCATGTCTCCCTGGGTAAACACCCATCATCAACAATATTGAGCAGCCGTGATGAAAACCTTGCAAATCTATGAAAACTCTGCGGACAGAGAAAGAGGAAAAAAAAGCTTCAAATGCTGCAAAAATAAGCAGTATGGAACACACACACTGCACACGTGTTCTGCGTTTTATCCTATCATTACCATTCTCTCTCCTGCTCTGTAGTCCAACGCACTTACAGACTAAACATTTACATCCAGCACTATTTATGTACATTTTCTTCCATGTCAGTAATCTGCTAGATTTGGACAATGAGTTTCTCTTGGCTACATCAGCGCTCGTGTTCACACGCCACCCTTTCCCAGTTGCTCTCCAGGGCCTGAGCTCTGACGACTGATGGTTAATGGAGAGTCACGGGAGAAGATCAAAGGCAAGCAATCCCCAAAGTCCCCACGGTGGAGTCGGTGTCCGTCAAACCCGTGAACATGCATGTGAGGTGACAGATGGGTGATGTGTGGAAACCAGCACCCCACTCTCTTTAGCAGCAACGCTGCCAAACACTTCACAAGCAATGAATGTGTTGGTGGTGAATGTTTGGAAGCCTCCGGTGGTCCTTCGGCATCTCGGCATTGTTCCTAACATCTATTTCGTGGTCTGTTCCTCTGTGTAAGGATAAACTGTCAAAGCGAAAGAAGATTACGGTTTTGATATGAGCAACGCATAAAAAAGGTACATTTTTTTGACTCAGGTCAGCATAACAATGCTCACTTTAGATGAGCACTGATTAGAAAGTAGCTTTCTCTGTGGTCATTAGCTTGTTCATTGTGAGCAGTCTATGTACAAAAACCCAGCATGTACTCCACTGCTTATCATTTCTCTTTGTCTGAATCCGGGCACAATCTCCTATCTCGACCCGAACAGCAAACCCGCCTCGCCCTGAGGGCCTGTTGGCAGACACAAAGAGGGTGGGCAGGGGAAAGGCCGGGCCTGATCATCGATTGGAGAGAGGCAGTGGCACAGGAAGCAAAGCAGGAGACAAATGGATCAACAGATGGTCTCCTTCAGATGCATCCCTGAGGATGACAGAGCAGCAGGGCACATGCAGAGTGAGAGTGAAAGAGACAGACGCAGACGGAGAGAGGAGAAATCGGGGCTCCAATTGAAGAGCTTTTCCTTTTCTTTTTCTCTCGCGGCTCCTCCTCGCTTTCCGTCATCACTAAAGGACAACAGCTTTTACAACCTTCTCGAGGGTGCATGGACGAGTGCGAGAGGGAGAGAGAGGGAGGAGAGACGTGACTCTCCCAGAATAACCCTCATTTGCAAAATGGTTCACACTTCACCAAGTGTATGTCAGTTGGGTTAAGAAATGTCAGGAGACTGGCATGTGAAAACGGACTCTGTACAACTGTTAGCCTAATTGAAAAGATACTGTAAACACTATCCATGTGGCATTGTAATATGCGGCATTGCTAAATGACAAGATGTAAATCATTAGAGCTGAATCCTCAGCTGGCACAGTTTAAAAAAGAAAAACAAAACACAGTTTCATGCTACGGTCTTTTGTGGCTTCTTGTTTAGCCGTGTTGATTCCTCTGCATAAATAAAACTGGTCATTAAAATGTAGAGGTGGAATCCAATATCTTAGACAGCAAGACATGCTGCAGGCACCATTTAAAAATACATCTAATATAGCTCCTGGTTATGTTTTAATTGGAAAGGTGACAGAAAGTATTTTCTTTGGAAAGCAATTAAGATAGCAAAGTAATTGTTTTTATGCATGCCTATTGCTATTTTTACATTTTTTGCAGACTTTTTAGTATGGATGTGCCATTTTGCACATATTTGGAGTTGATGACCTATAAAACACCTCAGTCTCCTCTATGATTACAAAAAAATTACTAAAAAGTAAGCTTACTCCAACGACACATAACACACTGTATAGCTTCACTTTGGTTCTGATTTGAGCTCTCCAAATTTCCCCTTAAGCATCAGCGACAGGGTTATAGATTCCAGATATAGCAGATGATCCCTGTCTGATCAGCACCGCGTGGGCTTTGGCTGCACATGAACCATGATGTGCATTGCACTCTCTGTTCACAGCTCACACCTACACAGGACCTTGGGATTCTGGACTGAAGCTCAATGCTTCTGAAGTGTTTGATCAAGCTGGCAATGTGCTTGACTGCACTACTCAACCTGACTTCCATTTGATTTTTTTTTTAAACATTTAAACATTAGGTGCTTTGCAAAGAGCATTTAATTCTAAACTGTAATACAGTATCAAACAATATCCATCTTTGTTAGTTACCCAAATTCAAATCAATATGCAAATGATCTTTTAAATGATGTCAACGATTAACTTTCAACCAAACTGTATACGCAATTACAGTGTCCCAGTCCAGTTAATTTAGCAAACGTGAAATCATCATTAAATACTAAATAGTTCTAGTTGATCTGTGTAAACAAATAAATTATTAATTATTAAACACATCATTTGTACTCATTTAATTTTCCCTGCTACATTTTTATTCTTGCCTGCTGCGAGCTCTGTAACAAACTATAGATTTGCTGTGGGGTATTTTCACTTCACTCAGTAAATGAGGCAATGCTCAAAACCCAATCCCTATGATAATGTGTGATTTACTTAATGCTTTGTTTTTCTCTTAAAACATTAAAAAAGCCACCTCAAAAACAATACTCTCTCTCCTACATCAAGCTCGAGAGCCTCAGCGGGACATGTTGGCTTGAGCTAGGAAAAGAAATCATCAAAATAAGCGTTATTTAAGTCGCTATTCTTAAATCATATAAACCAAATCCATAACGTTTTCAATAACATCTGGTGAGAAAAGAAGTTATAAAAGAACCACATCTAATAATAATAATAATAATAATAACTTCAAATGGTCTTTGTGGGTGAAACAAAGATTTCTAAATATGGAATCCAACAAGTCTGCGCAGTTCAGCTGGATTATGCATTATATTTGCATGAGAGTATCTTATTCACCACAAACTGTGCAAGTTAATAACAGTGATTGTGTGGCCTTTCTCTGTGTGTTAGAACTGTAATTTGTACTGACTGATTACATGATGAGTTTTTGTATCATGTCCCAAACCTATTCTTCCCTGACAGTGATGTGGTTCACTTTTTCTGTATGCGGGCAACTGGCATTTTCTCCTCGTGGCAGCACAGAGACAGAGACTCAGTCGTGATCTCAGCTGCAATAGCAACGGAGAACGTGGTCCGGTCACAGCTGGGTCAGGTCACACCTGTCTCCTTGCATTGTCCTTGCTGGGCGAAACACTGTGTGCGTCTTGTACGGCTACCCCTGCAAGTACCATTGGTTCCCTTGTTACCTTAACGTGACCAGAGGGTCGGATAGGTCACGTCATCGTCCCCTCATGATGACGCGCTCGCTCCACTTTCACACATTGTTGCACACCAGCCACAATGTGCATTAGTTGTGCATTAGAAAAAAAAATGCAAAGCGTGACGCCACATAATGTGGGTGCGTGTTTTTTTTCTTTTGGCTTGATCATGTTTCATCAATATGTGCGTGCCACCATCTCAGTCTCAGCCGAGAGTATGTGTTTCCTCCAGAGCCTGGAGCCTGATTTCCTTTTGCCATGCTTCTCAGCATTGATATTGCTTTATTGATCATGATTTAAATGTCTGTTTCCTGTACGGTGGGCTATAACTCACAAGTGTAGCAGCAAGGGGTGATGATAATGATCGCTCTGACCCCAGACATCTCTTTTAGCCCGCTCTCCCAGATAATAGAATGTGCGTAAACTAATGGACGAGGTTAAGAAGGGGTGAGGGGGAGGGCAAAAGCTTGTTGAGCTGAAGATTGAGCTTACATGGGGACAGATGGAGGGAACAGATAGGGAAGGGTAGAGTAGAATGGGAATAACACAGTGACGTAACAGAGGGAAATGGTTTTTTGGCTTTTTTTTTTTTTTAATTCATGCTTGGTGTTACTTTGCCTTTTCCCTCTTTCTTTTTTACGTCTCATCCTCTCTCTCTTTGGGGGAGCCGGTTAACAAGGCCTTCTGTGTCCAAACTCTCCTTTGGAACCACTCCTCCCTCTCCGGCCTCCCTCTTGCCCTCTCCCTCTATCTCTACCCCCTCCACCCCATCTCTTTTCTGGGGAAATAAAGGCGCACACAGTCACAGCCTTGACAGCCCCCACTAAGAATCCCCCTCCCCCCCAATACAAAAGAGCTTCAACTTCCCCCCAGCCAGGCCTGGGTTGAATGAGAGCCTCTGGGGTGTGGATGAGAAGCAGAGGATGGAAGGGGCCACCCTCCTCACAGCCACATAAAGGGCCTATGTGTCAGGCTCACGATGAGCAAGGGGCATACCCAGCGGTCCATCCTCCGCACAGGGAGATGTACCCATTACATTTTTTACCAGTTTTTTGGGAGTGTGGATTCAAAACACTGACGAGTTTCAAAAAGAGGAAAAAAAAAGAAATGGTGTGTGAGGCGACTGGGGCATGGGCCTGAATGAAGGTGACTCGGATCAGTGTGCCGCTCCTGTTTACAGCTCGGTGCCCAATAGCGTGGCTGGAGCACAGTCTGATCTGAGAAAAGGAGAGCGAGAGAGCTATAGAAACAGGGCGAGCGAAAGAGTGAAGTGCGGACAAGCACAAGAAAGCCTCTTTATGGCTGAACACAGAAGACTCTGTGCTCCACGCCACATCACAGCTTCTGCGGTGGACAGAAATAAAAACTTGCGGGAGAATCACATATTTTCTGATTGTCACTCCAATAAATTACTTATTCCATATTAATGAATATAACATGAGCACAGAATTAAACCAGAAAATGGTTAAAAGAATTTATGCATAAGCCCCCATCCCCTGCATGCCACCCCGATTCTGTCCTGGCCTCATCTCAAATTAATAATTAATTTTAAAAATCACAACGCTTCACATGGCAACAAAGCCATCTGATGTTCGAGGCCCTAGCCCTTGACACTTTGCAAGCTCAAACCAAATCATAACACAGTCAGTATACTGCAGGTCTTTCCCCAAAACGTCAACACACGGATGATTATAAGAAACCTAATTGCTTTGGCTTAGCATTAGTCTCAACTGCACAAAGATTCCCGGACGCAGTAGATGCCGGGTGTCGGCTGGACGCTGCTAGAGGTAGATTATTATGCATACTGTGCTGCTACATACAGACTGAGCCACTCACATGGAAAATGTGGTTTGTGTGCAACAAAGCAATGAGAAAAAACCAAAACAAAACAAAAAACCTACAACAAAATGTCAAGAGGGAAAATCCATGCCGCACAGACACCAGAGCTCATCTGACACATATCTGAGCCCCTAAAACCCAGATCTCTTACAGACAGACGAGGGCCTGTTATGGCAGGCGGGGGATGAAAAACAGATACTGTAAGTCAAAGTCGGTGGTGCACGTGGCAGCTGCTGGTCGTCCTGCATGTGATTTCGGGGGCTGCTTAATCTGATTGTGCGATGTGTCCCAGTGGTCAGACGACACTGTTCAAGGGCTCTGGTGAACAGCAGCTCTGGCAGCAACTACAAATGAGCAGTTTGCATATGTATGACCCCTGGCATCTGAGCACCACTCCATCAATCACACATCGACTACTGGGGCTGTCAGTTTCGTTGCTTCTCTCCCGATCTCCCCTTCGCCATCCCTCCCTTTCGCTGGCTCAGTTTCCTGTCCACCCCTCCTCTCAGTGTCTTTCTCCATTCTTCCTCCCCCAACCTATCACCTTTTCTCTTTCCCGTGTCTCTTATTGTCGTTCTTTTCACATAATAGCACGGACAGAGGCTTCTCAAAGACAGCAAAAGGCTTTTACACGAAGGGGAGCTTTGCATCTCACAGCTGGTGCGGAGGCGTGCTTGCATGCTTCCACAAGGGGAGAGGGAGAGAGTAGTGTTTGAGAGCCACAACTGTGAGGTTAAGCAGCACTTTGGTTCTACTTGGAGGAGCACGCGTCGTCTGGATATATTTCACATTTGCACAATAATTTTCTTTTACTAATGTCTAATGTTTTTTTTAAATGCACTCTTAGAGTATAATCATAATCCTTTGTTCAAAACAAGACATCGTCAGGGTGCTCTGCCTTACTTTTTTGGCCTGTGGCTGAACAAGTTCAAAGGCATGGTGTGAAAAATGACATCAAGCCTGGGTGATGTAATTTGAGGGCGTGGTGAGAAAGTTTAGCGCAAGCCAGCTTGGGGAGGACGGCGCAGTGTGCAGTGATGCAGTGATACCACAGAAGAGATCAGAGCCCAGCTTATCAAAGCACATCAGTGGAGCAGGGTAGGAGAAAAAGGTCATCATTTAGAGCATCTTCAAAGCCTAACTCCACTTCTCCTCAGGTTGGAGTAGCTCTGATAGCTGGCCATAATGAGCTTAGTTTTGGTTGACCCTACCGCTGAAAAAGTTGAGAAATAAGCCCCAGCGGCCAATTTTACAGCTTCCATTTGCGACACTGTAAATCCTGCCTTCAAGTATTTGTTCATTTATTGAAATCCGCCAACTTGAGTTGTAAATCTATTGCAGCAAATTTGAACGAACATCTGTTTTCCAGAGGTTTAGCACTGTGGTGTGTGTGCTGAATGAGTGATTTTTTTTGTGTTTGTCTTCAGATGGGTACAATATTGTTGGCAACACAATGCAGCGCTCTTGCCAGTGGGGCTGTGTTCTGATTTGAAACTGCCTCAAAGCTCACAAGAAGCAATAATTTTACAGAAACGTGCTGTTTGTGCTCATTGTATGCAGTAAGAAAATTTGCATGTTACACCTGTTTGACTGTACAAATCAGAATTGTAAAGCAGAAGAATGCTGATAATATATGTTTTCTTGTTCTCAAAAAATGTCCTGAAAAGAGAAAAAAAAAATATAACAATGTATTATCCTTCTCAAGCACTACCTGTGGAGCCAAAGCCTAATAAAGCTCGTCCCTACTTACTAGAACCTCTATTGTTGGTCAAAACCACACAAAGGAGCTACTTGATTGGATGATATGTTCCTCCATTACAATAAACTTGTAGTTTATTCAGAGACTGATGGAATTCATTGTGCTACCATGAATACTCTATAGCCTAACAAAACCAAGAATGAAAATTGTCCTCAACAAATACACTCTAGTATTTGCTTAAATCTTCCGTGTCTAGCTATTTTATGAACAAAATTTGGATTTTAAAAAAAGAAAAGAAAAGAAAAGAAAAAGCAGACTGGAGGCCAAAATTCTTGCGTCGCTCTAGAATATATTTGTTTTTTTGTGTTTGTTATGAATTGAAGACAATTTTTTCCCTTACAGATGAAAATGGTTCATAATTTCCCTAAATTAATATAATATAATCTACATAAATCATATAACATGCAATCTACATAAATCTGCATATGTTCTCCATAAATTTAATTACAGACTATCTTTGAATATTTGCCCTGCCTTCCTTGTGCTTTAGCGACAGCATGCACTCGAGCTGGCAGAGCCTCAACAAATTTGTGTAAAACCTGACAACCCACATTGCCCCAGCATGATTTGAAAATCTTCCAAAGTGCTTTTTTTTATGATGTCACTACATGTCTGACTTTTTGATTCCGGCAAAAACCCATTTTACAGTTACCACTGTGCTGGTAGGTCTTAGCCCATCCAAGTGTTTGGCTTAGTTTGCCTTTCCAAGGCTGGCTGACAGACTGGTACTCATCCTCAGAGAAAACTACATAGACTTCTTTACACAACTAATTGGAGATTGATGTGCTTTTATTTCCTTTAACTCTGCTTACGTTGATGTTCTAGCTTCATGTATGGTCACTTTTAGTCTCTCTTTTGTACCTTGGATACACCTGATCCAGCTTCTGTGCTGTTTCTTTCGCCCTTCATAACCTTTGGACAAGGTATGACTCTGACTTCTGACACTTCCACTTGGTTCTGATGCCATGTTCCATGCTACAATGGCTGCAAAATCATTTACTGAGACAAGCCTCTAATGAGCAGATTAAATCACACTGAAATGTGTTCGTGTGTTTTTTTTCTTTTACAAAGGACGTAAAGTGTCACAAAAGTGATTCAGTATAATTGGTGACCTAGAAATGTGCAGAATCAGAGATCATGTGTGCCATATAACTTTTTACTGTGATTAAATGATTCTAAATATGTTCTGTTATTAAAATAAATGGTAACAGATTTTCCATGTTCAAGTCAATTCAACTTTACTTATATAGAGCCAAAAAACAACAACAGTTGTCTCAAGGCGCTTCTCTTCTATATATTGTATCAATAAATTCTGGTATAAAACTACCTTTAGTAGTAAAAAACAGGCTTGGGAAAAGCATCACAGATGGTCAAAAAGTATTGAGGGATGTAGTAAAGTATTATTGGCAATAGCAGAAATATAGAATATCACTGGCTTTATCCTTTAAGCTTGTCAAAGACAGCAGTGATAAAGTGAAATGGAATCATGGCATATAGTATAAAGCCAATCTGAGATGACAAATCATTTCCTACTGTATTACATATGACAGCAATCTTTTTTTTTTAATAATGCTTTCACAGTCACCACAGGAGAAAGACCCAAATGCAGGATGCACAGAAGCAGAATAAGGTCCAAAAATCCATTCATCCATTTTACAATTCAGGGTCATGGGAGGGGGGGCTGAAGCCTATCCCATCTGTCATAGTGTGAGAGACGGAGTACACCCTGGACAGGTCGCCAATCTATTGCAGGGCTAACACACAGAGACAGACAATCATTCACACTCACAGCCATGGCCAATTTAGAATCACCAATTAATCTAACCCCATGCATGTTCCTTCTGTGGAAGGATGCCGGAGTACCGAGAAAGAAGTTGGGGAGAACATGCACACTCCACACAGAAAAGCCCCAGACTGGTATTGAATCCAGGATCTTCTTGCTGTGAGGTGATGGTTCTAACCACCACATGATCAGGAAGGCAAGCAGCATGACAAACAATCCAGTAGGAGCAGGCAAAAGGGTGACATCCAAAAACAGACACACAGCTCATACATGGGGAATCCAAGAAAACTACAAAGCACATAAATAGGTAGCTTAATAACTGAGTTGATTAAAGACAATCAGTCAACTTAAATGTACAAAGCAAGAGGTACATTCAGTGTCACTTTGTTAGGTACTAGTTTAACTACTCATTAATGCAAATATCTAATCAATATATTTATGCATTTAGAGATGGTCTGCTGAAACTGAGCATCAAAATTGGGAAGAAAGATGATTTAAGTGACTTTGAATTTGATTGCTGGTGGTTGTTGGTGACAGACAGGCTGTTGTGAATATTTCAGAAGCTGCTGATCTAAGCAACCATCTCTACAATTGTCTAGAAAAAAAAGACGCCTGAGTGATAGTTCTTTAGGGAAAAATGCCTTGTCGATGCTGGAGATCAGATGAGAATGTACAGAAAACTTTGAGCTGATAGGAAGGAAACCCCAATGTATGCAGAAAATGCCTCTGATTGTTTGCCAACAGCCGAAGAACAAGCCAGGTACCACTCCTGCCGGCTAAGAAGTGGGAACTGTGGTTACAATTAACACAGGCTCACCAAAACTGGACAACAGAAGACTGGAAAAACATTGCCTGGACGGCTGAATTTTAATGTCAGGTGCCACATTATGATTGTAGGATCAGGTTTTGGGATGACATGGAGCATGAAAATATGGATCCATTCTGCATTTTATGGTTCTGGCGGTGGTGGATATTTTCTTTACACACTTTTGGCCTCTTACTAAGTGACCATCATTTAAACACCACAACCTACCTGTGCATTGCCACGTTGCAATCCCTATCCCTTTACGACAACAGTGCACCCATCTTCTGGTGGGTGCTTCTAGCAGGGTAATGTGCCATGTCACAAAGCTCAAATCATCTCAAACTGGTTTGAACCCCCCCCCCAAAAAAAAAAAAAAATACAAACCAATATATATACATATATACATCCAAACCAACCAACTCAAACCCACTGAAAACTACAAGGACATTTTTTGTTTGGGACAACTGGGAAGGTTATGTGTGCATATCTGGGTTGTCTCTGGGCTCCAGCCATGTGTGTATTACAGAGTAAATGGGAGTGCCATGGCAGTGAGTGCAGGTGAGTGCAGAGAAGGGCTTCCAACAGTGTGTGTGTGTGTGTCAGTATTTGTTTGCTTGTGGATGTGCATGTGTGGAGCTGTGGTGGGGTGTTGTGTGAGTACGGTGGTGGGGTTATGCAGCGCAGTGAGGGAGGTATGGATATTAATCACGATGAGAAGCATGGTTCTGTGGTGCTGCACCGAGATGGATGGGGTGTGAGTGCAGTGATGTCACCCTGACAAATGGACTGGCCATGTTGGCGGAGACTTGCACATCGCCTCTCATTTCAATTAGTTCCTCACACAACAACCTTCCTAACCCACAATCTGCAGGTTACACATGCACAAACACATACACTTTAGCCAAAAACACACCCCCTCGAGCGCCTCAACCCATAGCCCTCTAACAAGATGCACTGATCTGTAAGAATACAGTGGAGCTCCTTTAATTAATCTAACTCAATTATGACAGCGCTTTTGCTTTCAATCCCAACAGCCAGTCACTCATTACCATTCATATTATCAGCCAAAAGCACTGACTAGGTCTATGGCCAGCACACTAGCCAGTGGAAACTGGCAGAGAGTCTGGGTGTGTTTATGAACTAAAGACTGGGCACTGCCCGTGTGTTTTCCCACAATATCAATTTGATGAAGTGCCGAAATGATGGCAATGTGAGCAGCGGCTCTGGCCAATGGTAATAGCATGCACTTACTCTCTGATGTAGAAAAAGGTACAAGATCTGTACCAGCCAGTGCAGTGAGCAGCACTGCTGACAAACTGAGTTCAGGTATAAAAGGTCTAACCTTCTCACTAGCTGCTTATTGGCTTGTTCTTAAAAGCTTGACACCACTAAGTAATGGACCAAGGCTGATTTTAAAGTGTCTGTCACTTTTAAGGGAAGTGTTGGGCCCTGTTTTCAAAGGTCTGATGCTGCTAGCCCCTGAAGCAGCAAGCCTTGTAACCAGCTCCTGCCCATCTTGCGTGAACTTTGACACTGGAGGAATTCACAATGCCACGGACATTCCTGGAAGCGCCGAGTACCTCTCAATCATCATTCTCCTTCTTACTTTCTTCTTCTTCATCTGATCTCCATCTCTTTCTACTGTGAGCCTCCTTTTCATGGTGAGAGAGGATCACTTTGGTATAAGCTGGGGCATGCTGGGCCATGTGAGGGTGAAGTAGGCTACGCAGTGCACAGTGGAGCGTTAAGTTGGGGATTTGATCACAGACTCCTAGGGCTTCAGCTCAAGTTCCAGCTTAACATCAATATCTCTTTATCTGCCCACGAAGCAGCAGGAGGTTAATACCAACCCTATATCCAAGAGTGGCTTCATTGTGCCACATTTTTAATTAGACACTGTCAACATGAGCATTTAGTGTATTAAAGCCAATCCCCCCCCCCTCAAGGTTCCCCAAAAATGGATGCTGCAGAGAGATAGCAAAGCACCTTTAATAAACAAATATGGGTCAGTGCTGCAGCTTTTTTCTGAACTGTAACCAAGGGCACAGTTTTTTTTATTAGACCAGCGGAAGAAGAAGATCCAGCACTAGACTGTCACCTACTGAATGTGTGATAATGTGGTTTTGATAACAAAATGTTCACCAGCACTGAGCAAATGAGATATATCCATATTAGCAGTTCTGTATCATAGAATCTGAAACCACTGGTTTTGTGCATATGCAGAATTTATAACTTTCCACCTTGTGAGGGTGCTAGTCTTGCTTGGCTTCATGTACTGCTTTGTTGATGAAATATGCCTGTTCTTTCACCCCGAGAACAGCGAGAAATGAAAAATAGATGAAAAGCTTTTGAAATACTGTGTGTGATTACCATAATTCTTCTACAGGGGGGAGCGTGGTCGTTACGTGCCTGTTGTATGTACCACAAAGGGCACGCACTGTACAAAACACACTTGTATCCATGTCCCACAAAGGACGACAATATTTACTCTATTTTCTTCGTTTCAATTGATATGGAAGTTCTGTCTCCACTAAGGGCCTCCGTGTTCGAACAGCTGAAGTGATTCCTTTTTCATTTCACTTCGCAGTTCTTGCTTTTAATCTAGCAGCACTAAAGAACTAGGTTCCATCAACAACAAAAAGGTTAGATCTCGCTTTCGCTTTCATCTCGGCCTCCTGCGATCCCCAGGGACGTCTCTCTGTGCTCGTCTGCGCTGCTTGGCGATGGGAGATTGTGCCAGGGCTCTGTTTGTTTGGCTTTCTTCCCCCTCCTCATCGTGCTGAAATCTGCCTGACAGTTCGGCAGCATGGCTCAGGCCCCACAGGAGCTACCGTCAGATAAAATGTCACTGTGGCTTTGTTCCATACACCCTATAGGCTGGCCAGATGCACTGTACACCTGAGAGCCCGAAGGCCAAAGCGCAGAGCAAAAGTGGTGTGGAAGAGGGGGAAGGATGGAGACAAGAGCAGCTTCCAGTCTTGTTAATTTCGCTGTCTGTGCCTTCGCTGCGTTTTGTTAACCGTCTGCTTTTTATCTTCATTGGCAGAATCGGCTTTGATGGAGAATTAGATTAGGGTTTTTAACCTTACAGTTATGTGATTAAACTACAAATATATCACAGATCGTTCATCGACAGCGCTAAATCAGCATCTTGTGTTCCAAGGAGATGTGATTGGATAAAAGCCCACTATCCTCGCCATCGTTTAACATAACAGCTCCTGAGCCTCAAACTCTTGACATCTAGAGTCGAGCCTGATCCATTTTTTTTCTCTGAAGGGCAGCAGCACCAGACCCAGCTCCTGTCTCTGAGCCTCAGATGACTATTCTCACTGTATCCCTAATGAGGCTTGAGTGAAAGAGCCGACTGGTCCTCTCACAGCCGAGTGCTAGGGCGGTTGCCACTGTCAGGTCCTGTTAGGTCAGCCTCCTCTGGTTCACGTTTCAAAGAGCAAAAACACACTCATCCAGAAGGAGCTCCTCAATGCTCCTTTACCCACCCTGCCAATAAATTAATAAAAGGAGGAGCAGCTCCTGCAGGTAATTTGATTAAATACGACATCCCTGCTCTAAAGAGGATGCTGACGAAGCAAAAATCAGATGGGACGTTGTCGGAAGAAATTGTCACTGTGCTAGAACACGACCTCCGCCATGGCAGCTCTGCTCTTCTCCTCCCCTCTATCAGCTAAACTTACTCCATATTCCAAGACGTCTGCAAGTGATATTAGATGAAAAACGCTATATACTCCAGATTACCAAGCTTGTCAGTCACCTAATTTGATGAAATCCCTGCCAGATCGCTTCTCTTAATTGAGTTTCTTTTGTTATTTGATAGCAGACGTTTATGAGTTCATATGTTTGAGTGGTGGCTGCATGCTGCCTAAGCCTATGGGCTTATCTAGGGCACATGCTCATACTTCTCAAAACAGACATATGTAAACAACAACAACAGCTCAGACATTTGCTGTGCACCAGGGGCATAAATGAGTCTAACCACTTTCTGACAACGTGCTGATGAAATTGTATTAACATAAAACAACACTTTATATAACTAAATGCCACAATCTTGTATTTTACCACGTATTTGTAATATTATTATTAAGTAAATGGAATAAATGCCACTGTGCATTTAATTCAATATACACTGCATATATCCCTTCTCCCTGGTGAACACTTTAGTTATGCCTTTCTGTGTTTATGTCACCCCCACTGTCTCCTCACGCTTGAGAGCGCTGAGTGGAGCTGGCGAGGATGTATCGAGCTACGACGTATGAATGGAATGACAAGCCATCTAAGTCAGGAGGGAAACCACTCATTATACAGATTGCATTGTGGTGTTTCTGGGTCATCAAGACCAGTGTCACCTCTCCTCAGTCTGGCCTTAGTCTGAGTGGGCATTGCTGCATGTCGTGGAGCTCCCACTCTCTATCTTTGAGTTAATACACTTTGTTGTTAACTTTGCGTTCTCGAGGGGCAGTTTGCCAAGAGGTTGCAAAGGTGGATTATAGGCTCAAAAACAATGCCATTAATGCAAGGGAAAACAGACACCTTTTAATGGAAGAAAGGATTCTGAATCTTATTAGCAAGACATCTTGTTTCAGTCAATGCCCCTGTAGCCCTCTGGCTCTTTGACAGCTAGCAGCTGCACAGAAATGAAGCCAATTCTGTTGATCTAATCATCCTGTTTCTACAAGCCCGCATTTACTTTGGTCGACAAACTGGCTATTCCATTGATAATGCACTGTAATATTTGGTAATGCTCCATGTTGTACTATGAAGACATATGCTGATGGCAACACTTTCCTCTTGTCTCTGACAGGAGAGCTACTCCTGAAAAGCTCCCATGTTGGGAAACAGGTGATTAACGGCTTCTCCTATCTCTTTCCTTGGAAAACTGGAACACGCTTTGTGTTGTTGCTCACTGCTGGTAACATCCCTACCTGTGGATGGAAATTCTGCAGCCTTGCTACCTGTAGCAGCATGCGCTGTAGCGGTAAGTCTGTAGCATACTGAGCTCCAGAGCCGAGCCTTATCTCCCCCAGCCTGAGCCACTGTCCTTGGGACTGGCACGGGGAACAGCCTTGAGTGGCAGGCTCCTGTTCTAATTAAACCAGCAGAAGCATTAGTCCCGCTTGTGAGCAGTTTTCATAATTACCCATGCAATTCATTCATTATTTAACTTAACAAGGTAGTTCAGTGGCCAAACATACTGTGGATTGCTGGTTTAATTGGGGAAAATGCCATTAAGATATTGGATACCTGAGGTTTTGGCACTAGTCACCTGTAAAACTCCTGCATGATGAGGGATCAAGAATAATGACAGAATATTTGGTCTTATTAAATCTGAAAATGTCTGCTGGTGATGTAGGCAAATACAGAAAAGCACTCTTATTGCAATGTCTATTAAGTTCAAATGAAATGTAAGTATGACCTTTCTAAGTGCCTTAATTCAAGTAAATTGGCTCCAGAGGAGGCTAATTTAGCCTTTTAAAACATGGGGGGAAATGGGCATTAGAGCAGTAGTGCCACCAGCAAATGGCATTGGACCTTGACTTGTTTGCACAGAAAAATGTGTTAGCTTTATATCTTAAAAACACAGGGCCTTCCTTTTTCCTTTAAAGCCTTAAGGGCTCCCCCACCCCTCCCTCAAAACTATTTATTCTCAACCAATTGCTAGTATTACCATTATAATTTAGGAAACAGTGGTATTGTTAGTAAATGTAAATGGGAATTTATGTGAAGCTGCAAATGCAGGCTGCAAAAGCATGCAGTCAGCGTTTTATAATCCTGCATGAAAACGGGAGCAACCTCAGGAGGTGCGTATATTGCCTCCTATGCCTGAACCAGGATACACCAAATCTAAACAGGGCTGAACTCATAGCCCGGCCTGCTAGACACCGGGGATAATTGATACATAATTCAAGTCTAAAATGATGGGGGTGGATGATCATGTTAGACTGGTATGATGCAACCCCTCAAATTTATTGAGCCAGGAGAGAAACTGTTTGATGCAGCCCTTAAGATAATTCATACCGTCCAATTTTCTCATTCATACATAACGGCTGGAATGACTGATCGCAGGAGCAACTCAATGCCTCTTCCTTTTCATATTTAATAATGAAAAAAATGTACAGGTAAACATGCTCCTGTTTGTTGCTGTCAGCTGAGTCTCGTAAACCCATTTCTGTTTATCTTGACATTTCAAGTCAAAGAATTACACAGATCCCGCGTGAGTCAGGAACATCCGTGACATGCAACCCAAAATCTGAATGCAACTTACATGGTCTGACACTTTTTACAGTAAAACTAATATGATCTGTGTCATTGGATTTCTGACTCTCAGAAATCCATATGAATTTTAATGCCTGTCAAGCATTGTTAACTTGTTTACTGCTGTATTAAGCACCGGATTTGCTGTCTGAGAGAGAGAGAGAGGTATAGCCTGTGGCAATTTACCTCCAATGAAAGTATTAAGCTCACAGTAGTGTTACCGGAGCCCTGAATTAAATTACATACGTGCTCTTGTATAGTGAAGTTCGTGGAGCCTATATTTTGATTTCATCAAATATTTATCAAATAATGAGCCCTATTTTCCAGGATATATTACCTGCATTGGTTCAGTGCATTGAGTACTGAGCATATGTGAGATGATGGCCATGTGTGCCTCAGGCTTAGATTACTTGTAGCTAGGTTACTGCTCATGCATTTGTATTGTCAGTGCCGTGTTTGCGGCACAGCTTGCTGTTGATTTAAGGACTACTGAGTTTGGGAAAGCAAGATTAGAGTATACAGTATAAAGTAAAAGCCTGAAAATCTATGGCATTGTTGCAAGTGCAAACCCGTTGAAACGTGGCAGCGTGCGTGGTGTTTTGAGCACAGAGATTTCGCATCAGAAATCAGACAAAAGCCCGAGTAAAGCCACTTACTCTCCCTCTGCTGCTGTTGAAATAGAATAGTATTACTAGACTTGTAACTGTGTTCCAGTGACCCAGAAACACATATTTCTAATTGTTCTAGCTGGCCTCTAGGGCTTCTTTTACAAAGCTATAACCTCTTCGCAATCAGACCACAGCGCATGGCCCATCAAGACCCAAAGGAGAGCCTGAGTGAGTATGATCCCCTCAGGCATGGGAGCTCTCCCCTGAGCAGACAACTCGAAATGCCACCTCGATGTCTGTCGGCAAGTCATGTTTTATGTGCCTGAACAGACACAAGTGCTTGCACACGTGCAAACATCAAACACACATTTGCACTCTCGCACACAAAAGTCAAACACCCACAGACAGCTCTATTTGTTCTTCCAATCCCCTTGAAAGTGCACTATAGACCAAACTAAGACAAAATGGACTGCGTATGCTTTTTCAACCTTTCTCCCTCCCGAACAATCTAATAACATCAGATCGCAGCGATGCAGCAAGGTTTGCCCTGGTCCAAGGTCACTCCGTTGGGTCCACAGCTGAGGAGGTGTGCTCAGAGGAGGGGAGGGGAGTGGCGCACATGCGGCCAGTTAGATGAGATCTGATTCCAGATCCACGAGCCCCTTTTGATTACACTATAATACTTTTATAATTGAGAGCGATAAGGAGCGGTGCCATTTAAAATGTTGCAAGTGTGCTGTTGATAATCAGTGACCCAGGAGAACAGGCAGTCTTCTTTTCTTCACAGCACAGCGAGAAGCCGGTGGGGCTTGTGATGAGATCCTTGCTGATGCTGGCAAAATAAAAGCCACCTAAACAGTCGAGAGATGGAGAATTACGTACTTATCAAGCCCAATCTTATCAGCAGGCAAGCATGTTTTGAAATCATAGCTGCAACTTTGTTGTGATGCTATTTGGGACTTTGAAATAATAATCCCCATAGTTCGGAAAATATTATCCACTAAAGTCCTCTCTATCTGTTTTCTGGGAGACATGTCAGGGGCTAATTGTTCAGAATTGAGTTATTGAGCTGTATGCCCTTCTTCAGCCCCTGAAGGACTAGCACCAATACAAACAGCTCCCAAACACTATTGGAATTCCACTGGAGTGCCCCTGACTTACCCTAGCCATAATATTGTTCTAATAATTGGAGCTCACAGGCCATCAAATATCATGCCAGTTTGTTCAATTGATTCAGACAGGCTAAAGGAGGGAGGAAAAAAAAATAGGCATTTGCAATTTTTTCATTTGTAATCCAAATGGCATTCCTCTGCTCTGTTTTTAATGATGGAAAATTTTCTGAGGCGAAAGCATTTTGTAATTTGTCCTCTGGCTAACTTTTATGTAATGCAGTATGCAGGGTCTGTTCAGGCTTTGACCGGACTGCAAACCAGTACACATGCAAAGAGTATGCAGAACTGAGCTGTACCGTTTGGCTTCAAGTACATGGGTTGATATTTCACCTGCCTCACAAATGGAAATGCCTTGGTGATAGCTGCACCGAAACGCTGTAATTGAATGTATAATGTAATCAGGTAATTTGATAGGATTCATTGTGAAAGTGTTCGGTTCAAATGGAATAGGAGAAGTGAGGTGTCAACTGCCTGTTTGCCACATTCTGCAGCCGACGCGGCAGCGCTGAAAACGATGAGAGCGATATCACAGGCCATCAGTGAAGGCAGTGGATTACTTTTTGTGGGAGACTGCTGACTTGGCACGCGGCAGAATGAGGTTGAGTGAAGGCAAGTGGCAGAGCCGGATGATAATGAAAATAGTTGTGATAAAGATGTAATGGATGTGGGATCTGGGTAAAAACATTCCTGAATAGCATCACAGAAAAGGTGTATGATGTGGATTGACTCGGTGTGATTACACACAGACAATCTGCACTTTAAAAATACATCCCCACCGACTCCCTTTGCAGACTGTGCTCTTATCACCTGCGAACAGGACGGTGCCAGAAATGTGTCCAATCAAATAGTTGTCGTTCAGAAGTGTTTGAACATGTTTTAAAGCATTACAAGTGCAAACTGAGTTTAATTAGAATTGCAGCTGATTAAAACTGCTGTGGATGAAGATGAGCCTCCAAAGAATATCAACAGTGCCTCAGCCACAGTGTGTGCTCGTCTGGCTGAGCTCTAAAGTTCAAAGTGGGGGGAAAAAAATGAAAAAGATGCTGAAAAGAAACAGTATAAAGAGGTTAGACGATTCAATAATATATAAAAAATGTGTAAGTGATTTGCACTTTTCTGTTCTTTTCAAAGCATTGAAAGTACATTGGTACAATCTTAGCTGAAGCAAATACATTTGTGTTTGTGTGTGTGCAGTGATAAACAGGCTTATGTGTATTAGTAACATAAATTAACAAGAGTATGCTTGGAAGATGGCTTTAACGGAGCAGAAACGCTACTTGTTTACTGTTTGTGCTTTTTGTACTCAGCAGAAACTAAGTGTTCTAACTGCCAAGTGCAAATGTGCTAACTAGCTCTGCATCCCTCCTTTATGCTCCTTGATATACAATATACCAAAAGGGAAGCGAGAATAATAAAGACTTCAAATGACAGGCACGCAGCAGGGTTAATGATAAAGGTCAACTTGCCAGCATGCAGCCAGCGAGTGTAAAGGACAAGTGGCATGGGGTCACAACTCACACGGGCTCCTGGCCAATATATGGTAGGACCCACAATTCTCCACATCCACATGAGAGCTGCTTCTCTGCAGCAACCGTTCCCAGAGCGGCTGCCATGTGCTGCACACTTCACTGATGCTTTTATTAGCCTGCTACGTCGGGTTAGCGATGACAGAAACTAATACAGTTTGATATGGGAAAACACAGCAAGGCCCATTTCTGTGTAAACAAAACAGAAACAGATGAGATCTTAGAATATGGGGGGCGGGGGGGTCTCTACAGTATGGTAAGGTTGTGGATTTTCAGTATTGCGCTCACATTGTGGAAGAAAAGCAAGATATAGAAGTGCAGCGACTGTGCTATTGAAAAAACCTCATGGAAAGAGACAGAGACAGCTCTCCAGAAGCCCTGCATTGATTTGACAGGCAGCTCCACAGAGAGAATGTCAGCCAACACCTGAAGCCATGCAACTTCAACAAGACATTCAGGATTTATCAACACATTTCACCGCTATTATTCATGAGAAAACTGGCATTCGGCAGCACCTGACACTCACATCAGTCCTGCATGATATTTACAAGAATCCCTTGAACTTCTTTCGCCTGTGAGGAACAAAGCCGCCTTCTGTTCCACAAAATAATCTCAATTAGGCCCTGCTGTTGATTGCGCAGTCTTTGAAAGTCAGTAAAGGTTGGACACTATAAAAAGAAAAGGCAAGTCTAATAGCACTAATGTATTTATTTTTAGTTCTGTACAATGTTCAATTGAATTATCCTCCTGCAAGTCACCAGTTTTAATAGATTTACTCTTTTCCCTTTTCTTTTCTTTTTTAAAAAAGTTGAATATCTGGCTGAGTTTTTATCATTACATCACACTGGCTGTGTTTGCTGTGATTACCCTGTAAGCTCTTTTGCTGGAAACCCAAACTCTTGAAAAACATATTTAATCCTCTGATAAACATAACAAATCAAATTAAACAATAAAGACTGAAAAAGTAGAACTGTTCAGCATCTGCACTGTATTACAATGGCAATATTTTGCATGGCGGGAATGAGGGGGTTGTATACTGTTTACTAAGGGAAACTCTACTGTAATGAAACACACAAATACTGCATGCTGAAAAGGTTCCTGGTAGTTTAACCTTGCATGTTGTGATTTTCATTGGTTTCCCTTTATTTTCTGGTTAGTTACACGCAAACCATGTCAGATTTATTCTAAAATTCAACTGAACTGTTGGATATCAACCATCTGCACTGCTTCCCTTCCTCTGTAAGCTGCTTTGTCATGCTGGAATTTCATTTCCCCCATTTAGAACACTCTTGATACGCAACTTTCTTTACTTGCTGTTTACTGACATAATAATAATAATGATAATAAAATAAATAATATTAATAATAATAATAATAATGATAATTATAATAATGAAGAATTCTTGCCACCACAGTGATGTATAAACTGTTTGTTTTTACTTTACAAACTGTGACCTATAGATATATTCTTATTCTATATATATTCTATATATTCTATATAGCGATATATTCTTAGTCCAACTCTTTATTGGAAGTACTGCTAAATTGCCAACAATTATTGTATTATTAGCAAAACCTGATAATAAAGCCAATTAATTGCCAAGATATAAAATTATGCTGTTTTTTTTACTGATTTGACAACAATGAAAAACTGCCTTGATGATGAGAAAGAAGTTAAGGCTTTAAAAAGAATTTAATTTCACAGTAATTTGGTTAAAAACTCCTTTCAAACAGACCAGCAGAGGCTATTGTGCATACTCAACCTGCTTTGCCCAGGGGCCACTATTTAAAAATGACTAAGGCCATGGGCCATTTAATAAACAATAATAAGTAAAGATAAAATTGATTCACATTAAAATGCTCATAATTCATCCTCCTTTGAAACAATTTATTTTCAAATTACCTGACTAAACCACACTATCTTGGTACGAGGATTGATGCCAAGGCTATATGACAGAGATATCATACATCTTACTGCACTCAATACCTGCTTCATTTGAAAATGCTTCAGCTATATTTGAAAGCGTTTATACAACATTAAGCATAGCTGGAACCTCTTCAATCAACTTTATCCAGTAAATTAATGACATAGTTGGCAGGCCAGCACTCTGTGGCATCACTGCTGTAGTGTATATGAACAGGAAAACAAGGGGGAGGGGAGTGTGCGCGCGGGGGGAGGGGGGGGGGGGTGTCACACATAAAGTCCCATAATTTCATCTAATTAAAACAATAATCACTCCAAAACTGTAAACTGTGTAACTCAGGTGCTTTCCGAACTGTGAAAAACTCTAGTGCAATGACAATCTGATATCTGATAATACCAAATGATTGTACCATAAAATGTGTTTTCACTGTTACAAGGTTACCTGGTGCTATTTGACATTCAATATGAAGGTACATAAAGCCAATTGAATTCTGGTAGATGTGAGAGAAGTCAGGTTTAGTCCCTAGCACCATTCTGCAGCATGTCAGCAATCAATAAGACACAAAAAAAATATCTACAATAAAAAAAATGGCTGGTTTAAAATTACAGTAAAATGCAAAGATCTTGCGCCAACCCCTTATTCCTTTATATTTTGCTAGGAAAATTTATTATAACTTATATGTAAGTTATATGTTATTGTGCAAATATATGGAAAAACTGAATTTGGACAAATTTAATGAGCTTGAACGTCAAGAATTGGTATGACTACTATTTTCAATACAGCTCGAAAACTCTTAGGCAGCTTTCTTGTAATTTCTTTAAGTAGTCTTCAGGAATAGTTCTCCAGGCTTCTTGAGGGACATTTAGAGCTTTTCTTCTCTTGGCTGCCTTTTGTTCTGTTCTCTGTCAAGATGATCCCACACTGCTTCAATAATGTTGAGGTCTGCGGAGGCCAGTCCATGACTAATAACGTTCTATTGTGTGTTCTTCTGTCCAGATATGCCTTTACTCCACTGCCTATCAGATGCTTTCGAGATGGTTCTGCATTGTGGAACTAAATCTGATGATACTAATTCTATCAATGTTGACAGAACCCCGAAACCCGGCTGGCTGAAATGCTGCACCAAACTATGACAGAGCTTCCATCGTGTTTTACAGATGGCTGTGGAGACTCACTGTTGTACCCCAACTAATTTTTAGTCTAGCTCTTGTGTAATTTGGCATACCTCAGCCTTTTCTCTATGGTTCCCATAGCATCTTGACAGCCATCCTTCTACTGACATCATTTCTGATGGGGCCAAATGCACCTCTCAGGTCCTGTGTTAGATATGTTAGGTATTTTTAGGTTTTTTACTATTTCTTAAGAACACAACTTTCAGATACTGTTCATCTGCTGTAGATATATTTGTTTTCTGGGCTGCCACTTCTTTTTTTGTCCACCACTTGTCCAGTTTCTTCAATTTCTTTCACACACACACTGTAGTATGCTGAGATATGCCAAATTTTTTGTTTAGTTGCTCTTTGGGAACCACCTTGTTGGTCCAAAATGGATATTTTATGCTTGTCAGAGTGTGTTAGCTAAAAAAATGTTTTTGTTTTTTCAGGAACAAAAATTTGACTGCAAATGGATGATAAAGCAGCTAATGTCCAAAGAAAAAGACCTCCAGAAAGCCTTAAGAACTACTGCTCAACACTGTTATACAGTATTGTGTGTATGGTCACACCCTACTTAAACTTGATTTCTCACCTAAAGATCAAATATGCAGAGTTTCCCCTTTAGGTAATCATTTTTGCTACTGTTTTGATAATGACAATATTTTTTAGCACTATAGCTTTGGTTAGGATATTTCTTGACTTCAGCAGCTAGGCCCTACTCATCCATTATTCTGCATACATGAAAGACAGTGACAGCAAGTGAGGAGAAGGGAGCTGTCACAGGATCAGAGAAGAGTTGCAAAAGGGGTTTGGATGTACAAGCAAAGTCTGAATCATAAAAAAACAGGGGTACTGAGGCTGTCAATAGGACAGTGGCATGAAGTGCTCTGTGATGATGCAATCACAAGCCCTGACTGACAGGCTTTACATGGAAATGAATGAAGAGTGCTGATTTGACGTGACATCTTTGTGTTTTGCCCTTTACAGTAAAATAATGTCCCGACAGCTATGACAAAGTTCAAGACTCCACCCGAGGATGGCTACTGTAACAAATGAGCTTAAGTGTAAATGAGAAAGACCCAGTGTGTGTCCACAGCTCAGCTGAAGGGTATAAAAGTACAAAATGTCACTTTCCTTGAGATCAGAATCAATCCTATTTGATGATTTATAATGGGACCTATACATATTTACTCACGATATCGCTGCTGTGCCACATGTGTACATGCACACAGGTCTTTGCCTTTGGATACAGCGCTGCAGGTAATTAATGAACTCAGGAAACTAAACTAAACTTCAGAACCCACAAAGTTGATTCTGTTCACGTTCTGTGGACGTAACGTTTTCAGTGGAAGATATGTTTTGTCACTCATCCAAGTGATTTTTTCAGTCTCGGCTGACTGCAGGTTACCCCAGCCTTTTAAACAGTAATAATAACTGAAACTAGCACCACTGGCGAACAATGGGCTATGAGGTCAGTTTTTTTGATCACGAATATGCAAATTGTCATGACCACTGATCATCAACCACTGATTAATGACCATTGATCACTGATCAATATTTATTGGTCATTGGCCATGAATACCATTCACAGAGAGTGTTGGGGAATGGCCGCAATTGCAGCAGGTCTTCAGGTTTTGTTAAAATTTTGTCAGAATCACATTACATTTATTTTATGGTTGAGTCTATGCCTGTTACAATATTTTACACCCATTTCAATGTAACAGATAACATCGTAATAGTTGTAAAGCCATGTAAATGGTGCAAAACTCAAAACATATGCATAAGAGCCTCCTTCGAGGAATTTAAAGTGTGTCTTCTCTTATTGACTAGTGTTAGCGCTGAAATGTGGGATCCCTGGAAATGCCTTTTGTTCTGTGAAGACAGAAAGACTATTTGACCTACATTTTTTTCACAGGGTCAGCAAGGCTTCTCTTATTTGGCATGAGATTATATGGTCAGTGTGAAAGTGTAACAAACAGCCTGAAAGCAGTGTCATATGCCAAAGTGTAAGAGCTAGTAAATCTGCTGCACCTAACCTTAAACCCCAAACATGAACCTGTTTCCAGCCTACTCTACTCCTTTTGCTTGCTGCATATAGAATAAATAACTATTGTCGATATTTAGTTTCTTAACTGAAATACAGCTCATAACTTGGTCATTAGCAACCTGACTGCTAGACAAAAAATTATAATGGCCTTGGCTATCCGAAGAGTCATTCCTATTTGACATGCTTAACTAACATAAATTTTTTACATGAGAAAGACTGTGGCCACGTTTGCATGAGCAAAATATTATTTTGGGAGCTGTGCATTAACAAAAAAAGGAAATGGAAAAGGGAAGGGCATGTAAGACTACATTTTAGCCAATGGTTGACACATGAACAACCAGCTCTGGAAACCAGCTCATGCACTGATCAACTCTCTCCTTCTCCATGTCTGGCACTACATATGTTATTTCAGTGTTATGTGAACCTTTACTTAGTCCTCTCCTTTTTTCTCCACTGTTAGTCTTCAGAATGTAGTGCAGTGTGAGGGTATAGCAGAAATATGAAATATAGCTTTATTCCGTAGATAATGGGAATAACTGGACTCAAAAAGAATCACAGGCCACTTTGTTAGGTACAGCTGTTCAACTGTTCGTTAAAGCAAATATCTAATCAACCAGTCGCGTTGCAGCAACTCAATAAATGTAAGTATGCAGACATTGCTTAAGACAAACTGCAGGAGTTCAAGCTGCGCATCAGAATGGGGACAATTTAAGTGACTTTTACTGTGCTTTTGTTGTTGACCAGGCGGGCTGGTATGAGCATTTCAGAAATGACTTCTCTACTTGAATTTTTCCGTACAACCATCTGTAGATTTTACAGAGAATGGTCTGAAAAAGAGAAAATATCCAGTGTGCAGCAATTCTCATTTGAGCATCTTTGAAACACCACAGCCTACTTTAGTAATATTGCAGTCCATCCCTTTATGACCACAGCGTACCCATCCTCTGATGGCTGCTTTCAGCATGATAACACACCATGTCACAAAGTTCAGTTCATGTCAAACTGGTCAAACTCTCTCTGTACTTAAATGGCCTCCGCAGTCACCAGATCTCAATCCAGTAGAGCACCTTTGGGATGTGGTGGAATAGCACATTGACATGATGGATGTGCAGTCGACAAATCTGCAGTAACTGTGTGATGCTATCAAGTCAACACAGATCAAAATCTCTGAGGAATATTTCCAGCACCTTGTTGAATCAATGCCGTAAAGAATTTAGACAGTTCTCAAAGCAAAATGGGATCCAACCAGAAAATAGTAAGGTGTAATTAATAAATTGTCTATAATAATTGTGTATATGGCTGAATATATGAGAGGATGTGGCTCCATAATCACTACTAAATTCTATAATCTAACCTGAAAAAGCAGAAGTGCCCTTTCACTTGATTTAACTTCTTTTTTGCATACTGGTAAAGAATTCTGCTGTTCATTGAGCCCAACTACACATCAAAGCTTTGCAAAGCTAAGACCAAAGACGACCTCAGAGAGCTGACTATCGTGGACGTTCCTGTACAGTCACACAGGACATTTATGGGGGCCCTTGAAGACCTTCAAAGCCCAGCATTTCTGGCATGTCTTTGAAATACTGTGAAGTCACGCTGGGATATCAGGTGTTACCTGGGTTGCTGCAAACTTGTGGAGCCTTTTCCATTTTTGAGCACTGATGTCATTGAAAAAATAGAAAGAACAAGTCAAACGGCGTACTTCTTCTACATGTTTTCATTGATGATAATTATGTAATGAATTTAAAGCAAATACATAATTGAAGTCTGCACTAGTCTTTTTATTCTAAGTAATATTTTGCAGGCACTGAGTGTAGGAGTGCACATGGAGGTCTGTGTTTTGAATGATTTTAGTTGCATAGCCTACATGAGGACTTCTAATGCTACTGTATTGATCTGCATACAGTTAGTAAGTCTTCTCCACTAGATATCATCCCTTTCATATTCATAATTAGCACATATTTCAAAACATCCTAAACATACATTGGTCATTCAGGCCATATATAGAAGCACAATGCTGTTTTTCTACCTATTAAAAAAAACAAGAGAGAAAGAGAAAACAAAATAGAGAAGACAGAAAGCAAAACATATTTAATATGTGTAATATGTAATTGTTACAGACACAGAAATAGTGTATAGTGTATATCCTCACTCCCTACATATAAACATGGCAAAAATTACATAAGCAAAGGGCCTTCACATAAAGGTAAGGCATAGAGAAATCATTGTAGGCTGGATTACAATAAGAAAGCACTTCCAGAGTATCTCCACCTTTACGGGGTTTGAAAAGAATGGACGGGCAAAGGTTATATAGGAAAATCCCTCATGGATCAAATTTATAACAACCAGGTTTCCTAAATAGTGAGGGAGTAGAAATTGGACTGAAGTGGACTGTTGCCAGCGCTCCTTTGACTACAGAATTTAAGAATATACTGCACCTCTGTTTCACATGGCAGGAGAAAACGACTGTATTCTCTTCAGTTTGCAGAAATACCCTCCCACACATTTGATAAACCCTCTCTGGGTTACCACACATTCAAAACCTGATATGACCCTATAAAATCAGGCCTCATAGGAGGAATGAACTTAACTGATGTAATAAACCCTGTCATGGATATATTGTCACCTATTTACTTATTATAATCCTTCTCTGGATTTTTTAAGTGTGCTGGTTACACTGGATACCTGGCTCTAAATTAACAGCAGCTTTATCAGTTGTAATCTCTCTCAAAGGTCCAAGCAGCCATGATTTTCCCCAAAGAGGTGTAATTCTCACCTCCGTCAGATTCTAATCATAGAAAACTCCAACTTGAGGGGTGTGATTAAAAGCATTGTTGCTAGACCTTGCTCACATGCTGTCCCTCTCAACCTTCCTCCCTCTGATTGGTGGTTCCACCCACTGTACCAGAGGCACAGTGTTAATTTGCTACCCTCCCAACAGCTATACTGCCCACTTTAATCCATTATTCCAAAATGTCCACCTACCTTTGCTTAGCAATCTCTTTCACTACAGCATCAAAGGCCAAACTTTGCTTACCACACCCACAAGGTCATCACTAATTCAGCCGTATTCTCCCTGTTCTTCACCACCTACTTTAACCTTGTCAGTTCAACATCCTGCTCCTCACTCTTTTCAAACTCCTGCCTCTGTTAGGCCCTCTGCAGCAGCCCTTTGTGATGAAAGCTGTGGGGAGTATTTCCCACATGAGCTAGGACTGCTGACCTTGGTGGTTAGACTTGGCCGCTGCTATGATTAATGTGTCTACAAGACAAGAAGCAAGTACTTCTACCTGCCTGGCCAATATATATCTTCTTACACACATCATTTCTGTCAATGGGCAAACCAGATGATGGACAGATGTTAACCCGCTTCGATTCCTGTAATCCTCACTGCACAATACTGCTAAAGAGGGAGGAAACAAATGAAAGAGAAGGGAGGTTTAGCTTCACACATACTTTATTTCTTCTCTGAATGATCAAACATGCTGCACTGGGCTCATCTGGAAGGTGTACATGCCGGCTTGTGTTCGATAAGGCAGTTACCTGTGCGTATTTTGCCCTGAGGAAGAAGAAGTGCCTGTGTGTTTTAGGTTGTGATGTTAAAAATCCCTCAAGGACAAATGCACTAAGAAGAAAAGCTGTGCTGCCATTAGGAGCCCCCATACTCCCTCCTAGAGCAGAGCATAAAGCAAAACAAAGCATTCAAGCAATGAATCACCACAGATAGATCTTTCAGGCAGCATAAACAAGGAGCCCAATACAAGTTGGGAATAGACTAAAGTTATAAAAGTCTGAGAAATACAAATATTCACCTTCAGGTATTGAATATATGGTGGCGGTGTCATCTTGTGATGGAATGAGATTTGTTCAAAGAATTCATACCACGATATATGCTGTTTTCATTTAATTGATTTTTAGACCCTGTGTCAATATCTCAGCGGGGAAACACAGCAGTAATTCGCAGATCCCATACAGAATGCATTGTTTTTACTGTGCTATTTTCTGCCACTGAATTCACCCCAGTTGTGGAAATGCAAAGTGGTTTGCATTATTTAGAAGTACACGCTAATCCACATACTGGTTATTAGCTTCTAGACATTTTTTTTCACACATGCTTTGAAACTTCTGTTTTTTTCAGTTTATGCGGTTTAGTTTGACAGAATGAGCACGATAACACATCAGTTAAAACTATATGGTTCATGATATGATGATATAAGGTGATATGGTATTCAGTGAGACAAACTTTAATTTATATCCTTGAGAAACCAAGGTCATTTTGCAGCTGCTGAACAATATATCAGTCTACATGCCAGCAGTTCCCACAAAGTCAAAGGCTTGTAAATGGACTGGTTCTTATAAAAGACTTTTCTACTGTACCTGAGGACAAAGCACTTTATACACTTCTGTCATTCACACCAATTCATACAAGCATGTTTTTTCTATGTTTAAGTGCTTTCTGTGTAACATTCACACTCCAATAGATGCACTGGAGAGTAACTTGGTTAGTATCTTGCCCAAGGGTATATGACATGTAGACTAGGGCAGCCAGGGATCGAACCACCAACCTTCTGATTTGTAGACAGTTACCCCAAGCACTACAGGATGGTGTGGCTATATTTTGGGATTCACAGGTATGGCGATTAAAAGGTCATGTGGTTCTGAAAGAAAAGCTGAAAGGTTAGGGATTCACACGGAATTCTGAAATGCATATTTTTTGTGATTTAATGACCTTTTGCCACAAAAATAAAACAAAAACAAAACAAAAAAGAATGAAAGAAAACGCAGGGACAGCCCCTGCCATTGTGTGTGCAATGTATTATAAATTGCCTCTTTATTTGAGTCTCACACTCACATGCACTAAATGTAAAGATCATTTTAAAACAAAAAAATTGGCAGTGATAGATCCAGATACCTGGAAATTGGAGCCCTGGCCCTGATTCTGTGTTGGGTCAGATTGTGCTGAAGTGGAAATGGAAATGTCATCTCTTGTTGCTCTACCATGTCATGTCAGAATGGGTGAGATAGCAGCTCGGTAAATATTAGTCTTCTGTCTTTGAGAAACCACTCAAATCTCTGCCTGCAGAAACTCTAATTTTTGAATGCTGCTAGACAGAATGGGGATAATGTTTACCCGTGTTCAGGATGCAAATAAAAGCTTCAAGAAGAACATGCTCCATCACTAATAGAAAAGGTCAAACCTCCAGCAATAAAGCATCTCAACCACAAAGACTGACACAAGGTTGACATTTTCTCCCAGTGAACCGTTGTTCCATCTGTGCACTTCATATTGCCATCTTTGGGTGAAGTGCTCCATTTTTACATGAGATGCTACAGAGGACCCCTTGACCAGATGAAAGCAATTGTCGGGTTAGCTCTTTGATGTCTTTGTAATGCATATTTACTGTTTTGGCGAGAGTACTGCAATCATCTAAACATGTTTTCATCTCTGGAAAGTGCTACAGCAAAGGTTGTTTTGCATAGTGAAACGCATTACTGTACCATAGAAATTGATTTCTTAATGTCACAGTTTTCCGAAATGTCATGCTTATGAAACATAATGAGCTTTGTTCCTGTTTCGATTTGTGCTGGGATGAAGAAAAAGGACAAACTCTCATTAACAATACATCAGGAATCTGATTTCAAGTTACAACAGTAAGAGAACATTTGTTCGCACAGTATTTGTTAATCTAGTGTAGTACATCTTTATACAAATCTACTATAATGACTCAGACCTGTTGGTTCAACTTAAATAAAAGGCTTTGGAAAGCAGGCTAATCATACACCAGCTCTTTAATGCCCTTTAACACAAGAGTGCTGATTTGAAAATGACAAAAATCGAAGGTTCTGAAGCAAAGTTCAAAGTCAGTCATATCCCATAAAACTCTGTCAAACACTTGTTGACCAAAGGTGAAAAGAAGAAGGAGAAAGAAACTATTTCTGTGGTCAGATGATCAGATAGCAGCTGTTTGTGAAAGAAAAGAAGTCTTACAATGTGAAACATGGAAACTGTCATGTTTTGTGCCTCCATGTAAAACTGATGTCTTGTCAGAAATGCTAGACACGAACGCCGTAGTGTGTAGAAGAACCTTTGATGTGTGTTGTTGATACTACCACCTCTTTCATCTCTGAATAGGATGAACTACCAAAGTTAGAAATCTAGTTAATCAGTAGTTAACGATTGGTACTTAAATAAAGTACATTACAAGAAAAATGCAAAAGGTGAAAATGAAAATGCATATTGGAACACCTTGAAACATATTGGATATCAATGGAGAAAAAAAAATCCTGCTGCATATCGATACTGAGAAAGGATGGATGATGTGTTATAAACAAAACGATGCCACATCATTTTACATTGGTCCTGCTGATGGGTCAAGGCCATGTCCAGCTCTTTTAAAATAAATGGCTATCTCATGGAATCTCCTCCATGCTTTTGAGACTGTACTGGGAGACACAGCAAACCTTCTAGCAAAGACACGTATTGATGTGCCGTCCTAGAGAAGTTCGACTACCTATACAACCTGTGTAGGCTTCAGGATTTGCCTCATGCTACCAGTAGTGGCACTGACCCTTGCCAAATGCAAAACAGTCAGAAAAAATGAGGGGGGGAAAAAGTCAGTGGACTCCACCTGTAAAAGCATTGCTGTTCTGGGGATTGTGTCATTGTTTTTGTTAATTTCATTAACACCAAAGCAGCTAAAACTGATTAACAACCCCCTCTGCTACTTAACTCACCAGATCAATATCACAGAAGTTGAATTGACTTGATGATATACTCTGATTAAAAAGTGTTCCTTTAATTTTTTGAGCGCACGTGTACGACAAAAAAGAGTAAGTCGCATGTTTGCAAAACTAGCACTCAAAGAGTTTTTTGCTAAAAAAATAAAAAACAAAGTGCCACCTTATTCACACTTCAATGCAGAATTAACATGACAAAATAATTCCAATACTATCAATGGGTAAGGGTAGGAATGTCAAGTTTGGTTTTCTATTCATTATGTAGCACTCGACCTGCTTTTCAGAACCTGAAAAATACCACATTAGCCAGGTAACTTTCTATACTAGCATGTAACAATGTGAATATTTGTTAATAAGCAGCCATAATTAACGCTTTTATTTTTAAAAGGTTAGGTGACAGAGAGTAAAGGCCAATCATCTCCACAAGCCCTGCACGAGTGGGTGTTAGTGGCTGCTTGATGAATGCGCTTACAGCCTTTGGGATCATTACAAAATAAAGGAATGGGGGTTGTCCAGCTGGGTGCAGTCGATAGCAACAATAAAATGAAACAATACAAAGTAACGCTGAACAATTATTCTGTTCTTCTTGTAACGTTTTTTTTGTACTTTTTGTATTTGGCAAAAAAAATGACTAAATGTAATCTGACAACTTCACCAGGAGGTCACCATTCCCCCAAAATGATAAATGACTGTTGTCAACCTTAACATCTTTTAGACAAAAAAGCCATCTTTTGCTTTTGTTAATAAGTTGATTTTAAGGCAATCAAATATGTTTAGATTTGTATTTTTACAAACTTATTACACCTTAACAGGACAACAGGAAGGTGATAAGCTAACAGTGAAGCTGATATCAGTAATGTAATGCAGTAATGTAGACAGAGAGAAAATAGATTTAATTTCCATTTCAATGGCTACTACAAAATAAATGCTTTATTGTAAATAGTTCCCAGGAAGCCACGATAGGAAGCCAGACTTCCAATGCAAACATTTTCAAAGCAGCCCTGTAAAAAAATCCCAAATGAAATAAATTCATTTGTGTTCTACCTATTGCACACGCACTTTTCCTGCTGAAGAGCAAAACGGTCTGCTGTGTATTAAAAAAAGACATTTTGACTGGTTGAAGCTACATATGTGGTTCTACAGACACTGTTTCATGTCTGTCTGGTTTTACATTCCTGCAAAATACCTCACAAAGGCAAAAGTGTGAGGAAATTCATTTGCAGGTTTTGGCTTTTTTGACTTTGCCATCAGTGTGCGAAAACAAAATTAGCCTTGATTGGTTCGCCTCTCTCAACAATGGACTAAATCTTTTTAATCAGGGAAGCCTGCAGCATTTGGAAATGACACACCCTGCATGCAATATGTACCAATTAAAGCCCAATTCTGTGCTTCAACCTAGGATGTATATTTGAAATGTAATGAATTACTTTTTTTTTCCTTCTCACAACCAAAAAGCAATTTATTTTAAAAAAAAGTTAATAACATCACACATTTAAATGAGCTGCGCTATCTTCCAAACTCATCACACACAAAGAAGAATCTCGGTCCTGCTGTGAAAATGCTGTTTGACATAAATGCGCCATTATTTCTGTGGGCTTCAGTCCTGCTCAGCATGATCCCCTTTTAGTTTTAATCAATATTTTTCAAGTTTGAAGCTACAGAGGAAACAACTTCTGGAAAAACACTGAGAAACAATAGGCTCCTGTCTTGGCCCTTTCTTGCAAAAGCCAGACGTTTGTAGCAGTGTGTCTAGTAAGAGCGGCTTAAGAGTTAATTTCCTGGCAGTGATTTGTAGGAGAGCAGCATCAACAAGCTGCTGCAGACTGGAGCATGAAAACCATTACTTCAATCCCTCACTCCCTGACATTAATAGGATGAATAAATGTTTTTGTTCTCTGCTTAATTTGGATGGATTCATCCAAATGGCAATGAAAACAAGTAAATATCCATCTCAGCTCTCCTCCCAATAATAAAAGACAAAGAGAACTCACTCTGCCTTCTCTTTTTCTTCCACCTACTGTTGGAGAATTCCTCTCCTCTGTGCTGAGCTCATATATCAGATGCTAACCAAAATGACTGAGACTAGGAACATGTACTGAGGGAGCCCCGTGTTATGGGAAGGGTTTATTTTAAGTCAATAAACCACACAGGAGGTTGTCATGTTGAGTTTTACTCCGTAGTAACTCAGAAAGATTTTTTTTTCCAGGGGGCGGGGTCCCAGACGAGGGATGTAACAAATGAGACGCGGCTAGACGGATTATATAATCGATATGAACTAGTAGGTTTAAAAAATAATGATAAGGGTTCTGTTTAATCATAACAAGCTACAATAAAATTGTTGAAGCAAATACAGATTATTTTGCTTACACTTAATTACTTTACACGTCCGCACACTGAGTGGAAAGTCATCCAAGAAGCACAGAAGCAGCATTGGTCTAATATGCAGTCTTAGCCTCTGCAAGATGCAGTGTGTCTAGACATATGCATAATGTAGTCTTTATGCATATGTCTTTAATATAGCTGTCTATCTGTCCGTATGTTTTACTTTCACTTCACAACATTTTATTAGGGAGTTGCAGTTACTAATTACACGTTGTTAAAACCCCACGACAATGTCAGCAGCTCGGCATTGTATAAACTTTGGAAACAGAGCTCTTTTTCAATACAATAAAACTATAAAATGCATCTTATCCTGCAATCATTCATTTTCTTAGCTGTGTTGAGTTGGTGGTGCAGGTGTGGATGTCAAAAGGCGAGAGCCATCCACATCTACAGCCAATTTAGAATCACCATTTAACCTAACAAGCCTGTTTTTGGACTTTGAGAGGAAGCCTGGTGCATGAAAACTCCATGCAGAAAGGCTCCAGCCAACCAAGGACCTCTTTTTTCTCTGAGCACACAGTGCTAACCACTGCAAAGCCTGTCGCTGCAATGTATCTTATATGCAAATGGATATTATACAGTATAATAATAAATGTATAAATGATGTAACACTTAGAGAAGCATTTGTGGCTGCAAAGTACTTTCAGCGAGTATAAAAAAGGGCCACTGCTTTTATAGCACAGACAAGAAGTGCTCAGATGACATCATGTAGTATTACTACTGAATCAACATCCAGCGGAGTACAGTGTTTGGGTCAGAAGGCCATGAGCACACTGGGTGCTTCGCAACTCTCAGTGGAGCTCAGCAGTTATTCTGTAATGAAAAACGACTACACAAACTCGTGCAATGGACTATATTTTGCTCTGCAATATCGTTCACACACAGACACAAATATCCTCTGCTCCCCAAATCCCTGGCTGAATTACCAACAGTCACTATCTTTAGTTTAGGAGAGGGACATAACAGAGAAAGACAGAGTCACTTACCACACACAGAATAACCCTGGCAATTCAGCAAATCAATGCTAAATCACCACACTGCCGCCTCAGTGCTGAGAGCGCTTTCACATACTCTCATGCTGTAGGCTGAGGTTATTGTGATTGGATCTAAAACTATACTTTTGAAGGCCTAAATAACTTCACTAGAGGTGACAGTCCAAAGCAGAGATGATTGTGAAGTAAAATGACTGTGATGGCAGAGATATGGAAGATAGAAATCAAAGGTCGCATATAAACCCCGTCAGAGGTGAAAGGCGTCTGCAAGTACGCGCCGTACTTGACCGTTCTCCTTTTCAGAGCATACGGCCGAGAGGATGAATCTCACCTTGGGTTTTGGCAAGAGAGGCGGCCTTTGTTAATTTTTAATGCATTTGGAAACTAGTAATTAAGTCCCCCCCACCACCACCACCACCCCCAACAGACTGGGAAATTGACATGCTCTGGAGAGCCAGTGAGTAATTATATTTGTAAAGAGCAGTGATACAAGATACTCCCCTCTGACTGGGACTCATTACACATCATTAGAGAGGAGCAGCAACTAGGCACGTGCACGCGCGACACGTGCATGTGCACCACATGCACACAACACCCCCTCTCCGAAAACCAACCTACACATACATGTGGGCATTTTGAGGCACACGCGCGCACGTCTCTCTCTCTCTTTGTCACACACAAATACAGATCAATGAGAAGAAATCCAAACACTGGTCCTCTTTAGTAAACAAACCCAGCTCCTTGAGCCTCTGACCCAAGCGAGTGTGATGAACCCTAACAGGACAGCACGGACGGTGTAAAACTCCACGCTCGTTATCTCATCCGGCGATAATCGCGCCGTGTGGGTCAATGTGTAATTAAAGATTAAATCTGAAATTATTTCTCATTCATCTTAACACCAAAAGGTTGAAACGTAAAAGTTTAAAAATGGGGCCTCAGAAGTATTGTGGTCCACCCTTTGAAGCAATAATTACCATTACAGCAGCGTAGGGCTAATAGCTACAGGGGGATGAGAGAACAGCACTGGAAGCTCAGAAGATTCCTCTTTAATTGGACCGGGCTTGATGGCAATTCAGCACATCATGGTATCTGAAATGAATCTGTACATCTCTCCTCCATCATGTTCATCTCTTCCTTCTTCCAGTACTTCACCTGAGTCTCAGTTTCTTTCTCTCTCTCTCTCTCTTTTTTTTCTGTTTCACTTCAGCAGCTATTTGCGTATCATAAAACCACATTAAATCCACTGTGGTCGCTCTTGTGGAAAACACCAAATGCATTAATCTAAATTTCATGACACACTGAGCATCTCTCAATAATTTTTCTCCATTTGAGTAAAAACGGTCTAAAGAAAATGAAATTAAAGCAAAAAAACATAACAAAAGTATTAATTATCTCGGGTCTTGTTCACAAGTGGGAGCAGAGCAGAGGAGGAAACTGTCAGACAGGTTGAGTGGAAGACAGAACCCACTGTGGAGATGAAAGTGACACCAGGCAATCCGAGTCACTACTATGGTCACGAGCTATACAGTCGGTAATGATTAAAACAACAAGATCACATTTACAACCAGTTGTCTGTGCTCAGTCTTAGATCCTCAGTGATTCAAAGCAGAATAGAGCCAATGCTCCTCTGAGCTCCCGGTTGAGGTGGTTCGGGTATCAGATCACCCCCTAGGTGAGGTGTTTCGGGCATGCCCTCCTGGGTGGAGACCCCTGAGGGAGGGAGACACATGACACGCCAGAAAGATTATGTCTGTTGGCTGGCTTGGGAATGCCTCACGTATACAAGCGGAGGAGCAGGATGTGGTATCTGGACATCTCTGCTTAGACGCCTGCCCCTGTCACCCGGACCCGGATAAGCAGCAGAAAATGGATGGATCGATGAACGGATAAATAAAACATTCATCACTGACATTTAACATTGCTTGGTGCTGTTCAGTTTATTGAAATCTTGCTAGTAAAATGTTTTTCCGCCTCTAAATGAAATCCTCTGAGCAGACGCATTAGTGGTGTCTGTTGTTGCCTAATAGTTTAAGTGTATTTTTTTTCCTCTGTAAAACGATTTAAATATTCAGATTGTTGTGTGTATTTCAAAGGTGTTTACTGCATTATTAATGTACTATTCAGGCTGCCTAGGGACGGAGGGAGAGCTGTATTAGTGTCAGAAATTGTACTTTGAGTTGCCTTGTCTGTTTTCACTTTAAAAATCATCTCGTCTAATTCGCTCATCTCTTTAAGCAGCCTAATTAAAACGGCTTTCTTTTTTATTTAATTTTAACAATTGATTTAATTTTAACAAAGCAAATATTTACCGTTTTAATGATTTATTTATTCTTCATTTATAGGTGTTGCGGTGGTTTACTCGTCTCACAACAAGGAGACACAGGCCCGGCTGGAGCCTTTCTGTGTGGAGTTTGCACGTTTTCTATCAGAGTACTCTGGCTTCCTCCCACAGCTCAGAGACCTCCAATCCACGGCTGTAGGCGTGGATGGTTGCCTGACTCTACGTATTGGCCTTGCGATGCACTGGCCACCTATCCAGGGTGTACCCTGCCTTTTCGCCCTATCACAGCTCGAACAGACTCCCCCCACCCAGCCATGTCAGATGACCATATATTATCTAGCTGTTAAAGCTTGCAGTTCACTGTATTCAAAACAAGCAGTTAATCCCCTCCATTTAATACAGTTTAGGGTAGATTAGGGCTGACACTGTTAACGACACTCATTTTCTATATAAAAATGCAAACAAATAGAAATAAAATCATGTAATTATGAATTCTCACACTCTGAGTATTACAATTCGTACTTTATGGCTGAATATATGCAGACAGCATAGTGTTAATTGGTCTGTCATGGTGCGATTTCTCTCTGGCCCTGGTTTTATTTGGTTTATATGAGTGTGTCTGTAATAACAGTTTAAAGCCGTACCGTAGGGAGATTATCAGGCCATGCTACAGTGATGGACATTATCGCTCAACTACATGCATCGCTTCTTCTCCGCTCATTGCTCAGAATGGCTGTTGGGGAGCTCACCAAGAGAGCTGCTTTGTGAACTGCATTTTGGAGTGTGTGCGTTTGTGCAAGCTGCCAAACAACATCAGTATATGTGTGTGGGGGTTGCTGTTGCTTTGTCCCAATGCCTGCACTCATAGTGTGTGCATGCGTGTGTGTTTTAATGTGGCCGGTAGTATGTGTGTGAATGTGCTCACGGGTTCTCACGAGTATTTGTATGTGGTGTATAAGGGTGTGTGTGCATGCATGTAGAATGACATTTACTGAAATGTGGCAGTAAGAGAAGAAACATCTGACTCATAATTGAAGTGCCATGAAAGAAATATGAACAAGAATCTGTATTGGGCTTACGTGCTCAGCTTTAACCAGGGGCAGGAGCATGAGGCAGCATGCTAAGCCAGTCCTCTGACTATCTTACCACCCCGAAGGCTGATTACAATGCTCAAAATGATACTTGGGGAAAAAAATGACAGAGAAAAACACACAGTATTCAAGGTGAGCAATCCTGATGATAAAATCGATAGGCCGTAGCTCTGTGATCTCCATCAAAAAGAGAGTCTAAGATGAATGCAGTTTCTGTGATTCAGCCACAGCAATCATCTCAATGTCCTGGAGGATAAAGCAATCACCCTCCCGCTCTTAATGTGTTGGATTCTTTGAGCACCAAGGTGAGGCAGACAGTTTTTTTAATATATAAAACCGGTGACATCCTATACTTTTACTGTTGTAAACAAGTGTCATGAAGGCTACTATGAGCAATCATGAATTGATCCTGCTAACAATTTATTTGCCTGACAACCCAAATCATGATGTACTGTAGCTCAGTCGTTTTCATCCCACATGTCTGTTGCCCTTTTGAAAAATAAATCACATGTGACAGCTCGTCACAGGTTGTAGAGCTGGGAGGAGTTCATTTTTCAACGACTGTTAACTGTTATAGGCATTCCCAAGCTACAACCTCAAGAGCTGCTGATGGAGATTTTTTTTCTTTCCACAGTTTAAATTATGCAGTCTGAATGAAAGTATCACTATTAGAGACTTGATCAGATTCTCTGACCATTACACAGGTGGCTATGGAATTTTTAAAATGTAAATTTTCTGCCTGATAGCATGGCTTGATGTGACTTTTTAAATGTTAACAGTGTGCTCAAGAAGTCCGTGCTTCAGTTTTAGAGAATGAAAGTCAATGTTTCTTAGCACTAATCAAAGGTATCTATGGCTGTAACCATATATGTACATATGCACTCATACAGTTTAATGTACGTTCACACCAAAAGTGAAGCAAAGTTTCGTTTCACCTCACCTTACCACATTAATTCAGTGTCAACCTGTGAATATTCAGCCCTAGCAGTCATGGGTATAAGGACTAGTGCAACCAATAAACAAGTTACAGTAACATATTCTCACAACTTACCATGAAGTAGGGACGTTTCTGGTGATTTATTTGCTAGTTTTTTAAACAAGAGAAAAAGTCAACACTAGTTGAATCGTACAGCTCCAGCTGCCCTCAAACAGACTCAGTAGTATCTCCCTTCATTTCCAGTTGTCCATCACTTTAGGAGAGAATCACAGTGGATGGGAGAAACCAGTGTGATGCGAATTGTTTACCAAAGTAGAAATACATTAATCTGCATGATTAGCCTCTATCTGCATCGCCCAGCAATTTATATATCAAATATGTATGAAGGGTGACTTTGCATTGTGCAATTGAGGTTGTTACTCAAAAAAAGTAATTTATTACACATTACTTATTACTTTTCATAAAAGTAATACTGCACTCAACTTTGTTACTTTATGTTATTGTTACTGTACTTTGGTGTTACTCCATAAACTGACCTGAAAGGCATTGTCACATAAATATAAGTTAACAATATGAACCTATGGCTACAGTTCAATACATCAGTGCAAATGTCTATCCTAATGAGGATACAGATAATCTCACTTTTACTTTTTACATATGAACACAACACTTACAAAGTAAAAACAAAAAGAGGCTTTTAAGGCACCGTGATGCTACTGTAGAAACACATACAGGTGGAAATGGAGGTGACAAAGCTGCAAGCCTGACTGCTCATCACTGGCTTTGTTACCGGTTCAAATTCAGGGTCTGGTGTAAAGCTACACTCAGTTTAAATGTGAATTTTAGATAGAAAGCACTTAGATGAAGAAAAAAGTCACACACACATTCAATGTATGAATGTTTGTGTGACTGAGTGAATGAGAGGTTGTACAAAGTCCTTAGAGTAGTAGAGTAGAGTAGAAAAGTGCTGTACAAAACCCAGTCTATTCACCATTTACTCTGGGTTCTTTGCTAGCTTTGTGTTAGCATGCTGTCTGTGCAGATGCTTACCGAGAGCCACAGTTGTGTTAGCAGTGTAGCAGTTGGCTCCGTCCCGGACATAGTTTGCATTTCACAACTGCACTTTTGTCCTTTTGTGTAATAAAAATAAAAGTAATGTCTATATTTCCACTTCTCAAAAGCTGTAGATCGCTACACCGTTTTCTTCCTCCCAGTATACGAGATGAAATGAGCTGACTGTAGCGCAAACATGCAGACAAAGAAAAATATATTTATTTGTTTTTTCCTTCTATTCACAGTGTACAGATAAATATAGAGTATTTCCTTAATCTGCAAGTAATACCTAATTGTAACTGTAATGTAATTACTTATTTTAGTACAGTAATGTTACATTACTGCCTTACTGAAAAATGTAATGTGATTACAGTAATATGTTGGTTTGGAATGTGTTACACCCAACACTAACCAAGCCTGCTAGCATTGGCTAGCATCCCAACCATCTGAAAACAGTCTCTTCTGGAGCCAAAAAGCTAATAAAGCAGAATAATGCCTATATCCACATCTTATATAAATAAATCCATAATTGCACATTGTTCTTCTCTAACTATAAATACATTCACCGAGCCATTTCCTCCTCAGTTGCATGCATTTATTATGATCATTCATTGGAGAGTTTTTGTTTTTTTGTGAGTTAATCCTGCACACAACACAGCAGCTCCGAAAGCTAATACACAAAATGCTCAGCTAAATACAATCACGTGCTCTGCTCAGTGTGTAATGGCAACAGTTGCTAATGTAGTATAATGTTAGCGATCTTTAGATTTTGCTGTTTGCTCGACTGTGCTTTTGGTGTTTATCTGCATTGTTCAATCACTTCGTTCCAACACCGCATGATTTTTCCAATTTCTCTTCAGTACTTTTGCATGTTTGCTGCTTTTGACTGGTGGTGACTAAGTTTCTCGGGCTTGTTTTAAATTGTGCCTGAAAATAAAATGTTTTTAAATATTCCCAGTACGTTGGAAGCAACTGGGTTTGGGCTGATAGGGCAGTGAAGTCTGAAAGCAGTGAGGAAGACTGGGTTTTTGTCTTTTCGTGGGATTTACTGACAATAGGAAACACAGAATAAAGCAGCTATATCCTTTATGCTAACAGCTGCCAACAAGTTCGATAAAATCCGAAGCAATATTCTAAAGAAATTCAGCAACATGGAAATTTCATTTTATATTCAAATTGTTTGTAGTCAGGCCACATCCACTCTAAATGTAAAAAAAAAATAAGTGAGGAGGGAAATCAACTGTGTCAGAGAGATGGATGGAAAAGGTACAAAGCTCGGGTAGTGCACTAACAAACTCCATTTTGTGTTGCTGCAGCTGTTTCCATGGAGCTCTCTGTCTCTCCTTTTTGCTCTCACTCTTTCTTTCTCAGCTTCTCCCTTCCCTCTCTCACTCTCTCTCTCTCTCTCACACATACACACAGGCTTACACATACACACACATGCACAAGTGTCTGAAAGGGGATTCAGCTGCATGAGTCAATGCAACCAACCGCAACTCAGAGAGAACCTCTTTTTCTCTCCAGCACACTCTTCCGCACTCCTCTATCCTTCCAGCATCACGCCCATCTTATCATTTTTTTCTACTTCATTTCAATAATTTCTTAATTTATTCTAAACCCCAGTCACAACAACAAACCCACATTATGCAGCACACTCAATTACTGTGATTTTGATACATGAGCACTACATCAACAAGCCAGTCCATGTATTTACAGTCCTGCTTTTCTCTCTCTCGCTCTCTCTCAGCCTTATTTAGAGTGTATGTGGCAATCAGCAGAGCTCATTACTTCTAAGCTAGGTGCCCTGCAAAGCTGCCCCAGAAAATGTCCTTGAAGAATAAGGTGAAAGAAAAAAAAAACAGAGAGAGGAAAGGATGCTTACCGAGGACTCCAACGCGGTAGTTGAGAGTGATAACGATGACATTTCCGTAGCTGGCCAGCACGCTCCCATCGATCATGTTGCCTGTCCCCTCCATGTAGGACCCTCCATGGATGTAGACCATCACGGGCTTGGCCCCAGTGTCTCGTATGTCTGCAAGAGCGGCCATCATTAACATATTCACAAAGCCGTCCATCCTCTCTGATCAAGGGTCAGCGCAGATTCAGATAAAGAAGTTATAGCACATAGTGGTCACAAACAGACAAGCTGACGATCACCTCCCAGATACCAGCTGTATTCATTCAGTCTTCTGGCCTACTAATGGAACTGGAAGCATTATTCTTTTCATATCAGCTGTACGAGAAACAAATGACTGTCCACGCTTTATTTGCAGTTCAGCTCTATTATAGCAATCAGCTATCTCATCTAAAAACGTGGTGAGTCATTTACTTCATATAAACCAAACTATTAGGCTTGTATTTGGTTTTGCATTGCCTCCCAGGAGGCAGACCCACTTCCTAATATAGACATGCAGGAAGCCATTAGGGAGAATAAAGAGAGAGGTACTCTGACACATCTCCTAAGCAGGGAGAAGGCTAATCTGGCCTGACAGTGATAGGGAAAACACACTGGCTAATTACACAATGCTACCTCGCGCCTCCTTTTTACACAGGCCTATCATGCCGCAACAATTTATTTGCACAGTCCTGCTTGGGATTGCAGGCAGTTAAAATTTCTGCTTCACTTTTGGCAAAATTATGTGTATTTTATTCCTGGAGCAGTTTTTGATACCCAGCTGGAGCGACACTCCAGCCAGATAAAGCACATCCAGAGGTAGAGGGATGAAAAAAGCCTCTGTCTGAGGAATAGACTGAATTACTGACTGGCTAGCTAGAGCTGGGAGACAAGACAAGAAACTCTCATTTTCACTCGTGCTCCCCCCTGCATTCGGTGCAGCTTCTTGCCTTCCCCCTCCCTCGCTTTGTATCACTTTCACTCACAGACTCTCCCCTGTCTCTCTCCCTGTTTTTTCTCCCGCCTTCTCCCCGTCTCTGTCCAACTCCCTGCCTTTCTTTTTGTCCCCCCCACAAGCCCTGAGAATGGTGAGAATGAGAAGGAGCAGGAGGGCAAAAAGTGTGGATGACATCGGAACAGAGAGGGAGAGAGAAAAACACAGAGACTGTAAGGAAGGAAGGAAAAAAGAAAGGAAAGGAATACAGATAGAAATGGAAAGGATATTAAGAAGAGAGCAGGAGAAATAAAAAAAGGAAAGAAAGCAATGGGCTCGGATTTAAAAGGATGGTATTGTATTCTGGTTGCTATGGTGACTGAGAGCCAAAATTCAAAATCCTCAAGAACAGCTAATCGCAGACCACATCCTGAACAGGCTAATCTGCATCGATCTGCAGGCGCTCCTCATCGTTATGCACCCCAACACATTAGCATGCTCAACACAGAAGACAACTACTTAGATGCATTTTGTACAGACACCCTTTTTTTGTAACCCTCTATAAGAGAACTTAGCCTGTTTTTTTTTTTTTTGTTTTTTTTACATTATTCCCTTGGTTATTCATGGCCCTGTTACATTTTAAAGCAAAGCAATAAGTTGTACTATATATGATGTGGCCTTATTTATGGATTCCTTTATCTTGCTGGTATCTGAGAAGGCTGCACAGTGAAATGTGATTTATAGCTGACACTTCTCTGTACACACACTTATCTTAGACAAGAGGAGGAGGGGATGCATGGGGTGAGAAGGCATGAAAAGTACAGTCAGAGAAGGGAGGAGGAGGAGGAGGAGGGGTTCAGAGAAGCAAAACGATATCCTACACAAGCTATTCAAAACAAATGGGCCACAGATACAAAGAGAATGGCAGAAAGGAAGAAGGAACAGGGGGCAGAAATAAGAAAAAAAAGAGATTAGTCATGTCAATGTTATCAGTCACCTCTTTTGTTGATTCACATCGTGTCTCCATGACAACAGTTAAATCCCTTTGGGAGAGCGATACAAAACATTCGAGCTCCACTTGTTCTAATCTATTCATTGAGTTGATCTGATGTGGGAGGTGTCACATAGATGTGATATACAGCTCTCACTCATCTGTTGTCAGAGGAAGATATGTACGCAACAGATCCCAATCGGATTCTGGTTTACAGTGAGAAATGATAATCCTTTACGGATACATCTGGGCCGATGACTAAGTCTTCTTAACCAATCAGATCGGAGTTTACTTGGTCACGGTTAATGGCCTAATCTAGTGAAGCAGGTGACTAAGTGGCTACCTCAAAATAAAAAGCTGCTTCCTGATTCACTGCTTCTCCGGGGGCAAACACATCATTACATCAACACACATATTCTTAGAATCAAAATTTAGCACAGAGCTGTGGCGGAAAAGAAACAGAGGTTTATTCATTAATGCACAGGCTGGTATATTTGCAATATGAACTCCATGCACAACAAGCTCAGAATATTACAGAAAGACAAAAACAAACTTGTATTTTGGAGATGGGCAAAAAAACATGTGATTGATGGCAATGTAGATGAAAGCTGATGTGCAATGAAGAATGAACTCAGCGGGGGGAGAAAAAAACTAATGTATGTACACTTTTGTCACATTTATTTTAATACGACGTGGTGTCATGCAGCAGCTACTACACAGTGACACTCATACACTCCCAGCACGTATTACACAAACAGCAAATAAATGTCTCACTGCAGGGAAAAAAATTGCCTAATGAATGAATAAATCAAATGTTTTCCGTTTGGATGGTAGGTGCAGCCGGAGTTAAAAATATATAGCATGAGCTTTAAAAAGCAACTGAGGGGCACAACCTTTCATAAGTTGCCTCACAGTGGCTCTGGTCTGATTGGAGTGTCAGTGGGAGGCATAACTCAGGCCTGAGCTGAGCCCCTTAGTATTGCTGCTGCAAGCGAAACCCACCAGGAGGGCTTGGAGCACTCCTTCCTTTTTTCTGCAATCTTATTTTCTCTCACTACCTGTACCTCCACCTTTTTGTCCTTTTGCTTCTCACTCCAATGAAAGCAGTCAGTCATATATCTGACGTTAAGCGCCCCGGAACTGGCCTTGACACTCTGGACTAGGACAGGACAAAGGCAAGTGGAGATAAGTGTCGGTGGCATTCACTGTGTCAACACTTGGTGAAACATGGTGGCTGTCAGCGGCTATAAGTGAGGGCTGAGGTTTGGGGGAACAGGTGACAATGTCCTGATGTGGCAGGACATGACACGCAGCCTACTGTAGTGCTCTTGTCAGGTCAAGCTTCACGGTCCACCCGTGATAGGCCCATTACTGGCATGTTTGCATTTAAGAACGGGATATCGCAGATACATCTCGGGAGGATCTTTAAAACAGGGAAAGCAACTAGAAGAAACTATACAGTGGATTGTTTCATTGCCAGTGTCACTGGTGGTATTCTGAAAGTCACTGAATGTTTCCTAATATTCACTTTACACCGAAGCTAATGAACTAGCGCTGGGTGGCTAGGCAATGGGAAAGATAAGAGGCTCAAAAGAGTGAACACACAGAGACAAATTACAAATTTTCTATTTTGTGCTAAGAAAAGCCAGCTAAATGAGGAACATTTATAAAATTTAAAAAATTTAATAAATGTTGAGCAAGTAGGGCTTTTATAATCTGCTATAAGACAGGCATGGGTAGGGCTGGAGTAGAGCTGTCACAGTGTCATATTTTTCCCTTCATGACTATTGTGGTCGAAAAAAGAAAACGCATGACAACCTAAATATCATCACAGCACCACATCAATAATGTCATCAGTCAACTTCATCAATAACTTTGTTTATTGTGTGTTGTCTTTTTTTTTTTTGCAGAATAATGAAACTGACAATATACAGTCAGGTCCTTTTTTGATACTTTTTTCCCTTTTTTGTGCACCACCGAAGTGGTTTTAAAGCAAACAGTCAAGATTGTTACTGAAGTGCAGACTTTCAGCTTTAATTTAAGGGATTTAACAAATGTATTGCATTAACTGTTTAGGAATTACAGCAGTTTTTATACAGAGTCGCTCGTTTTCAAAGGCTCAAAATGAATTGGATGAACTAATATAATTTTAAATATGAGGATTGTTTTTAATATTTGGATCACGAGCCTTTGTAGTCAGTGACTCCCTGAAGCCCGTGGACATCACCAAGTGCTACGTTCCCTCTTTTAAGATGCTCTGCCAGGCCTTTACTGCAGCCTCCTTCAGCTGCTGCTTGTTTGTCGGTTTCTTTGCATTCAGTTTTGTATTTAATGACTTAAAAGCTGCTCTATATTGGGTCGAGATCAGGTTACTGACTTAGCCACTGAAGAATTTCCCATTTCGTTGTCTTGAGAAACTCTTGGGTTTTGCAGTGTGTTTTGGGTCATTATCCATTTGCACTGTGAAGGGCTGTCTGATCATTTCTGCAGCATTTCTCAGGCTGAATCTGAGCAGAGAGGGCAGAACTGTATACTTCATCCTGCTACTTCCATCAGCAGTCACATCATCATAAACACTAGTGACCCGGTTCCAGTGGCAGCCAAACATGTCATTGCAATAATATTGTCTTTGAAGATGATGTGCTTTGCTTTGGATCATGAGCTGTTTCTCTTCTTCTCTGCACTTTCTCAAGTTAATCTTTTCTTTTTTCTTTTTTTTAGATATTTTCTGGCAAAGTCTAATCTGGTCATATTATTCTGTATTTTATGCTGGGAGGCATCTCTTGGTTGTATACAATGATACACCTACCTCCTAGAGAGGATTCTTGACTTGGCTAGATGTGGTGTAATTTCTTAACCTAGAAATATTTCTACAATCCTACAATCCCACTTGACCTTTTTGCCTGAAAGATCACAGTTAATGCGAACAATTAATTGAATATTTTTGTTAAACCCCTTGAATTAAAGATGAAAGTCTGCCCTTCAATCGCATTGTGGATTGAAAAATTGCCAACTTTGAATCATTGTCCAAATATTTATGGACCTGTGAGTGAACAGTAGTGAGACAGTCTGTAACCAAAACTGTTCCAATTATTGAAATATTTATAATATTGTCATATATGTATTAAAACACCTCTACGCTAGACTATCCATACTACGCTCTCCATACCTGATATGTCTGAGTAACTAAAATTAAATTAAATTTAAAAACTGAAACTAGGATAGAGTAAAAGGGAGAAGCTTGTGAGCGTGTGCGCCTCTATTAGGAACATTGACTACAGTAAACTTAATGGGAGGAATGACCTTTGTGTGAAGATGACATCTTGCTTCCTGGCTGCTGTGCATGTGTGTTAAATATGATGTTGGAAACAGGGTAGATAGAGTGTGTAAATGCATGAGGATAGAGAAATGAAACACAGGGATAGCCAGTGGTTGAGTTAAATGAAAGGAAAGACAGTGTGAAAAGCCTACAAGGCTATTAGCCAAAGCCCCCTACAGCTGGCCAGGATCTAGTCTAGAGGAGGAAAGCAGCAGAGGTGCTGTCATCCCTAAGACTCACAGACAGCTGTTTGCTGCCAGAATGAAAGAGAAGTAACCCTTTAGTCTTTCAATGAAGCCTGCTGTCCTTGACATGAGTTTAAGAGCTGGTAACTGTACAAACACACTGAAGGCTCGATGACAGCACACAAACAAACACACTGCAGCGCACAAACCCTTCAGACCTGCTCTGGCATTGTATAAGGAAAGAGTCAAAGTGCCTCTGTGAACTAATTCAAAGCCTTTCTCCACTCCATTCCTGACAATTTTTTCAAAAGAAGTCTGTTTTTACATGTTTTGCCTTCCCAATTATTTTGTGCCACTCAAGAGGAAAGGACAAAGAAAAAAATAAAGATGACAGTACCAGTCTGGCTCTCCTACCCTTTGAAATGGCTCAAATGATGCCCGTGCGGATCAGCCATTAGCAGCAATGCTTATCTTGGAAAGAAGCTGAGCAGTAGCATTCCAAAGATCTCTGCATAAATGGGCGTCAAGGGGCATGATTCCTCTTCTCTACCACATCAGAGAGAATAGGATAGTGGCAGAATAGAGAAAATGGTGTGTGAATTGCCCCCACTGTCGATTTGCCACTCTCCAGGCTGCCTGAGCTGAGCTGAGGGCTTTGCTGGATAGGGATCCAGTCAGGCCTGTGCGATGGAATTAATGGTAATACCCAGGCAGGTGGAGCTCAGCTCTGCTCTCTGGCACAGCCCGAGCATCTCTAAGGGTGGGGTAAGTCTGCGTGTATCTGCATGTGCTCGCTGTCTTCTTAAGTGTTTGCTTCTAGAGCTGGGCAGCAAGCAAGTTTGTGTGTGCACTGATTTAATGGATGTGAGCGTACATGTCTGAGTGTGTGCGAGCACACTCTCGGTGGAGGCATTCCTTCTGATTAGAGCTAAAGTCTCAAAGCGCCAAAAGACAGAAACACACAGTTCTATTTTTCATCATTGGGATAGGGCTGAGGCAGCAGTGGCGCAAGCCAGTCCATAGGTGGAGAGCAGACTGCTGCTTCTCACAGGCTATCACTAGGCGCTCTACCTCAGCACCATTGCCATGTTCCACCTGGAAGATTTAGCCCCTACATGGACTCGCTTACTCTATTTACATGCCCACCTTTATCTAACAACAGCAGGTAGGTGATTGAAAGCTTGCACTCCCCTTTACAGTGCAATAACACCCTCTGTAAAATTGAGTCTTGATTGTGGGCTGGTGTAAATCACAGCAACTTGGCCTCCACGCTTGTTTTGCAGGCGGGAGTGTTGTGCAGAATTTGAATGCACTTTGGGGGTGCCAGTGGGTTGACTGTTACTCAGACAGACAGATGGACACACAAAGGGACAGACAGCAAGACACAGGAAGGGATAAACAGGCAGAAATGTTAATAACATGGAGCCTTAGAAAGAAATACATCAGTATAATAGTAGTGCAGTATAATATATTCCAGACTACATATTTCATTGCTCTTATCTCTTTGTCTCATTTGAATACTTTTACTGGCTGTTACCCAGCCTCTTTGTTGTAAATTTATATATTACGATTCCATACGTTATATTTCTTTGGCAATAAAAGAAATTCTTTATTGTTCCAATATTTATTTTGATTTGACTTTGAGAACATGTCTGGAGGGGCTATAACAGGGAGGAGGGCAGTTCAGATATATTGTAGGGAGGAAGCAAATTAGGCCAGGATAGACAGACAGCCAACTGAGACCGCATGGTAATGCTGGGAGGAACAGACTGAGAGATGGAGGGGGTTAGACAGGGAAAGCAGGCAAGACAGTAGCTCTCGCAACTGAATGAGAATGTGTGGATGAGATGTGCACCAGCTCAGCTCGGGTGAGAGTGGGAGTCATGCTCGTGTTGTGATTCTACTTGCCCTTTAACTTGAGTGCAAATGTCTAAATTTCACTGGTAATCCCTTGACTGTAGGCACAGTTTTTGGTAATAATAGCAGTGCTACCTGTGAGAGCAAATGTACGTAGGACTTACAAGGACTTTGTGGTTTGTGCACTTTACTCCTTCAGGGAGTAAAGTCTTTTCCTCCTGAGGCATCAGCTCTCTGCGGGGGGAATTACAGAGGAACAAAGAGGAGTCCCTGAACAGCGGTTTTCATATGTTGGGCCATGACAGTTCCACACATTCACCGGAACAATAAAAATCTTCTGGATCATGTTTAGGGATTGATGGCCAACTCTGTCACACAGGCATTAGTTACAGTAGTGTTTCAGAGGCTCTGCTGGGACTGTATTGTACTTCTACGGTGATGCTCTGTAAATAGCATTAGTTGCGCTCAGTAAAGAATAGACTTGTCACATTTTCAGTGAGGCTAGTCTAGCACAACAGCTTGGAGACCAAGCCACTGTATACGCATGCATAGACTTGCCAGACAAAGGGATCGGCACTTGTCAGCAATTTTAAACGGACTTAGGGCTGCATACTGTCGCATGTGGGTTTGCTTGAAGGAAGAAAAACCTTCCACGCGCACGCACATACGCACACAGTCGAGCTGAAGACTGAAGGCAATTTGGCTTCGGTTGCAACAGCTTGCCCTGGGCTTGAATGAGGAAACACCTGTGTGTCAGAGTGGTGCTATGGCAACTCTTCCTGTTCTGTGATCAAGGCCAGCATGAGGCTCCTTTTTGAGAGAAGAGCCCACTGAGCAAGGAGGGAGAAGAGACCCTATATCTGGAAAGAACCCAAAGCAGGATCGATCCAGTGCTCATTGTTTCAGTATCTAAGAGAAATGAGTGATAAGAAATGGTGCTTTGGTGTGACGTTCAGTCCATACCATAGTCCTTAACATGTGCTAAAGTCCCAAAAAGCTTCCCTCCAGATTCAGTTGAATCGTTTTCACCAAATATACACATCATGCGCGAAGATCCAATCTGTCCAGAACAAACAAATGGAGCATAAAACAAGGGGTTTACCTTGATACCCAACATCATGCTCGCATCACCTGCCCTACTATGGCAAAGGAGAACAAGGGCGGGGCGATATCAAGGGTTTGATTTAGATTCAGACACTTAAGCCGTTTCTGTTGCAGCACAAGAATCGTCTCTCATTCTAATCTCAGCAGAGATCCACCCTGAGCCAGGAATATCCCAAGATAAATATGGAAAGCGAACAATGCAATTGCTGAGCAGCAACTTCCCATTTTCTACACCTCTCGCCTCTAATCCTCTCCAGCAGCACTCCTGAACTGCCGCTCCTCATCTAAATCTGCCGGCACTCCGGGTGAACAGTCTGATATTACACTGCTGCTTCACTTTCCCTCTGTCATTATCGCCACCAATTCAGCTACTGGCCACACCTTAAAAGGGGGCTCTAACTACCGACTCTCCCCTTGTAATAACAGTTGCTCCAGTCCCTGTGTGAGATATTAAAATTATTCAACCCGAGCCTGGTTATCTAGACAGCTACTAGATCCCATCTGCCTCTAAAGCTAAACACTCCTTTCACTGACTGAATTCAGATGCTTAGGAACAAGAGCCTTCGCGTACACTCACATTCACACACATGCACTCTTTTTCACTACACTGCTCTACAGATTGAAATGTGACAGGGGTGCTTGATGATTGCATTTGGAATTGGAACAAAAAAACAAAACAAAACAAAACAAAAAATCCATAAATGACCAGAAAACAGTGTCATTTTTGTAAGAAAATCATGCACCATCTTTGATCACCATGGAAAATACCTTCATCTTCATCACCGTCGTTATCCGATAAATCCTCGCCCTGTTTTTTTGCATGGGCCCCTGTTATTGAAGCAGGGAGAGACATAGAGAGGCACAGGGAAATTCAAAATAGCACGTTTGGAAAAATAGAGATGGGAAGAGAGGCATTTCAAAAAGTACACACGAATTACAACAGTGCTGATTTAAATACATTCCCACCACACAATTTTCATTTTGCACAGAAAGCATATACAATCGCAGGACTACAAACATCAAAAAAAAAAAACCCTTACAATGAGGAAAAAAACAAACATTTCTATCTTACAGAATTATATATGAACACAACTTCACTGCTACTATAACATGTATCTGTAGCAGAGTCATACACCACTGACATTTTCAGAAAAACCATTTAAAATTTATCAGGAAAAACAACCCAAGCCTATTTATGTGAGTTACTTTTTTCTTGTCTGTTGGAGAAGCGAACAGATACACCAACTCATTCAATTTTTGTTTTCTTTTTATGTTGATCTTTGGAGGATTTTGTGCATTTAAACACTGTAGGAGACTCTAGGAAGTCTCCTTGGTATTAATTTGTAACTTGGTAACAGAAAAATGATACTTGAGCACAGGAAAATCAGGAAGCTTTTTGAAAGGAAACGTTTTAAACTACAAATGCAATTTCCCCAGAGCTGCTGAGATCTGAATAAATCCTAACAATGCATCATGCATGCAATTGGTCTGTCTATCTCTTTGCCCAAAACAGTCGCTAATATCTTGTCCTTGTGCTGTGTTTCGCAGTAGTACATAAATGTACTCCCCTGGGTCTGCAAGCTATAGCTTCACCTACCATTTCCCATAAGCATTTGACATCCTTGTGATTTTTTGTTGTTCACCAGCAGCACAGTCTAAGGATATCAGCAGTGATTAGTCAACAGGGCAATCCATCAAAACCATCCATTTAGTAGTCAATCATCCTCTGACAAGCTTTTAAACATATTGAGAATATAAATAAAATAGAAAAATGTTTTCTAATCTTTTCTATTTCTTTTATAAACCTTGCAGATCTTTGGTGATGCCCTGATCCGTTATCTTGATGCCTGTTCAGTTCAGTTCAGGTCCGCTCCTCTTCTGTACTCACTACAGCAAATCCTAATGCTTTTATTGACCTTGGGCGTTTCCTCCAGTGAAAGACCAGAATGAATACAAATTGATAACAAAATATAATAGGCTGATTGACATTGAATTAACAGAACCATTCATTATTCGAAGAAGATGTCTTATTTGAATAATGTTTTTGCAGGAGTGATAAGCTTGACCCTCGCGTGAAACAAATGCCACATCTTCTAACATCAATTTGCAGGCAATGAACACGATTTCACAGGGAATTTCTGGTCTCTGCCCATGTAATCCTTTTTTTTATTCTCATGACCTTGGAGGAAATTGAGGTGGGGACCATGAAATGTGCTGTAGATTCCCGATCAGTAGGGAAGATCCCAGTAAGCACAGAGGTTCCAAACAGTAATGGCACAGCAGACAAAAGTGGATGCACTCAGACCACGAGACTCAGCTAATGTTAAAGCGTGAACCTCTCTATCCTCTATTTGCTGTAACGGAGAGTTTACAGTATTAGGAAACTTTTTCTGACGTTCATGCTGGAAACGCAGTCAGTCTGGTGGACTTGGACTTGAATGCTATAACTCACAGAAGTCAGAAGCAATGTGGACCTCATCGATACTGGTTAAACAGGCTCTATTTGAATAAATGCGTTGTCCTCTTTGAATACCTCATGCATTGTTAATTGATAGATGCAATACAGTGTTATGCATAATGTAAAAGGCTGAGCGTGATGGTATTTACTGAGCAAATTTATGCTCTGAACTGGAGCCATGGTTGGTACAGCGACTTTGTTTAATCTGCCCATCACTTTTCAATTATAGGGTGAATGAATAATGCAGACTGTATAGCATGCTATATTACTTTTAGATAAACAAAGATAATGATATGAATATGCCAACTTTAAGCTTAAATGCCAACATTTGTGTCATCTCGTTGACAGCAGAAGGTAAGTGGACTGTTGGTGAACAACACCGATTTGTTATTGATGAGATTTTGATTAATAATAATGCCAATATCCAATCTACTAGTATGTTCTTTATCATTTTCCTTACTGAGCATCAACTTGCTTAGTAGAAACAGAGCAGCATGGGGGCCGCTGCCATGCGTTTGAAGTCATTGTTTTGCAATGCACAACAGTCAGAAAAAAACATATCAGTATTAATAAAAGCAATTTCTAAACTTGGAGGCACAGTATTCCAATGCATTGGTTCTCAAATCCCATCTACCCTCTATCTACAGCCAAATAATAACAGAAATGTGGGACTCGTATAACAAAATAATTAATCTGGTGTTCCAGTCAGCTACTTGGTGAATATGTTGCTGAATATGTTGTAACTTCTGCGCCAGGATATATTTTTGGAGCCCTCTGTGTCAGCAGCCCAGTTATGCCAGCACAACGATCTTACTGAAGCAAATGTGCTGCTTCAAGTAGCGCTAATGTCAACTTCCCTTTGTAGAAATCAGCTACCATTAAGTTATCAAATGTCACATCTATCATGTTGGCTTTCTAGAAACCTACAAGAAGATTAACAGCCTGAACAGAGTATAGAGCTTTGGTGGAGACCGGCAGGTCAGGCAGCTACAAATCAGCATGACCTGTTGGGCATGCATCATATTGTTTTATTCTCTTTTTGCCTTTTTAAATGCATTTTCACAACCTGTAGTAACATTAGCTGGCTACTCGCACAAAGAAATAAGATACATAATGGCACCATCTTGACAAAGAAGGAACAACAAGCCAACTCCAACTATGTTTTATGGATTCTTGGGACACATAGACAATACTAGCTAACGCTAACTGTTTCCAGTTCTTCTTTCATATACTAAGCTCTGGCTACTGTTTATTTAAATAGTAGTTTTGTAAGAACTCAGACAACACAAGCTACAGAAATGATGCCAGTAAGCAGGCTGGCATTGCTGGGGCCTTTAGGCAGTGGGTGCTATTACTGGCATGGCTCACTGTTGTAGAACTGGTGACTGTAATAGCTGCACAGGATTTTTCAACTGTCAACCCGGTTGGCAGCAGCCATATACACGGTTGAAGACCTTGGAAAACAATGACAGAATTTGGTCTGGCTTGGTTCTGGTTGAAGGCAGGTGGCAGTGGCTGATGCAACTGTGGAGATGCGGTCACATGAGGGGGCCATAACAGTGAGAGTGACAACGGCTTTGTCAAATAGGGAAAAGGAAGCCCCATGGAGAACACTCGCTGTCTCAAAATGCTAAAGAATAAGGCCCAAAGAGGGACCTGCATGATAGGAGATCTGGACAAAGTCTCAAATGAGTATTTGCAGGAGAAGATTACTGAGTGAACATAAACTTCATCAATTATGTAAAAGTCATATGAGACCTATATATAATAAACCAAAGGGAATATTTGGTAGACATTTTAGAGTTTGCAGTTTATTTCCTAAACATGATTAAATAAGACATTGCTAATTGATTCAAAGCTGCTATTAATGTATGTCCCTGGGTACAAACTGGAAGCACAGAAAAACTAGGAAAGGAGCGGGAGCAATAATCTGCACTGGAAACTCGATAAATATTCAACAATTGTAATAGAGTCTGATTCTTGCTATTAATTTTTAATAGCTATTACTTTTTTGTCTTAAGTGGTCTTTTGGATTATGATTTTATAAAATCCTCCTGCTTTTGACAGTGTGTTTAATGAGTACAGAAATCAATCAACCTTAAATCTGAAATCTTTCTCTTTTTGGTGATTATAACAACGATCGGTCAACACTTCAAATGTTAATTACAACATTTGACTCCTATCAAATTATTAAAGATGACATGCAAATCACAAAATCTGTCAGGTCACAAATTAATTCTTTTGTTTTTATCAGGAGAGAGCAGATAATTAAGTCATATGAAGTGTTATCTACAACATCAAATTAACATTACTGAAGTTAACTGTTAACCTAAAGCTATACACAATATATTAATTGTTGTAAAATGGGACAATTTTAGGCAGGAACTTGTTAAGGGTGATGTTCTTATTGTATTTTTTTATCAGATTTTTTGGCAGATTTTCTTTAAGTTCTATATAAATAAACTGATTACTAAAAATGAATAGCAATCAATCAAATAAAAAATGTTTAACCTGGTCCAGTGAAGTTCAATGAATTCATGAACATAGCTCTATTAATAAAGTCTACAGTGTAAGAGACCCGTGTTATCCAAGATTTAAGACACATGCTGCTTATACTGTAACTCAGTATCAGTATCATAGCCCTAACCCAGCAATGAAAAAGGAAATAAATACTACACAGCTACAGCCAACAATGAGTAAACATAAAACTGGGGATCAGTTGGTTGGTAACTATAAGTGCTTTTCTAATTAATTCATTTATTTTAAACCAGTGCACTACCTTTACAAAAGTAAAAATAAAGAAAAACTATTATGGATTTTGTCAACCATTCCATTATCATCAGGACCTTTTTTTTAAATAAGGCAGAGTGATGCTAATTTATAAATCAGGAGCAGCTCATCAGACATACAATTATAGTCAATTAGTATCCTACCTGTATTTTCTAATCTTCAGTAAAAAGTTGTAGCTCACCATTTCACAAAGAAAGTAGAGTCAAACCATTATCTACAGCCATTAGATTCCACCTGAATTATTCCACAGAGACTGCTAATTGCTTTTTTTATAGAACAACTTAAGTCATCATTTGATAAAGGTGAAGAACTCTGTGCAGTTTTCTCTGGATCTTAAAAAGGAGTTTCACACATTAAATCATGGTATTGTTAATCATAACCCTTCCAAATTTTATTTATCTGATATAAACGTATTTTTGGTATGTTTAAATCTTATCTTTAGAACAGTAGACGATGATTATGTCACCTTTATATATACAGTATGAGCCACTTACCAAAAACTTGTCTTGAAACAAGTTTTTAAATGTATGGCGATGATCCGCTCATAAATCCGGTCATTTAACAGCAGCATGGTTTGGAAACTGGTGTTTTATACTCAGCATGAAAAACAATTCTTCCGGGGCTTGGGCCTCAATAAAAATAAATGGGTTTAAACTAAAGATTAATAGGCACTGTATTGAACAGGTTTGAGACATAAAATATCTCAACCTTGCATTATTCAAACGTTAGATTTCAGAAGCATCCAAAAATAGCAAGAAAACTTGCAACGAAAAAAAACATTTAGACTCATCAGAGGCTGCTTGCTTTTTCTCTTTGAAATTAGTCTGAAGATCATCGCTGCCGACTTCTCAAGAAATGAAATAAGTTTCGCTTCCATCATTTTATTACATTTGCTAATATCAGCCTCATAAATAATGAGTTCTGGGCTAAGTAGTGTGTGGAGCATCTGGCTGTAATTGTAAGGTGCCCCGTAAATCCTCTTTTGTACAAACACGTTTTTTTGTAGCTTCTAAAGATGGGAATTCTCATTTCATATTGCATCATGCTTTGTGTTTTGCATTGTCCCTTCAATCTGCTCAGGCTTTGTGTTTTTTTAATGTGCATATATATACTTATTTATTGTTGAGTCTGTGCAGTGGGTTCTGTATTTGCTGTAGGGTTTATGTAACCTAAAGGCCTCTCTAGGGACACTTGGTTTGGGCTACTTGTCTTTAAACAAATACAGATTTAATTACAAAATAAATAATAAATAAAAAGCTTCAGGCCTTGCTATGAATTATAAATGATAGAAACACAGTGATTATAGAACGCCTTTGCTATCGACATGCTGAAACAATTAGGTTACTGAGTAATAATCCTCAAGACGGGCACAGGTGTCGAGAAGTGAGCTCTGTCATTTTGAATTGTTGTCTGTGAGCCCGTGTGTGTGTCAATCACTGGATCTTTACCAGGGACTGCAAATATGTGACATCTGCAGTGACTCAGCCGGCGATCCTATACTTGACCTTGAATGTTTGAAGCAATGCCACAGTGAAAAGTGTGCGCCATTAAAATAAAACTACAATGAAGTGCCAAGTTTCCTTTTTGAATAGCTGGCCTTCAGGTGTCTAAATCTGCATTGCTTCAAAACAGGCAGGCATGTAGAATAACAGCTATTATTCATGTTCCTTGACAGGTAAAATAGAAACCTGTCGCATTTATCAAATCGGGTTCAAACGAAATCGCACTCGATTGGGCTTACTCGTTACACGGAGGAAATCAAAATGAAACATTTCATAAAGGGGGAAAGTGCAAATAAAAGACAGCCTAGTTTGCTATATAGTTTTACATGAATAAACCCAAGCATGCGTACGTATGTACACATACACCCACGCACTTACACGCAGACATTAAGATACAGAGTGCTCTCACACTCTGGAGGCTTCTTGACTGAATCCACAATTCACTCAATACATCGTGGAAGGGCTGAATGTTAACTGCCTTTCCTTTGCTGGAAAAAGGTTCGCTGACAATAGATGGGCCTTGGAGTTAAATATCAGAAAGGTCAGAATGTGGAAAGGGACTTAGTGAAATGTGAAATGTTGCAGCCTTGACAATTTAGAGCAGTTATATTCAGTCTGTAATCCTCAGGTGGCCGTTTTCTCTTGTTCTTCTCTCTTTTTCTCTTTCTGTTGTTTTTTTCTTTCCCTCTCTGTCTGTCTGTCTGTCTGTCTGTCTCCATCTCCCTCAATATGTCTTCCTACATAGAGGTGAAGGCACAGCTTGGGAGGGACACATAAGAGAGAATGATGGAGAATGCAGCTAAAAGGTTAAGGAGGCTGTAATCCTGCTGTAAAGGACAGCCAAAACTCACACTGTGATTCAGCTGCTCCAAAAAATTTGACAAAAATAAATAAATAAATAAATAAATAAATAAATAAATAAAAAACTCCCCAAACAAATAAAGGCCAGCAAGCTGTCTTTCTGCCCGACGACAGCTTCATAATAGAAAGGGACAAGTTTCACAGAGGCCGCGGGCTTCTGAGTATAAATGCAACCTAACACAATGGGGAATCAATATGGAAATTAATAAACACACCCGTAAGCAAAATCAATAATGGCACTGGTATCGCTGGATATATTCGTATCACTATACGTCCCTACACACGAGTACGTGGGCACTGCAATTCCAGCCCTGCGAAGGCAGTAAAGATGAAGACCGCAAGCTAGCAAGCAAGTGTAAATGTGAATAATGGATCATTTTGAATGTTTAAAAATCATAAATTCCCCTTAATATTTATCTTACACCTCAAGGAGACAAATAGCAACGCATTGTGGTGCTTGCTTACAAGTAAAGTCCGCAAGGCACCATTAATCTCTTTATCCCTCCCAAACACACAGACAGGTGCGCAATTACAAATGCATGATGTGTGTGAAAGTATTGCTCAATTTTTTAAGATACCAAATTTGGAAGACTGAATTCTTTACAAAAATATACGTGTAACATTATATGTCACAGTGTGGCCAGGGACATGCGTGTGAATAATTTATCACACTTAAGAGGAAATGCGAGGGGCTGTGGAAGCTCGGTCTATCTTAACAAGAGATAGGAGATGCAACAAATTGTTTTTTCCTCTTTAAATGGGCTTTAAGGCTCCACAGGCTGTGTCCACCATTTCTTTTTAATTTGGGATAAACAAAGAACAGAACAGAGATATTGAGCCTTGGATTGACTGGGGAAGCTGGACAGCACAGCAGCAGGAGGCCACTGAATAGGAACTTCCTGCTTAGGTCATGCTTTGCATCTCAAGTCAGCGCGATTGCATCTGCTGGCCGGCAACAGCCTTCCCTCACTGGGGTCATCAAACATCCCAGATAGATAATTGTAAAAGATCATAGGAGCAATTTTCTCTAAAACAAAAACAAGGGGCATCTGCTCTGTTTTCGAATCACACAAGCCAATATTTGTTCTTGTTTTCTTGGAAAGTTTTCGCCCTGTCTGCTTGGCGTACAGATCTTCTCGGCAGCACTCAGGGAGCAGCCCCTCCTTCCTCGAGGCAAGCACAGTCGGCCAACCAACAGGATTACCATGGTGTGTTACTGTTTGCTGCGGCCCTGCTGCAGTCTAACCAGGACTGGGGCTCTTATACAGTTTTCACATCTTTCTAGCATCTGGAGGTCATCTGGTAAGATGGAAAAAAAAACTGTACCATGTTTCTTCTGGGGTAGTTAATCTACAGGTTTGGCAACCGATCGGACTGTTCAGTACTGGCGCTGAGCTGAGTAACACATGGCAGCCTGCTGCCTATGAGGGCTGCATAGGAACGATAGTTGAGTGGTCCAAATCAAGCCAAAACGTACAACAGATTTTGCTGCACTTATCTCAAATGGACTCATGATGAGGGATGAATTTAGGAGTCAGAAAGGTTGATCTCAGAGTGTCTCTCAGAATCAGCGTTATTCAGAGACGTGAGCATGAAGGACTCTGAGGACGGGTTTTACAAGCAGGCTGCAAGCAATGAAAGCGACACGCTGTAAAACCTGGTACGAAATAATGTGAGCATTATACAAACAAGAAGCGCACAGTGCAGCAGGAGCGTATTATAACCAGAACTCCACCTCGTCCAAAGCATGTGAATTTACAGGTCTTTTTTTTCGTGTTTGTCGATCAATTTAACAATGCAAAGCTCTTTTACAGATAAACATTGACCTCGTCGGGGTTTGTCCTCACAAAATTGACCCATCTACAGCCAATCTAGCACTCTGAGGCTGAATACTGCTTAGCTGTGTCCCCGCACATCATTACCCCCCCTCTTCACTCCATTCACTCTGACTCAGAGCAGGAAAATGACTGAGTGATATAACCAAGGCTCCAGTGTCTCCAGCGCCGTCGCTGCTCCATGCTCTCGGTACGTGCTGTAAGGCCACATCAGAGTGAGCGAGTGAGCAGTGGGCTACGGTGCTGATGTTGCACATTAGATCACCTACACATGACCTCAAACGCTACCTGCTCGGACATCTTGGATGTGCGGTGCTGTGGTAGAGGGCAGAGACCATCTCTGTCTTTCTCGCTCGCTCTTCCAGAGCAACACTGTGGTCAGTGCAAACATCAGATTGTTTATGAACAAAGAGAAACGCTCTGGTGAATTAGCCCCGTCAAAATTAGCTGCAAAACCTCCGCTCACTCTAACAATCAACCATGCTGGTATTGAAAAAATAAACAGCTAGTGCAATCTGTATTGAGCTTTATGTTATTTTTTTATTTAAGGAGTCTTTCTTTGATCTTTGTTCAGGGCACTGCTAGAGAGGTTTAAAGGCTTTCCCTCTGTTTAATGGAGGAAAATGAGCCGCAGCTTTGATATCAGTGCATCAGATGTTTTACTTGCACAATGCTCTGCAGGACGCTAATGGCACAGAATCCATATGATAGGCTCTCTCTATTGTTTGTTGGAAATGAATCCCTTATAACTGAATTCTATAACCTCATATTTAACCATTATTTTTTTTCACTGTGGTTTTACTATGCAAAACACTGTCTGAGTCATCGTATGGGAAGACTTTACCTCATGCACGCAGGAATCTTATTATGATCACATCCGATGTCTTTTAGGGATTTGTACTTTTCTCACTTGATCAGCATCACCACTACAGCAAAGGTGCTTCATGCCTTTTACTCAGCTCCTGTCACAACTGCATACTGTTGCTTGGCAACAATCACACAACCATTTCATCCAGAATCACCATTTTTCTTTCTGAAAATCAATTACGGTTACAGATTGGAAAATTGGTAGTGGAGACATTATTGGTACTGAATATGAACAGTGTGTATGACTCTACTGCATTATACCGGTCTGTACTGCAAAAACATAAAACCTTGTGTGTGTATATCTGTGTACATGCACAGAGATACACTTGGTTATAGCGCATTTACGTATAATTTTACAGAGAGGATTTAACCAAAAGTAGGAACTAAAAAACAACAATTAAAAAAATATATATTATCATTCACATGACTCATGAAATGTTTCCTCTTCAAATTCCAATTTAAAAAAAAAATCTTCCTTGTTGGAAGTATTTATTTATTTTATTATGACCGAAACCAAAGTGCGCCTGATAAGAATGAATTATGCTTCATTTTCTTGGGTGAGTCAGCAAAAGCTATGATTAGTGGAAGCAGTTTAAAAAAAAGGTGAATCTCATATAAAGTGTTTCCATAGAGACTGAAAATGATGAACTTTGTGTTTATAACAACAGAGGAACTATACAACAGTCAGCTCTCTGCACAATAATATGTCAGAACAACCAACATATAAAACTTATGATAAACCATTTTCTCATTACCAAACACGGGGAAGATAATTGAAAAATTCCAACTGGAAGGGGAATATTAAATAGATATTTCTGTGTATATTCCACAACTGGGACTAATTCAGAAGCAGAAGTGCCTGAAGGGCTAGTCTGTCTTGAACAAAATTGGTTTACCAAAGCTGAATGTACGAGGCACAGAGTGAGGCCAAGAGCTGTCTCCTGCCTCCGTGGAAATCGACAGCAGAGGTCTCCCAGCTGAAACGGAATCTTTACTGTGCAGCGAGATATGCTCAGGATCACAACTTTAAGGCTACCTGGAAGGGCCCCCGGTGCCTTAAGGGGAAGCTGGGAAAATTAACACTCTTTTGTCACCAGTGGTTGTGCTTTAGCCGCTGCTAATAAAATTGTGATGTGCTTTTCCGTGGCTGCGCGTGAGGCCATTTGCTGCACGGATAGATCAAAGCTGTCGTGCCAGTAAAACACCCCACCCCCCCTATATTTGAACAATGGGAATAATCAATTTGAGATAGAAGTGGCGTTACACTTTTTTTGTTGAAAATTAAATCAACCGCTGATGCTGGGGTGCTTTCAGGTGTCGTGCTTGACGAATACTTTCAATAAGCGGCTTAAGTGCTGTCTGAAACGTGACTCAAGTTCCTTGTGTAGCAAATTAACATTTCAGGGATAGTTTAAAATAATAATAATATTCATTTAAAATGGCATTTATGCTTCTGATTTAATCAACAGTTGTATTTACCTTTAAACAAATGCACTTTAGACATGAACAATCCACACAGTGTTGTGAAAAAAAAACACAGGTTATCAGTAGACATCACAATCTATCGCTGAACAAAAATTCTGCTGCTTATTTGGAGACCTGCAGTTTTACTCCTTGACTTTAGCTCGCACATTTAAACAACACAACAAGCTAAACACACACACACACTTACTCACACAGGCATGCAGCACAGCACAGCCACTCACTCATCTTTCACACTCATGTCAAGGTTGATCTGAGTCACAAGTCCCATGTTCATCCCAATTAGCACTTTGATTTGGGAGTTGATAGGTGGTGATATTGGCGGCTTTGGAAGGATGCACCCATCACTCTCCTCTCTCTTTCACTCTTTCAATTCCTCCCTTTCGTTCCATGTTTTTCTTTTTTCTTTTTTTTTTCTTTTTTTTTTTTTTTACATACCTCCTTTTCTACACATTTTCTTGTTGGGTTTCCTGGCACATTCCTTGGATATTCTTTTGACTGTAAAATGAATGGAAAAACTACAAAATAACAGAGAGCTCTGGAAAAGATCGCATGTGACATGCAACAACTCAGACTGAGTTAGAACCCGTCTTCTCCCTCTTTCCCTCCTCCTCCCACCCTCCCGGTCTTCATCAACAACAAGAACAACAGAGGACCTTTTGAAAAAGTAACTGGGGTGTTGCTGCAGAAATATTCCAAAATGGTGGAATGAATTTGCTGCACCCTGGGACACAAGAAGCCCATATTCACATGCACTTCTATTTAAGACCCATTACGACCACACGGAAGGCAGAGAGGCTAGGTTTTGGAAGATTTTGGAGCTCACATCCGAATCTGTTAAGTGTTATTTGACGTTGCATGTGCGACTCTCAGAGCACTTAACATTTCAAGCCCATTTTCCTGTGTGGCTCTCCTTCAAGTGATAAAGAATAGGGGCTGTTTAAAAGAGATATATAGAAATCAAACACTTTTAGCAATGTCAGTCTTCACAAATTCCCATTCTGTGTTTGCCTTTTTGCACAAAGTCTCCTCTTGCATTTCTCTTTGTGGAAAGACAAACTGGAAGTAGAAAGGAGAGTAAAGGGTCTTACATAGGTCAGGCTGATGCCACAGGCCTCTCATGTACCAGACAGAATATTTCACCAACCCTACAGAAGATCATTCACTTATGAGGCAGGCTACTAATTGCTAGTATCCCCAGAACAATCAAGACAGTGAGGGTAGGAAGGTGCACCGAGTATTTCCAATCTGTTTCATGTCTGATTAGATTTCGTTTTCTTTTATTTATTTTTCTCAATAAGTCATATTTAAGAAGTCATTTAGTCATCAAAAGAGGAACCTCTAACAGTGGCATGGAAGGGGAGAGTTGATGAAAAGACTAAATGAGAGATCTAGTCAAGATGGGATGTCGTATGATGGACACGGACACAGCATGCGCTAAACAACGGTTCATGCTTCGCGCAAAAAACAAAGGTGGCACAAAATCTTAGAGAGGAAGACAGAAGGAAGTGGGAAGCAGAGACAGGAAAGAAGAGGAGGAGAGGTTTGGTTTCTTCCTGTGTACTCGACACACTCACCATCCTCTGTTGGAACATAGATGTTTAGGTAAAGACAATCCTCATGTTGATCTTGTATGTATGTGGTAACTATATCCAGGTTGAAAGTGAACCATATCGGCATCATTATCTCTGGCACGGCATTGTGTATATTTTGAGGGCAGACAGGGGCAAAATGGGTGGCGTTCTTGATTCCTGACCAGGAAGATGGAGGCTCCGGGGGCATGAAGCGTTTTTCTCCCACGGGGGAGGCAGCGTAAGGAACCCCCAGATACTGGTCGACCGGCCCGAGAATCTCGCTAGGCAGGGGGACCCTCACCCCTCTCAGTTTCCCATACTGTGTGTTCACAGTGGGGTGGTAGTTCTGACCGCTCACAGCCGCAAAGCACCAACAAAAACTTAACACCCACAAGGACACGCTGAAATTGGTGCAATTATAGGCACCGTGCCAGTTCTGCGAGGGGAAACGATTTCTCCCGGGAGAAAACCACATGGTCCTTGTGAGCGAGTACAAGTGCAAGTGACCAACATACAAGCCAGGGCACCGCCCTCAGCAAATGCACAGGCTTCCCACTCAGCCCTGTAGTCCAGGCACCTGAGGGACAGTCATCAGCTGGGATACTGGAGCCCACCAGCTTACAGATGAGACAAGTTGCGCAGTTCCTGTCTGTGGCGAGGTCCTTATTCACTGTCCTTCCTCCGCTCGTCAGATCTTCTAACCAGTGCTACAAAAGAAGAGGACAGAAAAATTAATGACAGTTCCTTGAAAATCCACCAGTTTGCTCTCATTTTCAATCAGTCATTTTTATCCACTTTTTGAGTCCTTTTTTATTTTTTAGTCATGACATAAAAGGCTCACTTTAACATGACAGAGCTCTTAGTGCAATCATCAATCCATATAATCAAGAACCTGTCTTTGACTTGGATATTGCAATTAAGTGTTGGGTAACTTGTCAAGATGTACCAAATAATGCTTACAGGACAATTGAAGTGTGAAAGCCATCAGCTGTCAGTAGGTAATTATTCTCTACTTTACAGTCTGACGTTTATATTAATGGTTAATATTTAGACAAAAGGCAGTGGTAAAACTAGCAGTGGGAGTCATACACGCGTAATAACACGATAAAAATTTCATGTCATTTTTAATGTTGGCAGCCTTTTCACTGCGTAGCCCTTTGGAGTAGTTATGCACAAGGTATAAATTAAATGTCATTCTCATTGTTTGCTCATTCAAGAGATCACTTTTTGGGATGAACACAAAAGGGGGGAGGGGAGGATGTTCGCTACAGGCAGCAGGTCCCTCCAGTGACAGCGCTGCAAATGCTAATCAGCAGTCCCAGGGTGAACCAGTAACAACACCTTCCCACGCTGCTTGATCAATTTTCAATTTCTGTGGCTTAGGGTCCCTCTCAACCTTGTGTGCCTACTGCAGAGTTTGCTCTAATAACAATGGAGAAGAAAAGCCAGCATTTAGAGGAGGATATTGCATTCCAAAATGACTGTGTAAATGATTTATAATGTATCAGCAGCCGTTGGAGGGCACCTAACCGCTGAGAGAAACCAATCCTGACGTTTCTGGAGGTGCTGTTATCGCTAGGCAGCTATTACCATCCGCCGCAGCCGTGGATCAGCAGACAGTCTGCCGGTGAAATCTATATTCTTAGTTGTATATGCAAAACCTCACTTCAGATCAAAAACATAATGCATATGTGCATGCACATATTTAGTAAATACTTAAAATCAGGCCACTTCCAATGATACTTGGATAAATGGAACGTGTGTGCTGGACAATCTGCTCAGAGATTGTGGCACACAGAGTCCCTGTTAAATGATAATACACGAAAAAAACATCCATATCCAGTGTGGGGACTAAAAGTATTCATTGCTGGGGGGGAAATGGTGGAAAAGGCTTCAAAATTCAAAAAAAGCCAATCTGACAAAGTCAGCTCCCTGCTCAGTAGGATCCCTGTACCAGAAGCAGAAAACCTATCTCACTTCACTCATGTGTATATATGTATATATATATATATATATATATACATATATATATATATGTGTGTGTGTGTGTGTGTGTGTGTGTGTGTGTGTGTGTTTTATATAAAGCATTTTGTTTATTATGTAAATTTTACACAAGACATGGACCTACAATAAACCAATTCCACGGCATTCAGAGGCCGAGCTAATGTGAAACACTTGAACATAATCAGATACTGTGAAAACACAGCTCTATAAGAAATAACCTGCAAAAGCATGATAAATAAAAACTACACTGTAAGAAGTTTCCCCATTAACTAACAGCAAAGCACCAGCAGCTACAGCGATCAAATTTGAACTGCTATTTTACAGTTATTGTTTTCTATATCAACAGCTTATTACTGTAAAAGAATTGAAAAATCACAGTACATTGCCACATACAATACAAGTCTCACATTATAGTTTTGATAGCTTGCTTGCAACCATACAGAAAAGTTTATTACTGTAAAATCTAATAACATGTACTTGAACTAAGACAAGAAATCACTTTCGCTACACTTCCTGCACTCTTTACACCGCACGGTTATGGGAATGCTGCCATATTCAAGACGAGAACTAACCAATTGCTAAGTGTTTTGGTCATTGTGGCTTATTTTCTTGACCAAGAAAGCATGCCCTGCATCTCCAGTAATTAAAGCTTAAACACAAAGTAACTAAACTCAAAATCACAGCACTTAAATAAATTATTTAAGCTTAACGTTTGCTCTTGTGTTCGCCGAAGAAAAAATAGTGCATTATACCGTAAATATTCACAGCAGCTTGCTGATATTTTTTCCTGTTTTTTAAAGTAATTTGTTGCAATGTTGTTCTATTTAACACAACAGCCTTGCGCGAAATCCTACTATATAGATATATATTTTAGAGATACACTAAAATAAATTTGCTGTATGTCTAACAATCACTCCACCTTATTCATATCCAGCCTATTAATACCAATAAAATGTCGTCCACATCCTTTAAAAAAAAACAAAAGCACCACAAACTATACTCTTAAATTACCACAAGGTCAAATAAATACCAATGAAACTATTTCTAAACAGATTTTTCCTAGTATTCTAATCTTCATAACAGCAGGATACATTGCAGTAAAGCTAAGTATTTAAGTACTATTAAATTCTAATGACAGACAGCTAATGGCCAGGCCTATATGTCAGGCTGTTTTTCAAAAACAGTTTCTGCTTCAATTGCACATGATTTGTGTTTGATTTCAAGTTATGCCATAAAAAAGCTCCACATATTGATTCCCTGAAAAAACAGAAATGCTTGACAAAGGAGGCTTCATAAAGGCCATCCATTCACACATTTGCAGATACACAGATAGTCAATTTTCCATCGCAATTTTAAATGAAGTCTTTTCTGTTTGGATTTTCTCACACCGTCTGAGAATAGAAGTGATGGGACTAATTCTAGTCAAGATAAAATACATCAGGTCAAACTTTTTAATCAGGACATAGCAAGGACATAGGACAGTGTGATGGAGTGTGTGTGTTTAGAGGACACACAGCACAGAGGACTTCATCAGTCTCTTCTCCAACAGCATCTCAGAGGTCCTCCGCTTTGATCTCTCTACCTGCTGAAGCACTGCCAAGGGAGAAACAGAGAGAGAGAGCGATTGCATGAGTTCTCCCTCATCATCCCAGAAATATTGATCGTCTCATCACTGTGGCCTTGCAGCCCGTAATAAATACAGCTGGAGTGATGGAGGCGGAAGGAGGGGGGGAGTATGGGTAGGTGGGTGCTGTGCTGACTCTAAGTCAGGTTATTAGCCCTTAATGCAAGACGGCACTCCACCAAGTACATGCCATTAAACACCCTCCTCCCCAATTCTCCAGTGCCTGATTAATGGGACATGTTAAATTTCTGGCAGTCCAAATCATATTTAGCATTATTCAAAATGACCACACTGGTGCATCATGTGAGTACAGATCTCATATATAGAAGAGAAAAAAAACCCACATTTTATTTCTCTTTATATTGGTCTGAGTCCAGAGCCGTGCACACTTACTGTAGAAGACCCTTTGTTCTCCTACAGCAGAGAGATTTCTGCATCGCAATAAAAGTCTGAGCCAAATGTACTCCTACGCTCCGACATCCCTTAGAGAGAGGCTGAATGGACTCTGATAAAAAAGGAACCAATAAGAGTTCTGAGTAGATGGAGCATCTGACTCGCCACACTCTGTTATTATAGTAACTAGTCTGCAACAAAAGCATTCACAAAAGCTGCATTAGTCTTCTGGAACATCTAACTTCAAATGAAGTGAGCCATCCCGACCTCAGAGGGTGTAATCAGTGATTATAAATGCAGCGCTGTTACATGGAAACCGAGGGACAATGTAATGTGATGCAAAAATGATTAGGGCAGCCCACTGAAGGTCAGTGTTTTAAAGCATCAATCGAAGATCGCCAATTCAACTCAGATTCTCTGAGTTGCACATTTGATTACCCATGTGATATCACATGCTCATGGTCAACCAGTGGGAGGAGCAAAAATCTAAGACAGAGTGCTACTATTTTCCATTCATCCATTCATCCTCTGCCACTAATCAAATTCAGGGTTGCACGGGGGCTGGAGCCTATGCCATTTGGAAAACTTTCAAAAACTCAGGCAGAGCTTGTCTATCAACGAACAACAATGTTGTGTGCTACCTGGATAATTATACAAATCATTGTAATACCTTGGTATTATCATGAAAGGATGGGCAAAATAAGTAAATACATAATAAATAATGAGCAGACATTTAAATCGTTATACTGAATGAGCTAATCCTATTTTATAGACAAAACTCTTGTTCTTTTAAGGAACAGTCAATATAATGGAAAGCAGACCAAAGTAGCCAGGTGGTAACTTTAGCTTGAACTTGTTAAAATTGTCTTCACCTTTGATTTGTGCTACCGAAAGATGCTAAGGCCACTTTTTCAGACAAGCTCTTTTTATGACAGGATTACTCTCTGGTCTCTTTGTTTTCAATACTGTGGAAAATACATATCTCTCTAAATGGTCTGCTTACACATGTTTGTTTCAAATATGCAAGGGATCTTTATACACCAAAATCAGTGATGAATGTATGCACACGGTGCATGTGTTAGCTCACAGACACACTCTTTACATAAGCTCCTGGGCTTGACAAAAACAGCATGCCATATTAAATCAATGAGATTGGCATGTTTCAGAAACAACATTCACAAAATGTCAAAACCAAACTGCGGCATCATAAGGCTCCTGCTGGGAACCAGTGCAGTGAGCAATAAGGGGCCACTCTTCCCTTCTCTTCCTTTTTTCGTCAGACACAGAGTTGTGCAGTCATTATTACTTAGGAAATCTGGCACTAAATCAAGGACAAAAACACGGCACATACTGACTGCTAATCACCGCGGTGATGCTGACATATTTTTAAAGAAGCAAATGGGAGATGACAATGGTGCGGCTGTGGCCACCTGCTAAGCTGTGCGTCTCCACCCCTGCTCCTAAGTGCTGGATAAAGGCGTCCATGACTATCATTACCAGCCGAGCAGCCAAAGTAACGCAGAAAGATCGGCTTGGCAAGCCAAATAAAGACAGATTCCAGGTGAGCACGTGTTGAGATGAATTCTGCGGCTGCACAGCAAATAAATAATGGCCATTCTGTTAACTGCTGACGGTGCTTGAAACAACTGTTTGCTCTTCGAGACTTAAATGATAGGGACAGATTTGATCTAGAAGTTTTAAAGCTGCAAGTCGAGGCAGAGAGCCCATTCTTACATCTATATTGCCTCTTTCTCTTTCACTTGAATGTGTGTGTGTGTGTGTATGCCTCTGAGTGTCAGATACAGTTTAGTAAGTAATATGATGTGGGAAACAATATGTGGGGGGTACAGGGATATTAATCAGAGCTAACCATCTCAATTAGATGGGAAAGGACGAAGGAGTTTACATTTAAAAAAAATGATATATACGTAAATTTCCCAAACAGTTCATCATCCCAACTCCTATTGATCCCCTACAGAGTACCACAAGACACTCCTACTGAAAAATCTTAAAGTAGCTAATCACTCAAGAAGCCCACAGGGATTCGTTGAGAAACCGCAGGGGCAAGTATTGGGTCCGTCTCTAATCTAGCTGTATGTAAACACATTAAGGCTTTACACATGGCATACTCATTATCCAAGCTCCCACAGATGCCGATTGCAGGGAGAGATCTGTTCTCTTGAAAAAGTCTTTTGTGTGCAGTTTCCATCACCCTGCCAACACAGCTTCATAGCATTGCTTACCAAAGAGCAGAAGATGAAGGTGGCCTCAGTTAAGTCTTCGACCATAACAGTGATAATTAAAATCCTGTGATTTTGTTTATATAATGCTTTTCACTTTTCACTGCATAACTGTGTAATTACGTATTAAGGTAGATCTTATAAGTCGAAGATGACTTTGTTGCAGGCAAAGTCACACAACAGCGAACATATTCTCATTAGCAATATGCAACATACACTTAAATGCGTATCAATATTCTAAAAACACATATTATAATCGTCACTATCCCCTTTACTAGCAAGGCACATCTCACTCATTTGCATCTCCTTTTGCCTTCAGAACAACCTTAATTCATTATAGCATAGACTTAACCTAAGTTCTGGAAACATTTCTCAGAATTTTTAGTCCCTATTGACGTGAACGAGTCACAGACTTGCTGCAGATTTGCTGGGTGCACATTCATGATACCAGTCTCCCATTCCACCACCTCCCAAAGGTGTTAAGATCTGATGACAGCTGAGTACAACGAATTCATTGTCATCTTCAGGAAGCCAGTCTGCGGTTGTTTGGGGGTTTGTGACATGGAGCTTTATGCTTCCAAAAGCAGTCATCAGAAGATGTGATCACAGGGGTCATGAAGGGGTGGACATCATTAGCAAAAACACTCAGGTATGCTGTGGTGTTTAAATGATATTCACTTGGTACTAATTGGTCAAAAGTGTTACCAAGAAAATATCCCAATACCGTTATACCACCACCACCATACCATCATATCACAGCCTAAGCTGTTGATACAAGGATGGATGCCAAATTCTCACACTACCATCCAAATGTTGCAGCAGAAATCGTGACTTATTGGGGGATGTTTTCCAGTTTTCTTTTGCCCAACTTTTATGAGGCTGTGGCAATGGTAGCCTCAGTTTCCTGTTCTTAGCTTACTGGTGTAGTACCCGGTATGCTCTTCTGCTGCTGTAGTCCAACTGCTTTGAGACCAAACTTCCTAGCTCGAAGCACTCTGGCCATTCTCCTCTGACCTCTGGCATCAAGAAGACATTTTCGCTCTGAAAACAGGATATTCTTTTCTTTTATTGGACTAATCTCTGTAAATCCTAGAGGTAGGTGTGTGGGAAAATCCCAGTACTACTGCTGGCACGAACAATCACATTCAAAGTAACTTTAATCACCTTTCTTCCTGACTCTGATGCTAAGTTTGAACTTTAGCATTTTGTCTTGATCATATCTACACGCCTAAATGCACTGAGTTGCCTCTGATTGGCTGATTTTGTTTTATTGAGCAGTTGAAAAGGGATACCTTGGAAAATGCCTGTTGAGTGTTTATAATTTTGGTGTAGAAAACAATGTAATCACTCATTTAGGTGGTTGGTGGGTAGTCATTTAGCTACTTGACTAAGTAAATCAGTGCATTAGAAATGCAACCATGGGATGTCCAATTTACTACAACGAACATTTTTCTGAATGTTTTGTTTTCTGTAGTTGGTCAAATCATCTTACATCTGTGAAGTGGAAAACTCATTTGATTGGGCTTGCTTTAACGTATGTGGAACATAACTGAGTTCCTGTAGAGGAACCACTCGAGCATACCAAGGAGAATTCAGCAGATATTTCAAACAGCTTCCTTCATCTCCTCCACTGTGAGGACAGCACGTATAACATGGCAGCACAAACATCAATTTCTGGCTTACAGTGGAAAAGAGGATGGATTTTTAGCCTTCTGGGATTCTTTCCTAATAAAATTCAGGCAAGAGCAAGGAACCTGAACAGTACCGGCATGGCACTACGTATATAAAGCAAGTGTAAGTTTATGACCATTGCTTCAAATGTGAACTGCTGTGTATTACTTTTGCTGCACTCTTTTGGCTAAATGCTGCTTGTCCTGGAGTTCCCTGGCAGTTAGTGCCCGAGAAGAAAACGCTTAAATTTGCACTGATTGATTATAGTTATAGAGATTAATGGGGATATCGGTGGGGATAAATGGCTTATATCCAATTTAAACTCTGTATTGAATACTTAAAGTATGTCATTTTAAGTAATGCATCTAACAATATGCAGTACTCTGCACATTGATCAGACTGGCCTAAGTGGATGGGAGTGGGGAAACATTTTTCTTAAAGCAGCTATTAACACTTAACAAACATATAGACTTGAACTGAGGGTTTGCTTTGAGTTAATTGAGGTCTGGCTGGTAATTACAACAGGGAGTTGATCTCTCGCAATCAGGGTTCCTAGTTCATTGGCACCACATTATAAAATCTTAGATGGATCAGCTCCTATGGCCAGTATTGACTCTTCTACTCTGGGTTAAAGCAACCATTCATTCGTTGCCCTACAAAAAACCATTTGCAGTACCAGTATCAAATACTAATACGCATTAAAATGAACTCAGACTGAGGAGTGCTTTAAAAAAATGAAAGACTGGCTAAAGAAGAAGAACAGTTATAATAACAAAGTAAGAAACTGCATAAAATACACATTTGACATAGGAATCATTAGTAGATATCTCCCAGTAGGAGCAGACAAAAGAAATTCTTCCAAATGCCCCAAACACCCACCACCTTCCAATAAAAAATAATAATAACAAGTAAAAAACAAAAGAACACAGAAACATTGCAAACCATATAATGCCACAGTGCTTTGAAGAGCTGATCGTACCATGCAAAAAAAAATTGCACCATTTCAGAAAAGCAGTGGAGTCCTGTGCTGAGTGCATGTAATTCACCACTTTCATCCACTGCATTTTGAATTATGTTTTCTCAAGACGAAGATTAAAAATTCAGATCATCTTGTCCAAAAGAATGTGAAATTCATTAATTTTTTTTGCAAAAAAAGACGAAGACGAGGAAGGCCTCTGGGGCACCACTGTGGCTTTGTGCATCTGCATGAACATATACTGTAAGTATGCTGGGAAAATGAATCTTTCCGTGGCCTAATGAGCTAAATAAGAGCAGTAATTTAAGGTAAGTAGGCCGCGGCTCTGACTGAGAATCCAAAGATCAGCTTTATCATTCGGTGCGAACGACTTACAGAATTATACATATAGGAAGCAGAGACATGACCCAGATGCTGCTTGTTAAATTAATGAGCTAATAATGCCTTAAGTACCTTAGCATTTGCAGCAGTAATTTGGAAACAGCGATATTCCACATTCAGGTAAAATATGATGTCCGACTCAAGACTTACTTCGAGAACATAAATTACGGCAATTTAAATGTTTTGATCTGAAAGCATCAGAGTCTCTACAAGCGTGCTGTTTCTGTAACGGGACTCCACTGCAGCATATAGAGCAGCTTAGAAATAGCTTCACCTTCTCCCTGGAGACATGTACTTAAATGTTAGCTGTTCTTCTTAAGCGGCCCTAAATCATACGCCTGAGAGTCCTTAATTGTGATTGATGAACAATTAAGCCAAGGTGAATTTTGAGAAAATAACATGTTAATGAAAGCGGCAACACACGACACATTATTGTGATGTTTCCTTTCAAACACTGCGACTACTTGGCTTCCTTGCAGAGTATTTCACAGATGCCAAAAGCACAGTGGTAGAATGATGTTATTGACATGCAAATGTCTGGTAGTTGCAGAGAAGTGAGAGGTGCCGGAGTGTATTGTTGTGTGACAAGCAGAATTTCTGAATACAAAGCTGGAAGCAGAGATGTACACAAGTGTGTTTGATATGGCAAAACCCAAAGCACATATACCCACACTACTAAAAAAAATAATGGATCTGAGAACATGGTGGTGGAGGGGGGGTCCTATTTACAGAGGGAGCGCAGGGTTACTGTAGCCTAATGACAGAAGATTAAATGAGGTCTGCACATGATGCCAGGAGTTTTATGGGAGCATAATTAAGTTTTGAAACAACCCGACAGTGATGTGCTTTTAACTAAAGGTCAACAGTAAACAGCAAGGTGAGCCACACTTGATTACTATGTATATCACAACATCAAAAAAGATGCTGCTGCTCTAATGAGGGGGTGACCTTCATCTTCAGCATAAACAAAGACCAAACTGACTAATACTGCTCTACGTGGCCTCTATCAGCCATTAATAGGAGGCGTTTAAGAAATTAATAGTACTTTAATATTAAGAAGAACTATTTAACACAAAATCTTTGACATTTCAGAAGCTGGTATTCCCTTCGATGCTTTCCAATCTAAAAAAGATCAAAAGAAGGTGTGATGTACTTAGCATCGGGACAGCCTGAATACAGATGAATGAAGACGAAAACCCACAAAACATCAGAAACAAAAATTCCTGATGGCATTATCTTCAATCCAGTAATAATCTGCATTTTTACATGTAAATATGGTTTGGGCATTTACATCGTCATTCATCGCATTATAGGCTTAATTATAGCTAAAGCCGGGTGAGTTTAGAGGAGATATGGACAGACAGCTGCCATAGCTAAAGCATCCCCTTTATCCAGCACCGTCACAGCCACTGGCTGCTTCTCCCATTGATCCCACACAGGCCACTGCTGGACTTTAAGGTACAGTAAGTGTTCTAATTTCTCTTCCATAAAACTCAACATCAAAATCATTTTATATCAATTTTTAAATTATAAAACTCAAAAGTCAACAGAATTCTCCAGCATCCAAAAATGTATGGTAAACATTTAAAAGGCGCTCTGGATTATTATTGTTTTCCCACCAGTGTCTCTCCCAGTTGTCTTTTAGAAAAGCAGCTGTATTTCTCTGTTCATTGCATGCTCACCCTGACATTCTTGATATTATTAGTCTGTCTGGAGACTCCACGTGATGATGAGCTCAGAGGGACATTTTAAATGACAGTGCCTTTTCTTGAAGGGATAGCATAAACAACGGAGGCAACCATCTTTGTCTTGTTGCTAACACTAATCTGAATTCACTGGAAAAAAATATCTCTGGAGCAAAGCTGGTAAATGAGACTGTTACTGTTACTATTATTCAGAAACAGGGAGGTTAGGGTTGGCTGGAGGAGTTGGGGGTGGGTACGGATGAAGGAGACATGCCTCAATATCACACGTGGAGGAGGGAACACTGTCCCCTGACAGCAGTCCTTTCAGCTAGCCCTGGCAGATATGTTTACTCTCTATTCACTATTTCTAATCCTGTCTGAAAGCCTAGCTTGAATGTCAGGCTCCTTCCTAAATTGGCTCGTGTTCTTAGTGATTGATTAAAAGTACTGTAACCCAGCTTTATCAGACTACCCTGAACTCTGCATTTCTGCCAACTCTATTAGGTAATGCATCCTTTGTTATTGTACTTGTTGGTCTCACCGCCTGCCCGTCTTTGGGAAATGCTCCGATCCATTCACTGTGATGCAGAATACCCAGTCGTACCTGGCTCTATGGTAGTACAGCAGCCTTCAGATCAAACAGGAAAAGTGCCTTAAGCTTAAAATAGTTTCTGACAAATGTGGCATCCTAATTCAATATACCATTATTCAGTGAAATTGGCCTAAATTTATCAGGAGTGTCCAAAACCAGCATGCTGAGGGATATACTTAAAAAGCATTTCATAATCTTTCCATTCCTTTTTTTCTAACTTTTGACTGATGCTATGGTGATAGCAGAAACACATCTCTGTCCCCTGACACTGAGCTAAACAATACGGCTATAATTCATGCTTTCTAATGCTGTAATATCCCCATGCCATTGCACACAGAGGAGAGGAGAGGAGAGGTTGCCCTGATGTTACTGCTGACGCCTAAGTCCTAGACATTGTACTTAGAGTGTCTCCTGCAGGACATTATTCAAACACACACACAGGCGCTACAAAGTCCATAAGACAAGAGTAGGCTGAACACATACGTCCTCAGATGCGGCAGCTCGCTGAGGGTACTCAAGGTTGTATTATAAGATAGGAAGTGAAACCAGTGATATTTTGACCTCACCATATGTACTCTAAGGTAAAATCTTTGAATTTAACAGAACGGGAAGCTACAGCACAGACACTATGCATATGGCATGAATTAAAATCCCATTTGTGCACTTTAAGCAGAGTAGAAGACCACATTAATGACTGCACGCTTAGAAGTAGGCCATGTCCAAACACTGCAGGCAAATTTGGCCTCGGGTTGTCTGCACTTCCTCAAAAACTGCACCAAACACACACTGGATGCTGAATCTCCCTTCCTATTCTGTGCCTACTCTGCACCAACGAAGCCCAGAGCAATGACAGCACATACTGTAGATGCTGTATGGGAACCCATGCATAACTTTGATCACACCTCTACACTGATTTCCAAATTCTTCTAAAATAAACTCGCCTTTATTTGCCTCTCTTTTACCCTTTTTCTTCTTATTATTTTTCGCCTGTTTTTCTAAACATCCTTTCCTGTTCTGTGTTTCATTAGCAACCTAAGGGGGGGTAAAAAAAAAAAAAAAGAAGTTTTTCCTCTAACATCTGGATGTTAGCTAGCTCGAATGAAAAGTCATATCAGATCAGATCCCGCTACATCAAATGAAACTGGAGGGTACATTATTTATTCATTTCACTGCTGACATCCAAACCATGCCCTAAACGGTGACACTTTGAAAACTATTCCTCTGTGCCTGAACTGCGCCGATACGAGTGCAACTAGCGGGGGCTCGCAGAGGGAAGGGAGTTTTATGTTCCTTTTACCAGGGATGAATGTAGAGGAGACAGAACAACGGGGCCATTGTTGTTTTCTAGCTTAAGAGCCTTGGAGCTTCTGCGAGGAGCAAACACAACAATGAGAGTGCCTCCATGCCTGCTGTAAAATTTCATGTGACTACAAGGCCTTCCCGCAATTTTCACAGACACTAAAAGCAGAGCCCTTAGGACCAAAAATGGCACGTCAACTGTTACCAATACAACTGTTACCCCTTTGGTGAATGGAAACTCTATGTAGGTAAATCTCAGTGTGGGTTTGTGTGCCAGGTGATTTGTTTTTTGGGTTGTTTTTTTTTAATATATGTTTTGCAAAAATGGTGTGAAAAATAATAAGGGAACGTTTACTCTAGCTTTTATTCAGAGTTTCTTTGTATTGTCAGCACAAAAAGGGAACGCTTTAATTTTGCAGGAACAAAAGCGCCTGTTGTTGCAATTAATGCACCTTTCAAACTCAATGCTATACTTTTCTAGAACTAATAAAAAAGAAACGATGATTCTGTATCTGCACCTCATGCAGAACCTAAGAGCTGCATGATTGCCCTTTACATCCAGAGGTTAGCATCGTCAACTTGGTATGCAGACAAGCTCCAAGAAAGAAATCCACGTGTGATGGATACAAAGAAAAGGTTTTCAGAAGAAGGGAGAGTCTCCTCTGTGTAGGATTAAGCGCTTTAGATGTAATGATGAGAGAGGCCCTGTTTTTATTTGTTTTCAAAAGGCATTTTGCTCTTAATGGAATAGCGTCTGCTTTCCGTCTCCGGAGGATACGAATGCTCATCAAAGACCTGGCTTTGTCAAACAATCCATAAACTCTTAATGCCACACGGCAATAGATAGTTGCTAGACAGGTTCAGAGCAAGGGAGAAAAAAAATCAATGACAAGTTATACCAATTTACAATGTCATTATAGTGCAAAAGGTTTTATATCATACTCTTTTGCTCTGTGATCCCAGACCATTAAGGGACTGCTCATGTTTTGGGAAGTTCCAGCTCAGAATTCCTTGGTGGGATTCTCGCGCTTCCTATCAATATCTGAGGCGGTGGCTGCCAGAAGATTTGGTAGCACTCGATGCCCAGGGCTGTAAATCTGGGCCAGGGGTTGTGTGGGATGCTCAGATAAATGGGTTGGGCTTTGTTTTATTGCAGCGCTGCTTGTCTTAACTTTCTGTGTCTACCAGGGATTTAGAAAATGTGCTACTGTCCTTGGGCCTCTCTCTGCAACAGCAGCTCTGAGTCGGGTTTGAGTCAGCCCTGGTGCCCCCAGATTACATAAATATCCTCTATAAGCCATTCACTACTATATCCGCGCGCTACTGTTTTGGTTGCTTTTTTATCTCTGGCAGCATTTTGTTGTTTTTGCACGAGTACGGGGTGCAAGTTTCAGATTAAAAAGCAGAGGAAGCAGAGGATCCTCATTTAACCCAATTTGACGATTCCTCTCACAGTGCGTCGAACAATTAAATGCAAAGAGTAAACATTTTGCTTTCAAGTTGTCTTCTTTGGACTTTTGCTAATGGACTTGACGAGAAAGACCTTTACATGTGATGCAGCTGTTTGTCATTTGTGTGCAGCTAAGCATCAATATAAAAGAAAAGTGGGCCACGGAGACACAAAGCACAATTATCCCTGAGGAAATATGTCACATTTCCAACGTCCTTTGTGATAAGGTTCCTTTATTCATTCTTCTTTCAAAAAGCACAGTGGGGAAACAAAGGCAAAGATATAGCTTATTAGGTCAGTTTATTATTATTTTTTTGTAAATATATATACAAACTGATCTTGGATCTGCTGGATAAATCACATGGGTATCATTAGAATCAACCCCGAGGAGTCTCCAGCTGCAGCGTGTTCGTGTGTGTTTAGGATGGCTCATGACTTTCCGGTGTTTTTTCAACATCCAATCAAATAAAACGATGTGTAGCAGTGTGGCAGCCCTACTGAAATGCATCTGTACTCTTGCAGAGCTCTGATGCCTTTTTGCACTGTAAAACACACACGCTTCTTCATTTAAATAATTTATTTCAGAAGCAGACTTAGGAGACAGCTCGGTCATACAAATCAAGAGGAGGCTCAGAGAATGCAAACTCGTTACCCTGCCTGATTGTTATCCTTCAGCATAAGCTAACCTTAACCCTAACTCTATTGGACATCGCATTATTTAACGTATTAGTGGGCGCCAGGCTTCCAAACCCACCCACCCCCACCCCCCAAAACTTCAACAATAAATGCGTATTGTCATCGTTTGCTTTGGAGTTAAAGCTTCTGTAGAATTTTAAATGCGCAAAAATTTGAGTGAAGCAGGTTTGGATTCAAAGAGGATGTGATTAAAGAGCATATGAGATGAGAATGCCAGTAAATTCTGGGGTGTCAGAAAACATTGAATCATTTAATAATATGGTCTGGAGATCTCCCTCAATCAAAATAAATCTTCAAATAAAAAGACGGAATGAAGAAAAACAGGATACAGTTGACTAGGATTTGTATTCTGCTTGTTTGTGTACTGTTGTGCGTGTCATTTTTTTTTTTTTAAAAGATAGTAAAGCTGTAGTTGTCCGCAGCATGAATAAAACAAACGTGGCAGATTTTTGTTTGACTGGCTTTCTCCAGCCCAGAGCTCACTTGTCAAAAGGCTTATCCAGGCTTATCTTTCTCCACCCTAGCCATTTTCCTCTTGTTTCTTTTCAATCTCACCTCTTCCTTCTGTCCTTGTTCTTATCCTCTCTGATCCCCTCTCCATTCCTGCTACTCTCAGAGAACCATTTCTATCCAACGGTATCATTTCACTCTTCAGCTTCAGGACTGAACTGCCCACCACTATTATGTCATTCAACACCTGTACTTAAACCGGGTTGAAATTCACGGTGAGCCCAGGGCAATGGAACTAGAGAGCAACTACAGCTCTGGAGTCTCTTGTCCCAAATCTACCTTCCTCTGCTGTAATGACTCGAAAGACAAAATGCAAGCGTGACTCTTCAGGTTCGCACTGGACAACAAGCCCATGAGGCTCTATTTACTTTTAGCTCATGAAAAGTACAGTATGTTAATAGTCAAGGTTCAAACAGCAACCCACATATTTACAGCTTTCTGCAAATAATATGCGATTATGGGCTTTTGGAGCACATAATTTGGGGCGTTTTAGCAAAACCCTCAAATCTGTGCTACTTAAAGGCTCAGAAGAGTGCCTCGAGGATTCCTCCCTGGTCTTATGTGCTCGCCCACGTCACCATACTCCCCAGAAACAAAACTTGTCTTTTTTTTTTCTAGCTTAAAAACCTCAAACCAAGAAGCTCATCAAAATCAGGCTCCTCCCCTCAGCCTCACTTTTTCACTCAAACTATTGTCATAGTGACCTACAGCCACCAATTCATCACAGCTGCCATCTTAGGGGAGTAAGTCGCGAGGCTATTTCTGTAATGACCCAGATTCTCAGGTAAATCTGGATCCATATCATTGTAATGAGCAGCGGCAAATCAAAGGAGAGCATATTAGGTCAAAGAAACGATTTTCTTATTTATGCTCATTTACTTTCACCGAATAGCTAAACGTTGTGTTATTTAAACTTTAAGACTCATGAAAAGTGTGCATCCTGTATTGAAAACACAATCGATGCCAGAGAAAATTCCCCAGTCTAATTTCCTTTCTTGGTAATTTTGTCAGATTAATATCAAGTCAATTTCCTGGAGCCTGTTCTTACACAGAGTGATGGCATGTTGATGGTATCATTGGAAGAAAGCTATAATTGTGGAGGATGGCTCCTTTTGGGAGAAATATGGGCACAGATGGGCCCTGAGCTTGATAGAGGAATTTCTCTGAAAGGGAAAGGCTATCGGAAAGCATTGCCAAGCTGGCAAGAGATATAAATAGACGACAGCGAGGAGCAGGTCTACATGTAAGCACCAAAATAAACCAGTCCCAAAGTAGGTAGCATCCTATTAAGGCAGAGGGTTTGCAATGTCATTAAGGTAAATTTACAAAGCATTATCCAAAGCTGCATAACACTGCATTATTAAGAGAATCTGATTAGATTTGCTTATTTACTACTTACTGTTTTATATAATGGCTTGTGCTTGTACGACTACAATAGCATTTATAGTGCATTTTTATGGCTTTACTCAATACTATGCTTATATATTACAGTTATATGATATTTCATTTACATATAAATGTTATTTATTCATTTATTCGCTGAACTGTTACACTGCATTGCACAACAACTAGGCCAAAACACAGTGGACTCCCTCCATCAAAAAGATAGTACAGAAACAACCACTCACTCACTCACATTCACACCTACAGGCAATTCAGTCTCCAGTCAGCTTGATGGGGAGGAAATGCGAGCACAAGCACAGGCAGAGACACAGCTACCACCGAAGACACGAAGGACCCGCACTCAGTACTGTTTTGGGGGAATTTGAGGGGTTTTAATAACCTGAGGAAGAACTTACATTCTGCAATTACACACACTTTACACGTGAAATTTTATAGCCTGCTCTGGTCTTCTGGTCTGTAAAATAAACGATTAGGGCGAAAACATGAAAGTTAAAGAAGCGCTAAATTTGAATTTCAATGTTTACTGAAACATATTAATGAAGACAATGAAGTTCAGTATTTACTTTTAGGGGTTTTCCTTGATAAAAATCAGTTGCTGTATTTCTACAAACTGCACAGGGACAAAACAAAAGCCCACACATAATATTCTACTGGCCTCAAGACTCCTCAGTGGCTAGCATAGTGAAATGGATAATAAAAGTGAAATAGATAGCGCCTCAGTCAGCAGCAGCTTCAAACAACTCGGAGCTGTGGCTAACCTAATGTACATGCCATCCAAAATACTAAAAACCCACAGAAAAACAAATACAAATAAATCCTAATACAGGTGAAAGTTCTGGTGTCTGGATAAATACACACACAACTAAATGTGTTTACATTATTTCCACATTGTCTTCAGAGAGGAAGGACTAACAGGAGATGAATTAGCATGACACTGGTGCTGAACTCAATGTCAACATTTCACTAAATCTCAAACATAATTTCAAAAAAGTAAAACTTCAATATTTGTTCTCCAGAGTAGCAGATGTATGTGTTTTTGTCCAAGTGAAAGGCAAAAGGAAGGGAGATAATAAAGGAAAGATTATCCTAAAGAACATACAGCAACTGTAATTGAAAACCGACTTGTAGAGCAGAGATCTGCGATTTTATGACGGCTGAACAGTTGCGACGGAAAGTTTGTGCGTGTTGGAGTGTGTGCGTGGGGGGAGAGGGAGGACGGATCTCTATTAATCTCTTGCATTACTGCAGTCATTTCCACTCTCTTCATCACCAGAGCATGTGCTCTGTGAGATTTAAAATATTTAAATCTGTAATCTGTCAGCATTATGAGGTTAACGCACGCCCGCGAGACTGGTGTCCTATCCGTCACTATGCTTTCCACCTCACATGGCCCCCACATATATCACAAGGACCTGACATGGCCTTTTGTAGTTCTGGCTGGAAAAGACTTTGCACCCGATGTCTGTAATTTCTCAACAGCGGAACAGACATGCTGCCGGACCCTAGAGAAAAATTACGGGAAACGCGTGCAGATGAAAAAAAAAGAGAGAGAGAGAGAGAAAAACAAGCTGCAGCACTGTGAAGTGCAAAGAAGCCTCTAATTGTTTCCCCAGTGTATGTGACCCAGTGACTCTGGAGGAGCTCTTTCTTGTTCTTTTACTACGGGCAACCCAGCATTCATTATTGATTTGGTGGCACAAACTCATAGTCTCACACAACACGGTCTTATGAGTGGGCTTAAGTGTTCTGTCACTCTGGTGCACAACTACATTAAAGAAATGCTAATACACCTTTTTCCCCACCTAGCTTGCACACATTGCTATATTTTCCTAAAAACTCTGAATTAATAACCAAGAGTGAATAAATTGAATGGGATTAAGCCTGAACGACAGTGACCCATATATGAATATTAGGTTGATGGAAGACACTCCAACGTAGCCCATTTAGCCAGCTCCATGTCATGTCTTCATACGACAGGCTTTTACTAAGCTCCTTAAGAGCCTGCCCCGGGGGATCTATGGTAGGCTGGAGGTACTGACTCAGGCCTTATCTCCACTAATTTACCCCATGAATTAGACAGCCCCGTGTTTCTGTGTACTGCCAGACCCACACAATACTCACTCCATGTTAAGAAAATGAGGAGAGAAAGGGGCTTAGTGATTGCTTAGTTGGATAAGAAGCTGAGGAATTGACAGAGGAAAGGCACACTCTGCCACTTAAACTTTACCTGGACAGTAACGTTCATCCCCTGGGATTAAAACGTGTTGACTCCCTGTCACTTGTCTCTGTATTTGCAGGGCGGATTAGGTAAAATAAAATGCGATTTAAATCATAAGGATTAAGGTGACTTTTCGAAAACAAACAGACAGGGTTTCACCCCTGTCGCTCACGACACACAGAAAGAACGAGTAACTTCTTTGTTCTTTTCCAGCCGGCCTTAAATATTACGATGGCTGACGGATATTTTACATTTCAAGTGAGCTGGCAAGCCTCATATGTTGTCTTTAAAAGCCGTGCATGACTCAGTAGTCAAAGGTACAGAAATCTATATGTACCGCACATGCGGCAAGCATGCAAATCGCAGTCAGAGTCAACAAATAAATGCAACAGATTTGCAAAGTAAAGTCAGTGGAATGTGAAACACGCACTGCTTCAGTGGATTGATTCTTGTATGCCACAGCAAAAAAAAAAAAAAAGGTCATTTATGTTTGCATGTTACACATGAATGAAAAGAAGTGAACTTTACATAAGCTTACGTAAGCTTAAAGTACAACTTTGCTTTTCCATATCATGACGGTCTCCCGCACCCCGCTCCTGCTGTCTCTCTCTCCATGTGATGCATTTTTAAAAAGTCTCAGTTAAAAGGGGGAAACAATCAAAAACAGCTCCTCGCTGCTGCTGCCGCCGCTGCTGCTTCTGCTGCACGTTCGGCTGTCCCTGATTATAGCTCAGTAGGCTTCGTCCTTGGTCTGTGTGTTATTGAGAGTAAATTGACTAATTAATAAATAATTAATAAGTAGATAACTTCTGGCAGACAGTGAGTGGAGACATACTGTGTGACATCTGCTTTGTAGTTAGAATGGCGATGTCCAAAAGAATCTTGTTTACTAAGCAGACATTGGTCTTTGGCAGGGAAACCTGTTAGTCAGGGGAGATGTTTTTTGGGCCATGAACAATGTAATATCTCAGCTAAATATGTTATGTGCAAAAGACTTGAGGCATATCTTTGTGCCTCGGGCCAAAACCGCTTTGTTAGTCTAACAAACACTCTTTCATCTTTTTACTGATTTAACAAATACGTCTTATTCATTATTGAAACGAGTGTGACACAAGTGTACGGAGCACCGCCGCTTGTTTCGACTAATGTTTAATAGAGAAACTATCAGGGTGTTTTGCAGCGATTCAGTCATATCGAGTGTGATTTAATGATGATGAAGGCGCATCCTCCTGAGCAAACACGAAGAGACAAGTTGATCCTCCTGCATTAGTCACTGTACATCCATGTCTGCGAAAGGCAGGGGGAAAGGGCTCGGGTGACACGTCATGAGGCACATTTTTACTTGGTTTTTGAAGATTTGGGCTCTTTCTCAGAGGTCTCTGCGCCACAGCCATTGTGATAGGCCATTAAGACCCCGCACGACTCAGAATCATTTACATTTTAAGTAGCAATAACCTAAAAGCTAAATCTGCTCTCTAGATGAGTCTCAAGAAGTAAAATAAGTGTGTAAACTTTATGTCTGTTTGGGCAGGCATTTGTTACCTGTGGATTTTCAAGAGCAGCAGTCAAGCCAAGGCAATTATCTCGCTTGCTTGGTAACGTGGTAATAAGCTAATCTGTTTTAGATTCACAAACATCACACCTCCCCTCTTCCTTTTGTTTGAGTGATGTTGCAACGTTGTGAGAACAGCGCTAGAACAATGACAGGCCTTTCCTTGGCTGCGGGATAAACAGTGATAGGACATATTTTCAGAAGGTCAGAGGTATCCATTTGGGAAATTATTCAGCTCCTGCTCCTGCCTGCTTCGAGACAACACGTCAAACACAATGAAGAATATTAGAAAACACAAATAACCTTCCACAGCCTTCCTTATATGTGCAACGACACACCGCCGCGTATACACAGAGGAGCACATGTGCTTGCACACCTCTGCCCATGTGTCTGGACGAGAAAGCAATAAGGAGCGCGATGCTTAAAGAGAAACTGAAGGCTAAGGAACAAGAGGCCTCTCGGGCCAGAGACCAATGAGCGGCTCATCCATGTTAAGTCAGGCCAAGACACACTCAGGTGTATTCACATTAGGTCAGCACGAAGCCTCGCTGACCTTTGCAGTAGACAGAGAGTCTCATGGAGCTTTTCTTGAGCAGCCCTGAGACTCACAGGGTAAACAACGGACTCAATGCTGCACTCATGTGTGTGTGCATGCACATATGTGTGCGCGTGTGTGTCTACAGGAGTGTGTCAGCATGTGTGCCTGTCAGTGATCACATGTTGACTGCTTCTCGATGGCCCAACCCCTTCCAGTGTAATCTGTCTAGCAAATGAACACACTGGGCGAGCGCTGTTCTCTGTAATTACTCTCCAACGGCTGAAACCCGAAAGCTCAGTTTTTGTTGTAAATTAAGCTGCCACGATTGTTACACAGCTCAAGTACATCCCAGAAAGAAAAAAAAATCTGAGAAAGGGGTGAAGAATGGATATTAAAACAGCAGGGAGCTTGAAAAAATAACACTTTGCTCGACTGGAATGCAAACACTGAAGGGTCAGAAAGAGAATTCACAAACAGCAGCAGCAGCACCAGCATGCATAATTCTTCACATGATATTGAAGCGCCACGTACAATACAGACACACACCATTCTCCTGCAAATCAAAACTGAATTCGAGGAGCCCTTCTCAAAATTTCACAAGGCCTTTTTTTTCTTTTTTTTGAAAAATATGTACGCAACAAAAACTAGAAATTCTACGTGTCTGTGTGATTATCATCTATTAGGGTCTTCTTTTATCAGCAGTGTGGTTTGCATGCCAAATAACAGGCTGAATCACTTCCTAAATGTTTAGGTTTCAGGGACACATTGGTTATTCAACTAATCACCATGACAACTCCTGCTTGACATTTCCACTTCCTCCTCTCTCTTTGGAATTCAACTCTCTCTCTCTTAATTATTCTTACTGCCACTGATAACAACCAGACTATTTATTTATAGTATATTTCTGAAGCCATGTGTCCAGGAATTTCACACTGTATGGGAAAGTAGACGTGTGTGGCCTACAAGATCATTACACTGTTTTATGCACAATATACTCTGGGCTTTGCAAGCAATATGTTCAGTTCTGCAGCTTTTATAGGTATTAAAGATGGAAAAAACATAACTTTTTCCTGCTTTTTTTTTAAATCTTTTTTTAATGTGATTAAGCCAAAAGGTTAAAAGGAATGAATAAAAATAAGTGTTAATCAGCAAATAGAATAACACACACACACACACACACACACATATACATATACATATATATATATATATATATATATATATATATATATATATATCACAATGATAACATGTTATTTTGAACTGAATCTGTCACTCTAAGATGAAAAATGCCCTTTAATAACCAGTTAAGCTCACACTGAAGCTTCTATACTGAGCCACTCATCTAATCATCCACAAACCAATTAGGAGAAAATGTTATTAAAAAAGGGAATAGGAAACGGGGGATACCCATGTATCCCCGTGGCAGATTATCCTGCTCATCCAGATGGAGGTCGGTAGCCTGGTGCAAACTGGTCCCAATCACATTCCAAAAAAAAAAAAAAAAAAAAAAAAAAAAGATCTTAGATCTGCTTCCACCCTGATCTATTTAAGCCATCAATTCTTTGTTAAATGTACCTTAAAGTTCAGAGCTCGCTGTTTCCGCCCTTTTATTTCTTGTTTTTGCACAAACGCAACTCATTTCGCGTTTTCGGGGTTTTTTCTTGCTACAGGATGAACAATGACACAGAGCTTGCGTCCATCACGCGCACAAGATGTCTTTATGCCCAAGTAACAAGTGCTCTGGACGTCTATCGCAAGCATTTATTTTCTGCATTGACGTTTGCTGTGCGCTGGTATCGCAACACGCTACATATGGCAGTGCGAGGAAAAGATACAGACAGTTAGCAGCATCCAAAATCCCTGCGTCTAATAAGACTCCGGGTAGTCCGTCCAACTCACAAAATCCAAATGCGTTTTGGAAGTATACGTGCCTCCGTGCCGGGTTACAGCGCTGCGTCGATGTTGCGTTACAAAATAGCTCCCACTCTTAATCTTTTCCACACACGCACACAAATAAAATAGAAGCTTAAGTCGTATAAAATAAATCCAAGTATCCCGATATACCCTCTTTCCCCCCTGCACATCTCCTCAAGTCACTCAGAAAGCAGACAGCCTTAGATTTTCTCCCCCTTCTCTAGTTGCTCATCAAGTCTCATGAAATGACTCACCTGCCTTGTCGAGATCTAAATCCCCCCATGCCTTTCTGGAAATAAAAAGCCGGGATAATGTTTCACTGTTTCGGGGTCTTCACTCGCAGTCGACTCTCTGTACTCCAAATATCCGTATAGTCTGCGCACCGCTTATATGTTTTTCGGGAATGACCTTCCTGTGAAGCGATAACGACTCTCATTATCCTCACTCCGCTGTCATTTTAATGGATTTCTCCCACGTTTTATTGTATTGATTAATTTTCTTTCTTTCTTTCTTTCCTTTTTTTCCTGCGTGAAGTCTCCTCCTAGTCCTGGTGCGTTTTGCTGCTTTTGCCTTGACTCTTGAGCTCAACACGAGCTTCGCGGGGACGCGCGGCGCTATCCCGTATGAATATTCGGGAGCGCTGATTGGAGATGGAGAAGAGAGTTACTAGGTAACCAAGGGCACACGCATCATACATGAAAAGGAGCAGACGGTTTATGCCTTCCAACTATTTCTCTACCTTCTCTGACAGCTCATCAAACATAACCTTTTTTTCCCCTCGCCGGACTAACGTTTCTCACCAGAACAAAATCTATAAGGCAAGTCAGACACGTATGTAGCCTATTTAATAATGACTGTAGAGTTATTGGGGCCTCTGAGAACTTCTTTTTAAATGAAGATTGTATTTCTGTGGGAGATTACCAATTTATAAAGAGGATAAAACGTTAAAGGCATCCAAGCACTTGGATGAGGTCGAAGAAAAAATAAATGAAGGAGAGGTGAGATCTAGAAATGCTGAACTGGCTGGTTAGAAATAATTAAATTATCACAGCATATTTTCAGATGGCTCCAGCATTTCTCACTTTATAAATGAACTAACTATTATAGCGTTTCTTAAGATTTACGTGACATTTATTTAGCTCCCATCTTTACATGAGTCAGTGAGATAATAATATAACACAATGCAGCACAGGTGAGTAAAGATTAGGCCTGGAATCCTTCAGATCCACCAACACTGGATGCCGTATTGAGCTAAGGCAGCTTTTGATTGGTCTCTAAGCATCATAAAAGCCCCCATTTATTCCTGCTGTCAGTTTCCAGTGCAAGCTTTCTATTATAAATCATACTTTACGCCATTATGACATCATCAGGCTAATTCTCTCAGGCTTGACATACCTCCTCCAGAGCTACAGAACTCATTATATAATTGTTTTCAAACAAATACTCATTAAAGGGAAATCATCTTTTTTTTTCTTTCCAACACTGATTTTAAAAAGTGTTTGCGATAAATGGATTACAGATCAGACAAATGGATAATTTGTGGTTTCAAACGTTTTGTTTTCATTACAAGTCATTACATTACCACCTCTATATATCACCGTAACAGTGCCTGAGTAGTTTATGTAGAATATGCTTTATGTTAGCTGCATTAAAGTACACATATAACTGGAGATGAATTGGCCAGTGTTGGCGTGGGAAAAGCAGAGAATTTGGGTCCTCGTTTCAGATATCCAAAATAAGATTACACTGATTAGGAGAAAGATAGAAAACTCTGACAAAGAGCAAAAAAAGATTTCCTCCTCTGGAACAGACAGGCATGCAATAACTGTCAAATGAATGCTTTTGAGTAAAACATTAAGTAACTTTCATATAATTTTAATGAAACGAGCTCTCGAGTATTTGCAAACATTTACTGTATTTTCTTGAAACCATAGTGCACCTTTGAAATATTAATGCGAGACTGCAGTGAAAAACAATTCTATGATTTAAGTCTAAGTCATTTTGGGTCTGTAGTAGCTATATAATACTATGGAACAGTTTATCTCAATACATCTGCTCTCTCTATTGATATTTTAAAATCTCACATTGCTTCTCATTGGCCACCTCACTGAAATCGATACTGTATCATCTGTTGTTCCTCTTTTGTCCTTGTGTTCTGCTCTGTTTCCATTTTATGTTGTTACCCGTTTCTTCTTCTCAGCTTACTGAAATTGTAATATGGCCAATAGTAATTATTTCAGTTGTCACAAAAGTAATGCAAACATTAGTTCTGAGATGAACCATAAAAAGCAGTCCTTCCAAATTCCCCGCAGCATTACAAAGAGTCCTCTATAACGATCTGGCAGAATTAACCTATCTATGAAACAGTAAAATAAAAATAGCGTTGACTGCGTTTTAGGACAGTTTAAATGCAAATAAAAGGACTACTCAAAGGTATAAAAACACTATTCAAAGTGTACCACATAAAACAGGTAATACTAAGTGCAGGTCTAATTAGAGGTATAATAGTCACTTATACATTTTAAGAGAAAGCTGGAAATCACTGAAATCTAATTTGGTGTTTGGAACAGAAACCAGCATACACATGACTCTTGTGAGCAGAGACCTTTTAATTATAGAACAGCAAGGGGTTGATGCTGCTGCTGCTTTTTTTTTTCCACTGATGTTCAACAGTCACACAGTGGAAAATACAAAAAAAAAGAAAAAAAAAGGAAAGGGGGGGGGGGGGGGGGTACTGACACAAACAAACCGGAGTGCAATGCATCCACAAGACATATTGTTTTTGAGCAAGACGCTCGATCATGACGCACTGTTACTTTTATGAACCAGTCAGCTGAAAAAAAAGAAGAGCAAAAATTCAAAGGGTACTGTAAAGTGTTGTAACCCTTTAGCGTCTAATGTTGAGGGATAACTTTGCGCGTGTTCAGTTCCAAGTTTTAAAGGTGGGCACAGTAAAGTCATTCATTCACAAGGACATTTTTTTCTTTCCAAAGGAGAAAGTCAGCTCCACACAAACAGATGAATGTTGCCTGAGGCAACCGGATGGGTTACATCAAACGCACACTCAAGAAAAACTATTTATGCCTTAGAAGTGAGTCATGTGAACAATACAGAAATGCAGGAATATCAACAATTCACTGTCCCGAGACTGTTTTCTGACATTTTTTGCAACACTGTTTCAAAAATATTAAGTTTTAGAGTACTGTCTACATCAATAACGATACACGCAACACCCACATGAGAGGGAAACAGGTGGAACTGAGTGTGAGTGGGATGGGATTTTAGATGTACACATAAAAGCTTCTTATGGGAGTGCAATACTGACTATGTTCAAATATCATTTAGTCTTCCGCTGAATGATGTGAAACGGCTCTTTGTGGACAAAACAGGAATGCAAACAGCTGGAGTTGTCTAAAAGGTAAATCAGAGCTTTTCTTTTTTTTCTCAGTTGTCTTGACCACATGTTTTGAAAATGATGACATTAGTCAAAAAACATAAAGGGAAATAGTTCACGGAGCAGAGCAAATAAAGAAAAACCCCACATACATATAAAAATAGATAAAAATAGAGTTCATGTCTGTCAAATGTTGTAGGGCCATTTTTTAGAAAAATATGTCTAGCAGGAAGTACAAGAAGGAAAAGACAAGTAAATGAGACAGGCGAGCAGGATGAGAGTCAGCAGAACAAAATTCTGATGACCACTGCTGTATATTAACAAAGAATTGAAACCCAAATGTCCAAAAAAACCTAAACAAAATGATTTGCAAATTATTTAAAAACAATATTTTGTTTAAAATGTGCAAAGGCAACATGGTCAATGTAGAAACTGATACTTTGTTCTAATAAACCAAGTCTGGAATAAATGTGGAATATCCCTCACAGAATATTTTACAGCTAATTAGATTAACTGGAAGTAGTAGAGTAACACAACTGGGTATCAAAAAATCATCACAGAGAGCTCCCTGTGGAAGGATTAATGGTTCAAAAATTTAAGAAGCACACCCTAAGACTGGAAAAAAATCCAGAGAAATCTCTGTACTCAGTGTAAAAGGTCAAAAAACAAAAGTTAAACGCTGTGTAGAGGCAGCACTGCATTAAAAACACAACTACATCGGCACTGGTAATCATTCGTTGAGAAACACTTCTGAAAACCATGGCGAGTGTACGGTTCATTGCTGCATTTACAAATGAATGTTAAAGCACTGCCATACACGAAAAAATAACATATCTAAACAACATCTAGAAAGACTGTATCCTCTCCATGCATTAGCTCATGTAGGATGGAGCACTCGATATCTACAATTATTCTTGGGACTCATGGATGCTTTGAGAGGGACCATCTGGCTTGTCATCAGTGTACAGTTCAAAAGAAGCACATCCTAAGCATACCATCATTGTTGGTATATGGGTTCATTAGTGTCTACGGCACTGGTAACTTGTATACATGTGAAGGCACCATTGATGCTGGAAGACATGCACTGAATATGGAACAACTTATGCTCTCATCCATTCAATTTCAGCAAGAAAATTACAACTGTGTGGCTCTGCAGTGGTAAACATTTGATACATAATAAATAGAAAAATACCACAATGTGCTGAGCAGTCAAAAACAGTTCTTTTTCCAATTACAGGGACTAGTTTCATATATTCCTAAACATTTGCCGAACGCTTTTAAAGAGAAGAGATTTACAATATCTTTTAAACCACTAGATTTCTCAGTATTTGATGTATTGTCTAATATGTTACCCTTTATTCTAGTGATGACTGTAACTATTTGTAAATGATTGCATTCTTTTTTTCACACAACTGACAGTTTCATTTCTTTTCTTGTTTTTTGTCACACAGATAATGTGCATAAAAGGGGCCCACCTCCCTCACTTTCTTACAAATCAAGATAAAACAGAAAAGGTAAAGACAGAAATGCAGAAGATCCGATATCCAACAATACTCAACAAGTTTTCCTACACTGACCTAGTTCTTTTGTTATATATTTTAAAGACCGTTTTAATCACTGCGGCGGTCTTAAATGCTTGTGTCAGATTAGTGGAAGTTATCCTCTATTTACACAGAAATATCTAAATGTAATACAAGTAATAGCAGAGAAAGCTGAGATTTAAAGCCTTTTTATTTACAGACTTTTAGTATTTGCTTCTGCAGCAACTTTGCAGTTTGAATACTGTACGACAATGTTTTCATCTATAAACCCAAGTTTAGCATCTCATTTCTTTGTCTGCGGGAACATCATTTTCTCAAGAAGATTAATAGTTTCTCTTATTTCATTCCATCCTGATCTGCAGTTGCTGAAAGTGATTAGCATACATAGCTATTAAACAGCTTCAGAATTACACTGCTGGGCTTAATGAAGCAAGATAAGTTCAAGAAAACCTGACTGATATGAACTAGAAATAGAAAAACTTTGTAGAACACATCTACTAAAGGAGGGGAAAAAACAGATGTGCAAAACATGAAAACGTGTTCAAAATATTTTTTATATTTCTAAGCCACTTATGTTTTTCATCCACGTGACAAAACCACAGTGTTTTCAATTTTCTGTCACCAGATTATTATTGCCGCTCCTCGCTCAAAATTCAAACCAGTGGACATTACACAATCATCATCACATAAAAACATTTAAGACAAACAAACAATAAAAAAAACTTCATATTGCACAGTAATGGAAAATGGGGACAATAGAAACAGAGAAACAATCAATAGTAAGGAAATTAAAGAATAACTTCATCCGGCTTTGGTCAGTGATCTGCTATAAGCATGTTTACAGAAAGAGCAGGGCTGTTCGGCTGACATTTATGACATCCCTGATGGATTATCATCGAAAGCAAAGCGATCTCAGTGCTGATTTTATACTGGAATGCACTTCCTTTATGCAACAACATTGCAAAATTTCTATTATTTTGACTGATCGGTTGCAGGCATTGCTGTTTTGATGATCTGTGACATTAGGAAGACAACACAGGCTACCACTGAGAACTTTCCTTCAAGATCCTTCACGTTTGTGTGTGTGTCGTATGTGTTGTGGTAAAATGCTAGTTAGGCTACGTTCACACTGCAGGCGAAAGCGCATCAAATCCGACTTTTTTGACCCTATGCAACCCATATCCGATCATGGTATGACAGTGTGAACGGCACAAATCCGATATTTTCAAATCCGATCTGGGTCACTTTCGTATGTGGTACTGAATCCGATACATATCTGATGTTTTAGAAAGCGACTGCCGTTTGAATAGTCATGTCGCATTAAATCCGTCTTTTACATCACTGACACAAGATAGACGCCAATTATCAGCGCCGGAGAAGTGCCCGATAAGACATCGCGAACACTTCCTGGCCATTCCGTGTAGATGTTAGTGAAACTGTTGGGAAGACAACGTTGGAGAAACGTGAACATTTTATTTGTACTGTATAATCTGCAGATTCTGACAGAAATCTGCAACTATCCTTTGAAGCACCGCTCCTCTCTAAAACAGCAACAATTATTAGGCCATATGTAAATAACAAAATAACTTTAAAGCAAAATTGGGAAACGTAAAGTCCGAAACAAGTCTTTATATTAAGGGCCATCAGTCAAACAATACTGTTTGGTCTGGGTCTAAACAGAGCGCGTTGTGTGTGACGTCTTCTTTTGCGCATGCGGGCCGCTTTGAGGGTTCACACTAGAGCGCATTTGCTGTCACATTTTATTTGTAGTGTGAACAAGCAGATAAAAAATCGGATTTGATCAAAAAAATCGGAATTGAGCATTAAGACCTGCAGTGTGAACGCAGCCTTAGAGCTACCACAAAGGCAGTTTTGAGTATTTTGACAGGTGTTTATAGGTTAGCTGGCATTACACAAGGTCAGGCATGAAAATGATTGTGGTCTGACTTATGAATACTGAACACTCTAGACTGGGAGCCAAGGGACTACCAGCTCTCCACTTTAGGTTTCTGTCTACATCCCCTTTTGTTTTGTTTTTTTTTGCAGTGTTTTTGTAATTTCTCATATGATGTCTCTCCATCTTTTGTATGTTTTTGTCTTTGCTGGTGTTGCTGGTATGATAAAATACCAAGTTACCAAGAGTTCTCTACCTGTTTTTAAAACTTTCTTCCCTGTTATTGTTAATTATGCAACACAGACAGTATTATGGCAAGGCTGAACTTGTGTTATCCACTTGTTAAGTCCGATGCCATTAGCCATTTCCAGGTCTAAGCATTCCTTCAATTCCAAAGCACCACTGAGAGTTAAAAAATGTTCCAAATTCTTTCAACTCCAGTTAACGATCGGTTTGGTTGCTGCTACTCTGTAGCTAACTACAGAGCTGTGGATAGGCTAATATAAACACATAAATGTGGTGAAGATGCACAATAAGGGTCAAATTGTTTCCAATAAAAGTAAATAACAAGGACAAAGAAGGAACAAGAGATGGGAATGGATAAAACTTCAGCCAACAGGACATTTGATATCATTGCATCCGCAATCAGAGTGTAGTCTTCAGAGATACATTGCTCACTTAGGTAAAAGTTAGATACCTGGGTTAAAAAAAACTACTGTTGAATATGAAATACTGCTTAAACTTAAACAGAACTGCGGCTTGTTGGAGGACATTTCTACCAGCTATTTTTATGCAAAGGAAATTGAACCCTGTGTCATACTATTTATAATAATAAAATAATGTTAATGCATGGAAATAAAAAAAATATTTCAAGTTAAATTCTAATTCTAATCAGTGTATGCAGCTTGAACATCTGTTATGTAGAACACGAGCAGAGAAAAACAAAGAGAATAAGAAAACAAAAAAACCCCAAACTAGCTCTGTAGCCCCTGTAGCGATCATGCAACCTTTGAATAACACAAAGTGAGTATGCTTCAGTATACATAAAAGCTTTAGATTTCCAGTTTATCAAATGTCACTGAGCAGTCCTTACCTTTAAAAAATAATATCGCTTCTTCCTCTCCTAACCTTTTTATTCATTTATTATTTTATTTTTTCAAATCTTTCTCCATCTCTGAGTGAAGTTATCTCACATTCTTTTTTTCTCTGCCTGGAAAATACTGCAGCTGCACCTTTGGATAGCAGACACCTTGCAGCTCTTCTGTAGCAGCTAGAAAGACGCTGACCACACCTTGTGGACATCTGCACCAACAATGCAGTTTTTCATAGGGGTGGCTATATGGGGCCCACTAAAAATATTGGGATGGCACACCAAAAACAGAATTTCCTGTTATATTGTGCTGTTTCAAATGTAGGGTGTTTTCCTCTCTCTTGTGCACACGTTTATATAGGGGCCAGCAAATTTGGGTGTGTGGCCAGCGCAGACATGCTACACAGGAACAATGAGAACAGGCCTTGGATGATAACTGAGTAGTTTTTCGGGCTGTGTCTATACAAAAAACTAGTGACACAGCACTATAAAACTGTGCCCTCATCCAACACTTGGACCTAGAAGCAGGGTTGTTATATCATCGCTTAACAACCACACTGTGTTGACCTTAAGGGAATTGAGTCTATGTTTAACCTACTAACCTAGCAATAGAGTTTATTGTTTGAAACTGCCTCGTGGCTGGGTCTGTGGCCTGTAACTATGTCTCTCTACATTGCCATCCTCACTCCACATTGCTGACTTTTATCTGAATTGTTAATAATGACATACTGGGTTATGACTAGTAAATGGCAAAATTTTCATGCATAATAACATAGTAGAAAAAAAGCTATTTGATAAATCAGTTTAAAATTGAGGGTAGGGCTCAGCGTTTCTGGGGATTCAATTCATTTTCCCTAGAAGCTTGTAATGTACTTAAGCTAGTAATAAAAATCATTAAAATCAGTGTCTTGTGTGAAATGATTAATATGTTTGATAAGTGGCTACATAATGAGTAAGATAATGCAGCTTACATTTGCAAGTGATCACAGATAAAGGCAGTGGCTCAGGCAATTGTGTGGTCAGGTGCTTTTTCTAAGGATTGGGACTAATGACTTCTCTCAATTACAGTTTTATATTTGGGATCTCCAGAAATAGGGAGGGTTTATGTGTGAATCAAAGCATTGAGATGAAAACACATTTAGAGCTTCATACACAGTTCAAATGATAAAATAAGTGATTACAACCTAATGACAGTGCTTTGTGACTGTGTTATGTTGACAGATTGTCATTTGTAGTCTGCAGTCTGCAGGTGAAATTGATCCCACTCCAGTACTTCTTTAGAAGGTCACACTGAATCATCTTATCCACAAATATCAGCTCTTTGATGGCAGAACCACAAATAGTCTGATCACAGTTAAAACCTGAAGAAAGTCAAGTCTGGTTCAGACAGTCTGTTTGGACTCTGTGGGGCACATTGTCAGAGACAGAACTCTTAGGCCCGTGCTTTCACATACAAGAACAATTTAATCTTGTGCCAAAGAAAAGGAGTACTTGAGAAAATATGTTTTGTGACTGGGACTTTTGTACGTGACAGAAACCTGCAGAATACAGATAGGTGAGAAATTAAAGAAAAACTTTGAACCATTGTTCCAGGGATACAGTGGCTTTTGGTATTTTATTGGCATGGGAATAATATATTTCTAAAAATGATGTGGAATATGTGCAAATACACCTGTGTCTGCTCCTGTGAGGACCCAGGAGCAGACACAGGCGAGGAGACCACAACTAACTTGAACAAAAAGTGAGCCTTTTATTACAGCTGATAATCAGGTCAACAAAACAAGGCAGTAAGCACAGAGGCAAAACTAAACTGAAACCTAAACTGGGGAAAAATGAAAACTAAGAAAACAGACTTAACTATGAAGATTAGGAAGACAGTGACAAGGGGACTGTGACGACTATGAACAGGGCTTTGTGCAGGAACATGAAGGAACTATGAACTCATACATGAACAAGCAATATGACTATGACCTGCACAGAGTCCTAAATTATGACATGACATGAGGGGTGGAAGACAGATGACGCAACAATGAACAAAGGGAGACAGAGGACTAAAATACACACATGAGGTTATCAGGGGAAGTGGAGACACCTGGGGAACACCTGATACAAATGAATTATAATGACACCACAGGGGAAGTGAAACTAAAGCAAAGAACATTGAACACAAGATCCCTTCAAAGTAAAACAGGAACCCTAAATAAGACACAGACGTGACATGAGCTAGACAACGTGAACTACGCAGACAGGAGACATAACAGATAAGACTCACTAACCTCTAAGGGAGAATTAACACAGGGATGAGACACAAGAGCAACCCGACAAACTATGACATATAACTGCAAACTAGGTCTGACAGAATGTAACCAGACAAGCTGAAAAGAAACTAGAACACAGATGAATAACAAAATATCATGAAACTCAGAAACACTGGCTTGCATGACCCAGGACCATGAAAGAAAATTAGAAATGTAAATGAGAAACTATGATAAAGATGAATACATGAAAATAGTACTGTCTCTACTGAGTACTGAATGACTCACAAATAGCTAATATCAGCAGATAATGTCGGCCTGCTGATAAGCCAGTCTGCCTGTAGTTTTGATGATAACGGTGGAAAGTGCAATCAAACACAATGATCCATAATCAGGTCTTTTAACTGGATGGAAATCTGTTGATAGTTTTGCATATATTATTAAAAAAATACCATACATGTATTATTTTCCCTCATGATGACATTGAATCTTTTTACATTCTTTGACATTTCCAAGCACTTGTGTCTCTATCACTTTTCATCACCAGGCAGTTTCACAGGTTGCAGTCTCCAGACAATCGTGGTCCAACTCTGGTAAAGGTAAAGGTTTGAAAATCATCACTGTCTAATTTATAAACACAGACAGATTGTCAACATGTTGCAATTATTCACTCATCAAAGTCTGATGAGTGCAACTCATCTATGATGTGTCTCTTGATGCGTCTCATCCTACATTCACTATTTGTGAAGGAATCACAGAATTTATATTTTAGATGCATGAAGTTTTGTCCGGACTCTGAATATCAGGTGTTAATTTTAATTCCTGGTTACGTAGCTGGCTACAGATTTGCAACAGACAACAGCAGATTGATCACAGTGAACTGTCCACGGCATCTATCACAAATAAATATTATGGTAATGCCAACTTGACAACAAATGGGGTCAGATCCCCTCTTAATGCCATTTTATCGTTGTCCCGATGCACTTCAAAGCCGCTTTGAAGTGCTCACAGACCTAGTTCCCATGTTTGAAGCAACCATTTCACAGGGAACAAAGTCAAATGTTCACCGCACAGAGATACAATAATTTTGATCACTGTTTTCCCCAGAGTGACTATAACACAGCACACTTTATGTAGATTTTTCCTTTAATATGTCACCTGTTTTTATACCTTCAACGTACCCATTTTTCTGACTATGTATATATCTTCCAAACATGTGCTCCTGGCATCTAGGCCAATTAGTATATCATCTCTATATCCTGCTCTTTGCCAGCCACACAGTCAGATGTCTTTTTACGAACAATAACTGCAGTGTAAATACAATGCAGGTTTATTTTCATTCGTTAGCACCTGCATGCAGTGATACCAGAGTGTCTACAGTTATTTAACTGCTGCAGGACAATGCCAAAAGGGTTAAAGGATGGAAAACATTGCGCAAAACATAACACGAATTCTCTCTACAGAGAGATCTGAATCATGTTGACAGTTTAAAGCTGACATCATGTATTTCACTTGAACCTTTTACAGATTAATCAGGATCTTCTGTTCTCCTCTGTTGTTTACGGATGGATAAATTGAGTGCTTCTGTCAGTTCTATCTGTAACAGATGTCCACGGCAGAGCACTACATGCTTCTCATATGGACACCATAAAATAATTCCTGCTGTATTTTGAGTAATTTGAAGCCTGCTTATTTCTCTTATTGTAGCATCACCCCAGAGACTTTGGCAAATTCTGCCAAAGCAGGACCGTCTTCAGGACCTTTCACACTCTTCACCTTTGGGTTGCAGATGGAAGAATGAAACAAACAAAACAAAAACAGAATGCAGCCGTGGCACAAATTTGAACCCAGAAAAACTGAGGTCATACGGCATCTTGATCTCGCAGTGAAATGATGCTCGCTGCATATAAAGATAACGATAAAAAAATGTAAGACTTCCACTATTATATGCTTAAGCCTGAAAACATGAAGGGGATGATAACCCAGCGCTTTACCACGCCGCTATTTAGTGTGTTGTTTGCCCGTTTATTTACCTCAACAGACACCAACCAGCCCAAAGTGCAGGCACTCAGACACGCAGAACCCCACATTTTGTCAGGATCCATCAGGACGAGTCCGTTATTCAAAATACTGCACTCACAAGATGACGAAATCACAGGTTATCTTAAAAACAGCAAGGTCAAATAAGGAGAACGGAACGAACATTGGCTGATTGAATAAACTCATGCAGAGATGCTTTTTACCTTTTTCCAATTTTTTTTGAAGCCAGATAATTCTGCTTTTCAGTGTTCAGACTTCCAGGGAATCTTGATAGCGTTGTAAGACTTTCACGGTTTACTCACAGTTTATGCCCACAGTCAACTCACGTTAATCCCTCTGTAAATTGTACAGACCCTTTCACCATTTCTCATTATAAACATCCATTTTCAGCTTGGCTGAACTGCTTTTTGTGGTTTCAGGACACATTTATAGTATTTCAAGACACTTTCCTCTTGTGCTGATGGGGTCTCAGGCAGTGGCTGATTATGGCTTCCACATCAAGCACTTTCCCAGGTAGTCTCAAAAATCAGAAGATCTCCCTGGGATTCCAATAGTCAAGGGAATAAAGAGTTTTAATCAAGCCGTGGAAGCATGCTCTTAATACTGATGTTTTCAGCAGACGTACTTTTTTGTTAGGTTTAATAGGTACCGCCATACTATTTTTATTAGGGCAAGCTTTTATTTTCTGTACAATAATCTTAACAGCATTATCACGCAAAAGGGTTAGTCACAGCATGTGTCACTGGCCAGGGTTGGAGAGGGGATTTAGGGATATTTTTGTGCCAAGTGCCCAGGGCTCAGCTGAGCCTTTTCTTACCCAAGTCTTTAGAAAGCTAAATGTAACATGCAAAATCTAATGTGCACACATGATTTCACTGTAACAATTATCATACCTGCCATGTATAATTACGGACAAAGTGGTAGAGGCAAGCAGACATGTTTCAGTCCGCTGTCCAACATGTTTTAAAAGGGCGATCATGTTGAAGTAAATAGTTGCCAGTTGTGAAAACTCCAATCTCACTGTTTGCTATTAGTCTGTTTATGCTGAAGTGATACTTGACTAAACTGTGCAATAGGCAAAAAGCAGCTAGACAAGAGCTTGGCTCTCATGCACAGATTTCCATATTTATTGCTTGAAATCCTGCAGGGAGTTCAACTGAATGCCAATCGTAGCGCTGACTCTCTGAGACAAACGTGCATCTGCAGCCTGCGCCATTCAACACACCCTATACTGTATGACACCTGATTGATGTAAATCTACCTCTTCAAGCTAAATATTTAGCTTAAGCAGCTCACCGTATAACAAGGGAAACTGTTATATGGCTGATGGATTGTTGTTGTTTTCAATATTCTAACAACAATACAACAAGAGTAATAAATATATTATAAAAATTACAATTTGCAGAGCACTTTTGAAAAACAGTGCTAAAAAGATTAAAAGAGGGCAGCAGATTAAAAGCAATATGCTTTATACAACTAATAGATTTCATTAAAATAGATATAAATAAATGTTTTAAGTAAAACCAGGATGGTCAGTTCAAAACATTATACTCAATGCCCTTCACCAAGTGAAGCTGAAGCCTCTTTTTATTCCCTCTCACTGTTGCTGCTTTTTATTGGTTTTGTTCTGTGTCAATTGTGCATGTGTGTGTGTGTCTCTGTGTGTGTGTGTGGGTGTATACATACATATGACCTGCTTCTTTTTTCTGCATTTGATTTCATTTACTGTGCAGCTCTTTATCTCGAAATTCAAAGGAACAGACAGAAAAGAGGAATAGACCTGCATGCTTAGCAAATCAAACAGCTGCACTACAAAGCCAACCAACAGACCTGCTGAGCCTTCCAAGGTTAGCAGTGCCATCGCACTCAGATCTCAAAGCAAACTTAGTTCCACCCAGAGCACCTCATAGGATGAATCAAGTCACTCTTTTGTCTCCATACCTGCAGGCACAGACATATGCGTTCTCGCTCGACAACATACTCTCAGACACACCTTAGGGTACAGAAGTGTCTATCTAATGCAAATGTATGCAGTGTCATTATAAACTACAAGTCAATTATAATGCCGCGGTTATTCTGAAAGGACTGAGGGTGGAGGCACCTCAAGACATTAGTATGCCAATGTGTTTAAAGGCCAATTTCACCCTGCATGCCTCTGGAACAAAGCCCTCAAAGAATTTGCATTTCAACAGAATATCACTTTTCACTGGCTGTTTATGAATCTGCGACCCGTCGGCGCTCCTATTTCCCATTTCCTAGCCTGGATGCATAATCACTTTTGTGTCAAATTGTCTTCATTGAGTTGTAATAAGCAGAAAAAGATGCCAGTGGAGAACAGTTTTCTTTTTTTTCTTCCTTCCTTCCTAGAATTTTGCTGAGAATCGGTGTTCATCTTTCTTGTGGGGATTTCCTCAAGCGTGTGAAGTTGGCTTTTTTTTTTTTTTTTTAAAAGCATTAATATTCCCGATTAAACACAAGATAACAACGACTAATAAGTGGCATCCACTGATGCCCGGATTGAAACGTACAAGATGACACACAAAAAAATTACTGTAAATCTCAGCCATGTCTCCTGAGCACCACACAACGTTTCCTGCCTTTATTATTGGTAGTAATGACAGCTGGGGACTGCTGGCGCACTGCCCTGTCACAGAAGGAACTAAGTAGCAGGTTTTCTCCTGTCAGGGTTGCTATGAGCTTAAGCAACAGGGAGAAGAAGGCAAAAAAAAAAATCTACTTTTTATAATGGAAAATATAATGACCTGCTCTCTAAAATGCCCAGTACAGTAGTACAAACATACTAATGTCTCCGTCGATAACAGATGGATCCATAGTGAATAATTTTGCAGCAAGATATTCTTCGAGACCTTAGCCTGATTTTAAAATGAGAAATATTTAAACATTTCTAAGGCTGCACTAATGTCATTTTGAAATTGTTTTGAGCATATGCAGGCTGTACGTCAAGCAGTTCTGTTAAAAATACAGCACTTGCCAGAGAAAAAAAAAAGTTTCTCAAAGACAGTTTCTCACTTTGAAAGGCTTCTTGCCTGGAGCATACAATAAATGAGGCTCCGGTGAGCAGGCAGTAACTTTTGTCAACAATGCACTAAATGTTGTGAACTATAGATGTGCAGCATGGAGTTTAACTACATCCTACAGAACAACCGCATTAAAAGCCTAATGGATTGTACCTGGTACAAAAGGAATTGAAGACAAAGGCACTCATTGGCTGTTGTTTTTGGAAATTAGCATGAGTCACGTCGCACGAGGTGCAAAATTTGTGTTTTCATGCCTGCTTTTCTTTCTGGTAATATAAAGAAGAATCAAACTGTATATAAATATTAAATTAAAGAGACTGTCATCATGAAATCAGTGGCTGTGCTGAGGTGCACTCTGAACTCAGCAGGAATAGAGTGCTATGAGAGCAGATTTTTACAAGGTTGGTGAAAAAAGCATTAAAGTACATATCAAAGGAGAAGAGCATGTCAATTATTTATCAAAGTGAGGAAAAACCACAAGGGCAGATGCGTGAATAAAGGTAAGGGGTCATCGGGATGGTGCTGGAAAGAGAAGGAGACAGGACAAAAGCCACAAAATGCTCCGAAATACCTTGAATATAATAAAGATTCTGACATGAAATCAAACTTTGAGCGTTTTTGTATCCAAGTTAAAATTATTCATTGGCCTTTTGTTTGTTTAACCACACACACTGCTGCCAAAAGCATTAGTGTCTCTACATGCGTACAGATTTAAGTGTTCCTTGTGACCCATAAGAGCTGCAGGGCACAGAGAACCAGCAGCCTCCGTCGCCAGTGTTTATTTGTGGTAAAGGTCAGTGTGAGCACATTTCCAGTGTCTTTGGTATTTACCTCAATTTGCAAACACGTAAGCATGTGCACACAAGCAGTCAAACTTGATTGCATTTACTGTACTGTATGTAAATACAGAAATATTCAAAACATTATGCAGCTCTGTGTTTGCATCCGTAAAATTTAATCTAGATATGCCGCATGCTGCCACAGGCACTAAGGTCATGTATATATATATATATATATATGAACACATGCACTGAAATTTGTAAGCCCCAGTGTGATAAGGATCCCTTGAAGAATTACTATCTATTCTGTTTAAATGTGTACAAGAGGAGCTGAGTGACCAAATCATTGAACCATGAACTTGGTTAGTGTCGCTTTTGCAGGTCCATTTATCACCCTCAATGCTGTGATATTAGAAACCCCAGAGAGGCTGGGATATAAGAGGCAGACATACCGCTCCTCCTCTCCCTGCTTCTATGGAGAACAGAAGCCTGATTCTCCCACCTGCAAAGTCTCCATCTGCTCTCCCTGCGCAGCACAAAAAACACAAAAGCTCCATAACCCAACACACAGTCAAACCAACCTTGATTGTAATACTCGCTGACAGTTTGTATTTGACACAGGCGTATCCTCATGATGCTTTGCAGCGGCTACAGTTGTCTCCAGAATAAATGCATTTTCTGTCTTTCCGAATTACATTCAGAACGTGTTTCACATTATATCTCAACTCTTTAAGCTGGTAATCTGCAGTGAATCAGTATAAGAGATGGTGCGGCACACAGACCTGGAGAGGAAAGATAGTGAGTGTAGGTTTTTGGTCCAGCATTAGTTATTCATGTGTATCTGCTCTAAAGAGCAAAAAAAAATAATAAAATCCCCAACTACCCCCCAAAAAGTGAAGTAAAAACATAGCAACATATAGTAGATACGAACAACCTCTGGAGAGGAGATTTATGGGACCTCCATGAAGTGAATCTTCCAACAGTGATAGAGGAATGAGGCCACTTTAAATCCTGTTACTATGTGATCAAAAGTCCTTTTCCACTATAGATCATCCAGCCACAGTGCGATCCTGTAAAGACAAACCTGAACTCCTGAGAAGTATTGGCGGGTGACAATGGTGAGAGCACGAGGGGCATATATTTCTCTTCATTAGGAGATAAATAATGCAGGGGAATCATATGAATAATTTTCTCCCTAATGGATATTGCATGCTGAGAAAGGATTTCCAGTTCCACTTTTTAAAAATTTAGCATGTGAAATGATGCGTCGCTATGTGACAAAGTGATTTTTCGGGCCAAGAAGAGAGTAGCGCAAATGCATCAGAAAGCTTTAAAAGAAAAAGAAAAGCAAGATTGAGGGAAGGAAGAAGGAATGATAGAGGGGTGGGGCATCCTCCGAGTCAGACAGCATCAGATTGTTTGTCAGGGTTAAACAGAAACACCAACACATCTGATGTAACTGTCAAAAGTTTGGGGTGATATAAATTATTTAAATACTGCTCTACTAAACTAGAGCTGAAATTCATTTGAACACCTCGATAGAGCCCTCAGATTGTGCACATGTTCACACTTTTCGTATTTTTCCATGGATCTGTTTTGCGTCATTTATATAAAGCTCCTATAACTTTGTTTTTCCAAGAGATAAATGTGAATTGTTGTGATAGGTGGCCACGACATCAAATATAACCCTGAAAATTGTTAGTCTTTATATATAAGTGCAACCGCATCTACAAGATATAGCCTTTTACTCGTGAAATTCAGTCTTTGATTAGAAATCAATACGGAAAATGCTGACCATATGGTTGCCGAGTGTGGAAATTTCATTTCGCATCTGTCTGAATGAAGAATTCCTCATACTTTATTCTCTTCATCAAAACTGAGATGGCACATCACAGATTGCATGTGCGTTGGAAACGCAGCCTGTCACCAGTGCATAGGATAGGAAGCATGACAACCTATGGAAATTGAAATAGCATATCCAATAATACAGCCTCTTTCATAATGGTGAGATGGACGGATGATTTTAAACACAATAAAATGGCTCATCTTGCCGTCAAAGTGGTCTTAAGTAGTAGTGACACATCTGCAAAGATATAGAAGTAAAAAAGCACAGGCACACGGTTAGCTGGAGAGCCTCCCTAAAAAGGACGCAGACTTCTTTCAGCCCCTGTGATCCCAACCTGCATCCAGCAGCATGACATACAATATGCATATGTTATCAAAGAAAAAAATCTGCCATGAAACTTTAATGAACGTAGAAATAGAGGGAGCAGTGCAAAAGAGAAGCTGATTTGCTTAAGGCAATGTGGAACTGTTTTAGTGAAGCGTAACGGACACGAAGGAGGAAACCTGGGAAAAGAACAACTGCTATAGGCATTTGCATTTCACATGTGAGCCTAAGACTGCAATTATACATACCACTAAGTAAGGACATGGCTGCAATCCACAAAACAAATTTCCATGCTCTGAACAGAGCCACAGCTTGCCTGGGGACTTGGCAGCTCAGGTGGCAAGCATGGTTAATTTCACTGTATGAGAAGTTGTAAGCTTTAGCCTACATGGTCAGCAGCAAAACGCCGCTTTCCCATCACTAGACACTAGATAGATCTTATTTGTTGTCCTTGGACTATAGTCTCTTAATCTTATTCTAATTGCAGCACAGTTTTCCATTCTCCACTTATTTATTTTTTAAAGACAGACAGCACAATTCAATGCACAGCACTGATTGGGAGAACTATCCTAGAGCAACAGCAAAGTTTGACCCCCGCCTACATTCAACCTATTTTGAAATCAGATTGCCCCCCGATTTACCTCCACACACCAGACAGCATTAGTCCGCACTAGGGCTGGAGTTGCTAGGCAACTGAAGACACTTGCTGCAGACTGAAATGATTCTTTGATTCAAGGAAAGATCTTATATAATGCCTTACAGGGGAGAAATTTTATATAATTGCATAAAAATTGTCTTTGTAATTAGAAAGAGTGTAATGTTATGTCAGTTGGCACAACACTGCGAATAAGAGCGCAAGCTCACTCAACATGAAACGGCGAAATCACTGAAATATATTTCCCTTCAAGCTACTTACTTTGCATAAAGTAGCTTTGCTCTCATGAATGTGGAGAGTAAAATACACACATTCACTTCATGATAATAGCTGACTGAATGCTGTGCTAGCTGGCTAGTATAGCCATTAATGTATGGATCATCACTGATTGATATGTTAATACAAAAAACAAAAAAATATATACATTGTGTTCAGTTCATATGTGTTAATTGTGTTTTTGTATAGGGTAATTCATAAATCTAAGCAATTAGAGCACATGACCCAAGTGCTGCAATTAATTGTGGTATTTTTAATTAGCCCTTTATTTCCATTCATTTACATCCTGCTACATTTATTTGGTGCACGCACCATCACTTCTGGTCATATTTGTTTGCCAGTGTTAACAAATGCTCTAATACTGCACTGCACCAGCTATCCACTGTGCAAAACACTAGACTGTTTCAGTAATATGTTAATTGTGGTCCATCGAGTTGATATAATATGTGGGTAGTCTCAGACACCGGTAATTACCATTTTCTATATGCTTCTCGGTGCTGCAGAGACCCATGGGAAATTACCAGGGTTAAAGGTCCAACGGTGAGAGCTCCATGCTGTGGGTGACCCAAAGAAGCTTCCAGTAAATGAAGGCAAACTGGCTGCAGGGAAAAATGAAGCGTTATATGTGCCTGGATTATCTAAGTCATGAGTGAAGAAGCTCATAAATATGCATATTCATTATCCAGTGCTGCATCCTTCTCACAGAATCTATCATGAAGATTAATGGATATTATTCAGTCATTCATGATTTACTGTAAGTTACCGTTTCAAACGTGGGCAGACAGCACCACCAACTGACTTTAAGTGAGACATTGCTTCATTGTAACAGTCTCACAATTAGCTTTAGGGATGTTTTCTTAATTTTTTAACCACCTGTATTGTTGCTTTACATTTTCTTTAGCTGCTGTTTTCATTAATAAAAATTAATACTACAAATGCTATAAGTTCAAGGGTCAAGGTCAAGTTTATTTATACAGCACATTTCCAAACAGTCCATGCTGGACAAAGTGCTTAACAATGTAAAATGCCACTAAAAGAAGTAAAATGTAAAACAATGATGCAGTAAAATGTAGAAAATAAATAAATAAATGAAATAAGTCAATAAAAAAAATATAAAGTCTGATCTCAGACTGAAAGGAGTTTTGCAAAGTTGATGCCAGTAAAGGTATGCACAAATGCAATCACATTCGATGCAAATGAGCTAAAGGATAGGTGAAAAATGTGGATTTAGTCAAATATTTAACTAATATTTAACTTCATAATCAAAGGTTTGTTGCACTGATGCAGATGCAGTCTAGTAAATTATCACTAGATGGCACTGCATGACCAGTACTGAAGCAAAAGCAGACTAGTGCAGTGAATGCAAATAAAAAAAAAGGTTGCATAATACAGTAATTCTCAGATACCATCTCAGACAAGCTGTGGGAAGTAATGTTATTGTCACTGAGACTTTGAAGCACATTAATTTACAGTCTGACCTCCATTCACATGCCGCAAACACACAAGCAGTTAATATAATTAAAATAAGTAAAAACAAAGCGTTTGTGCTTTATTGTTCATTAATATGTTTAATTCCTGTTTGTATTTTCTACTTTGACTCACTGAAAAACAACAAATTCTCCAAAATATTTTTAATCTGCTGCACTATGTGTTCTTCAAGTTGACACATGCAGTCTAAGCACAACACGAAATGTTTAACTTTATCGATCTATAAATCAGACTCTTAGAAATTAGAGATGAATTGTGTCTGCTTCTTCAGTGTTAAAGCTCTTGTGATGCTCATCTGTCTTACTGATGGAGCTCTCTTTCATGTAGCGGTCGGTGGGGTTGCGCTGCAGCAGTAACAGGCTCTGGTTCCTCAGCTCTTTGTTCATGCAGAGCAGTATTATGGGGCTGAGGAGAAGAGGCAGGTCGAGCAACAAGTCTCTAACCATCTCCTGACACACAGAGGGGTGATCCATTAGTGCAAACACAGCACCTATAGAACAAAAGAAATACGTATACAATGGCAAATACAACCTTTAAAATTGCTTTTTAATTTTTAATCCTATAACAGATGGTAAGAAAGAAAAAACAAACACAAAAAGATTTTTCCAGCTAGTAAAATTAGACAAAATGTTTCCCTTAATTTATTTATTTAATTTAATTAATATATGCTGTCCTGATGATTATTCTGTTTGAAATGGGGGGGCGTTGTCACATGTTTTTGAGGTTTTCTACAAACTGTGTTTATGAATATTAAAGAGAAAACAAGCGCTACGGGCGCCATTTTTATTTTATCCATTTATACAGCTTTCATAAATGAAATAGGGTCATCTTTTTAAGTTTAGGGTCTATACATGTAGCTGTGAGAGTGTATCTGTTATACTTTGGAATTGAGCTCATACTCAAAAACACTTCCTACTGGTCCGACTGAAATGAAATGAATAATTACGCTTTACCTTTGTAATTGTTTTGCAACGGAGAGACAGCAGAAACTACATGTACATTAAATAAATTAAGTACATTAAGGAAACACTAAGTAAATGTAAAGAATTTTAAAATTATGTGTGATATTTACATATTATTTATTTTACAACTTCCACAATGAGGGGAGACTGAACAGAATTGGTGCAAAGAGTTTAAAGAATTCCAGTGTTATAAATTTTCAGCTTGACATGCCTTTGCAGGGCTCTGTTGGGGGGGTGGGGGGGGGGGGGGATCTGTACTTTTACTTTCTAGACTGCTAAAGCTTCAAATTACCTGGGGAAAGTTGTGGGAGACTCTAAAAGAACTGCTGATTTATCTTCAGTCACTTTGAAATTGATTAATCAGGATGGGAAATGGACAAATAACTGTTATGGTGACTGAAAAGTATTTTTTCAACATATAGACATAAGAAATGTGGACATTTATCCAAAAGAGAGTCCGAACATGCTAAACAATCTGAAAGTAACTTCACTTACCAGGTATATGTGCTGTGAAGGTAATGAGAGATATGAGGCTGAACACCTTTGCCAGCTGAACGTTAACTGTCTGACTCCTGTTCATCAGTTTAGCACTTTTAACGATCGTGTGTAGAACGTGAGCATAGAAATACAGGATTAATGGCAAAAAGACAACAGTCTTCACCAGTAAGAGGATCCTCATAACTTGATCGTTAATAAAAGAGAAACAGGTGAGGTTGACGGGATCCAGGTGATCCACGCTGGAACCTAAGAGTTTCACAGCCATCTCCTTCAGGCCCACTGGAAGCAGAGGAAAGAGAAGCTCTAGGGCTAGGAAAACCCTGCTGTCAACCAGTTGCCTGCAGCCACATACCACTGTCAGGTAAATAGAGAAGGTAATGAAGGACACATAATGAAAGGATGCAGAGCTCGTCAGGTGTTTGGCGCTCACCATGACTTCACACAAGTGAGAGCCCAGCATCCACCGGCCGTGCTGCCTCCAGTGAATGATCATGGGCCACAGACTCAGGTTGACAAGGTTGCAACAGGTGCTTCCGAGGATGAACATCGCCACGTTGCTCCTTATCTTGCTCCGCCGGCTGAGCAGACAGGACACAATGGAGACCAAAATAAAGATATTCAAGCCAAAGGCAGGTACCAGAAGCAGAACCTTAGAGGAAGCACAAAGGTTTAGGTAGACAGAGATGGCACACAGTGAAGAAGACGTCTCATTCATGGCAGGCAGCAGGTAAAAGAGATGATTGTGTGAGCAAAAGCAGATGTGAAAGGCTAATTTTCCTCCCATCAGACGATAATATAAAAGCTATGCTTGCGATACCCTGGGGGATTTTTAATAAGGACAGAAATATAGATAATGCAACACGTGAAATGCAGACTCATGTCCTAATCATGTAAACATGTTTTCTTCCTCTGCCTTACTTCTGCACCCAATCACCTTGACTTTTGCTTCCTCTGAAATGTATTGTTTCTAAGACATTCACCCAGTGGACCTAATTATATGGGATTCAGTTCATAATCCCTTTCCTCAAGTTATAATCCTCCAGGAAAACTGGAACTTTAGCTGCTGTGCACCAACTTGAAAAATGGATGGGACATGATATATAGTCATTTTCCCAGTGATTTTACAGTGCTTTCCTCTGCTTTTATCAGATGCTTACGGACCACAAAACATCTTTTATTTGCACCGTTTTCTACTTTGTTTTCCCTAACATTGGAAAGCTTTTACTAGTGATCACTCATGTATTACCTTCAGCCCCTATTACCAATATTCTTATTCATTCCTGACACCATATAAGGAGGTTTTGCTCACGTACCCATAATATTCTGTCCATGAACTGTCAGGGTTTGTTAAATCTAGGTTGTGTCTAATTTATTATCTTGTGATCTACACGTCATTACCCAGCAGCTTCCTTGCGGTCTACCAGTGCAGAAACATTACTAATGAGACTGGAAAACGCATTTGTTTACTTCTCTGGGGCTTTATTAATGTGACACAAAATCTGGCTGACTAAGTAGCTAACCATTCTGACATTACACATAAAACTGGCCCCTTTACATGAACACAGTGATATTTAGTAAATGTTTGATACAATGTTGAATTTAATGACTTATGTTGCTATGCTGCTTTCCCCCTGTAGTCTGGTTTAGGATCAATCACATGGTGAACTGAATCTCCCTCAGGCGCTTTGTATTTACTACTACTTAAAAGTGTTAGCATGCTAACAGGAGCATGTTAACATTATAAACATATAATACCTGATATATAACTGCCTGTCTTTGTTGTTATAGCATTCATATTTATTATGATGTAAAGATTTTTATGTATAGAAGCTTAAAACACACCACATCTCAAAAGTTTGAGGCACAGTCACACTGTAGCAAAAAATCGGACAACAATGTTCTTGCAACTAGGAAAAACTTATGGTTGTGTTGATATTTTTTTTTTTGATTTCTTTTTTTTTTTTCAAATTTGGCGTACTACTTGCTCCTGGTGGGAGCCAACTTGTATCCAAACAATCACAGTCTAACTTGGTCAGACTGCAATCCCTACTGCACAGACTAGTAAATGTTTGCAAATTATCACTGTCTGATATATAAATGCAAGATTCCTGCCAACATGTTGCAATCAATCTGTGTCAGTCTGCACTGATAAATGCAACTCATCTGCAAAATGTCTCTTTGCAATAGGGACACAACTCAACTGGTTGATTATATTAACATTTAAAAGTAAAGTTGCCGGGCATTTATATCGTTCTGCACACAAATGGCTGTCATGCATGTGAATTTGCGATGTTTGACTGATTTATTACAGTTAATAACCATATTATCACGAACAAATTGCACGTAATTGCCAACTTGACCTCATTTAAAGGCAAAGTGATAGCATCATGTTTCCAGCTTACCTTTGTCTTTTCCCACCAAAGTTGCTTTGAAGACGGCCCACTGTCTTTGAAACAACCATTTCAAAGGCAGCAAAATCACGATTTCATTGCACACAGTTGCAGTCATTTTGTTCGTACTGCGGTCTCCAAGCACTCTTTTCCACTGTATGATTGTAGCATGTAGAAATGTCTTTGTTATTGAAAGAAAGCACATCTGCTTTGGTCTAATGTAGCATGAAATTGATAAGAAATGCTTCAAAAGACAACAAGTAATGTAATCATTAATCAAAAAGTATCCATTAGAATTTTTTCCAAACATCTTTGAAGCCGAGGATGTGTGTTTTCTGCAAATATCACAGTGTCCCAGTGGCATATATTGTTACCTAATGCAAATTTATCTTGATTCAATTCGGTTTCATTATGCTAGCAATGCTAACTGCTCTGTTGATTAAAGAAGCAGTATGTTTAGAGTGCTCGCATGAGATTATTTTTTATTGTTTTAAGAAATAAAAACTATCATGTGAAGCCAATAAATAAATAAGATTACTTACAGTAATGTGTGTACTACTCCCTTCATGGCTTTTGTTTAATAAGGCTACCGGTTTATTTCACTGACACAAAATTTATTAACCTGCTCATTACTTCTTATTTCAATTTTTCAATTGATGTTACGCCTCATAAGCGATTATATGTATATATTTTTAGAAGGTTTTGTGAATACTTCAGGTTCTTGTGTAATTGGTCATAATGAATAGGCCTGTCACGCTGCTATTCACTTGGTATCACAGGTAATTACTTGCATTAGCCTTGAGTTGGATTTTCCAGCTTTTAACCAAGATTGATATTTAGTACGCTCAAAATAGAACTGAAGGGTAGAGAAGCATCGCAGTGGTCACAAAGTGTTATTCAAACTTATAAGTAAATGGTGAACGCTATCACGTTGTCACCCTGAGGGATTCAGCTTCTACTCCCTCCACCAGCGGATGCTCTGAAGACTGACAGACAAGCAGACAACAGAAGTGCCGTTGCTGAAATTGATTGAAAATCAGAGATGCTTGCAGGAGCGGTTTGATCTAAACAGACTGCAGAATGAGGGGTTGGAGGGACAGAAAATGGAGATAGAGGAACAGAGACAAACAGAGAAAGGCAGGGAGATAGAGAGAGGGAGTGCTGTCAGTCAGTCATGAGAAAGAAAAAAAAAATTGCCCCCAAGGTGACAACTCCTTCCATGAGATGGTTTTCCACCGAGGGTAATGGAGCTTGGGGCTTGTCTCACAAAAAGCAATTTATAGCTAAGCCAACTGAGGTCTGAGAGATACAAAATTTCTCCACGTGTCAAATATTTTCTGAAACAAATTGTGCTGTGTCAGGCCTGTAGATTTCTACCTGAGGCCCATAATACTCTGATGAATACATGCCGCTTTCAGAAGAAGTTCAAGTCGCTAGAATCTGTAAAGCAGGCATGCTGAACACATTCTTAAGAATACAAAATTCCTCTATCACTCAACGTACCCAAAGGATCCCTCTTCTCTACAAACATCATTTTAAACTCCACAAGTTAATTAATTAGAGTGGTTGCTATCACACAGCATTCCTGCTCTGTAGTTGCAGAAACTTAACAATAAAGTTAATATGAGCAGAGTGCCAATTAAGCATGAATATCTCATGAACTAATCCTTACCCTAACAGAGCCCAAAAGAAAACAAACCCAAAAGGCAACCCAGGCAGTAGGAAAAACACTTTGCGATTATAGTGTAAGAAACTAGCACTGTATGTATTTGGTGCCATCTGTGGTGGTTGGAACGCTGAATCTAATTTTGATGAGAAGATTATCATCTTGCACCTTAAAACTGTCTAGTAGTGAGCCAATAAATCCCAACGAGGGTAACAACTGGTCTCTTTCCAAGTTCTTGTTTGGACGAAAATCCAAAAAATATGGCTGGCCTAGCTGAATAGGATTTAATGTTGCTTCCAGGGAAATGAAGAGACTTGTGCGGAAATCTCTCAAGCATACACACCACTCTCCAAATCACAGACTTCATTCTTTGATCTCTCTGCCAATTTCCTAAGCTTTTGTTTTGAAAAAAAAAAAAAAAAGACAATGTTGTAGGGAATCACGCTCGTGCAGAAGATGGTGGTAAACTCTCAAGAAGGCTTTGATAAACAACAAGGTTAACTGCTTCAATCTCATGCTAATTTTAAGTGAGCGGACCTGGTGTTATGATAGTCTCAGTGACACCGAAGTCCTTTCTCTTCAATTATATATTATGATCATCAATATTATTATTTGTTATTATATTAGAACAGTCTTACTCCACTAACTGTAGTAACATGCACTGTTGCAAAGTGTAAGTCTTATCGCTGCCCTGTGTGCTTGGAACTATCTGGGAACTCAGCCCTTAAATCAGATTCTCTGCAGCACAATTCTCATTCGACCTTCAGTCCTTTTTCATCAGTGTCTCTACCACTGCCTGAGCCTGCCATGTAAATTCTTATGGATTCGGGCTCTGGAGTGTCTCTTTGTGTGGGCTGGTGTTAAAGTCTGTGAAAAAACCTCAAGGACAAAGGCAGGTAGAATAAACCAAAGACCTCTCACACATTTTAATAATCATCTCTCTCAACTGTGCCAAGTGTGGCCGGAGAATTTGTGTGGTGTGAAGATCAGGCCGAAGACAAAGGGAGGGGAGTAGCATGCTAAACTCTCTCTGATGAAACCATCATCTCTGATTTGAGATGGCCCCAAGCAATTGTTATGGTTACTGTCTGCTGTGAGAGCAGAGTGTTGTGTGGTTAATGGCATTTAATGTGGCCGTAATAGGAAAACAGTCACATTGGGCCTGTCGTGGAGTTAAGTCTTTTTTTTTAAGCCAGCGATTAGATCTGCTTTTCTTTCCTGCTCCGGTGGCTGTGCAACTGAATGTTTTTAATTTTTTGTCTTTTAAATTTAAAGTAGGCTGATAATTGGTATCCAAAAAAAATATAAAGACCCAGAGTGGACATATATTTCAAACTTGGCTCACTGGAAACAGTGGTTGTGGATTTGCTAACTTGATGACTTTGTTTAGATGATGTTTGGACAAATATTTTGGTGATTCATAAAGCCTTGAGGTTAAAGTTAGGGAAATATCTGCATGCTTAGAAATACCAATTGTTGACTGTTTTGGAGGAAATGAGATGGAAAGCACAGTCTAATCATATTCACATGCACTGTTGACAAAAGCATCAAACCTGACCGTCCTTCCCATGAGTTTTGTGGTGGTAGACCACTGTCATGGCACTTCTGCTTTTGTTGTGAACGTAAACACATGACAACAATTCACAGTTGCTGGTTTGTTGGAGAGGGCAGTAATTACACACAAAGTATCAGAACAGGAAAATGCAAACATATGTGTTTAGGTGGGGATGCACTGGCAGGGAATTTCAGGGCTAATATTCTAACTGACAATTAACAATACAATGACTGTTCAGGTAAAAATCTAAAGAGGAAATTGTATCTTTCTATTTTTCCTCAGTTCCTAATTTTTCCTAAAAACCGGGAAAACCTTTAAATGCAAACGTCTATAACCCAAACTAAAGAGGCTTAGTACAGTCAGTTCTAGCTGTGTAATGTGATACTAATTACTGCTGTCACCCTTACTTGGTAGCATGGTTCACGTGGTTATTTAGCAGTGATTGCAGAATCTCAGGTCAGTTTTATTCTCTCTTCGATGACCTGATTGCTGTGTAAGTGTGTGTGGTCTTGTGCAATCAGAAACCGCCACAGATAACAGAGTAGAAACAGGCAGAACACTCAGAACTGGCGTCTAAATGGCATCTTGGCAACAGTCATGCTTTGCATGATCAGTAATTATGGGTTGAAATTATAATATTGGAGCTATAATATTTCTGTCTAACTTTTTGGCAACTAACATCCTGACCACAAATATACTGTGAATAAGCCGCTTCAGGCATATGTATAAAGGACCAATTTTGACTTGAGATAAACTTTTCAAATATTGGGAACACCTCGTACTTTTGTAGACTTATGTTGTTTTAACTTTTTACCACAGGAAACCGTGAAGGCTGGAAACATAATTTGTTAACATTTTATGTAGTTTACAGGTTTACGGGTAGGTGGGGGTGGCCAGTGGTGAGGCAGCCTGCAAATTACAGGAGTAACACAGCCGACCCACGAGGGAAACCTGGACACCTCGAGAAAACCCACACAAGCCTAGACTAACATCTCCTGTCAAACCAGAAAAAGGTCCCGCCAAGTAGGAAGTAGGGAACCCAGAACCTTCTTGCTGTGAAGAAAAAAAGTACCTCATTACCATGCTGTCCCAGCGAGAAATATGATGAAATGAATGGCAAGAAGAGTGAACCCAGCAGTACAGGTGTTTGAAAGTTTCCATATTAAAAGTAAATCTTGGGTAGCGTGTAAGTGCTGCTGGACATTTTTCTGTCTGAACATTTACACCAACTCAGATGCTCAGCCTGCAATAGTATGACATCCTGATGTATCCTTTTGTCCTGTGACAGCTGGTTCCAGCGTTGCCTGCAAATCTGAATGGGATAAGCAGAAAAAATGGATGGATGGATGGTAAATAATCTGAATTATTTGTATTCATCAGGTTAAGCAGGTTTTTTTCTGACACCAATTAATCCACCAGGCTTCTAGCATCACTGAAATGGTAAACTGAAATGTAAATTTAGTTGTTTAGTTGTTTCACTTGATGAAAAAAGAGTTTTTGGCGATCTTACTTCTCTAAAAGCTCCAATTTGAAGATCCACAAACAGACAGCTGGGAGCTTTTAGCAGCGTCAACAGAACTTTGGAAGGGCATCTCATTTAAAATATGTTTCTGATGCATTTTCACTTGTCCTTTATTTACCTAATTTCTATTTCTTTGTGCAAGCTTTCTTTATCTATACTGCAAGCAAATGATGCTTGTTAGGATAAACAGTGTGCATTCAGCAGGTATGTAACATGCGAGGAGAAAAATATGTCAATATGTTTCTCTGCAAGAAACACTGGTACATATAGGTGTCTGAGTTAATCATTATTCATTATTTTGAGGATGGCGTTTCAGAGTGCTGTCTAACAATTTGTTCCAAAATCTAAGTTGCGATGTTGTGACATAGGAAATATGTTTTATACAACAAACTATTCAGTGAGCTGTCATGCCCCGCGCTGACTGATTTGTATTCATCTGTTTCTACACTCGTTTATTTGGCTTCCTTTAATTTATGAGCCATCTATATGCAAATACAGAACATGTCAAACTAAAGCGATATCAAGCTAAACAAGGGCATGGATGCAATGCAGCTTTCTATTGGAACCTTTTTTTTTGCCAAATTTTTGAAGTTGTGTGTAAAAAGCATGAATATGCATTGACCTGCATAACTCAAGTATGTACAGCACAGACGTTAGAGTGTGCGTAATTTCTTTTTTCCAGTAGTAATAACTGACACATTGGATCTAGTTTGACTACCATCTGACAGATTTGTTTTTCAGTAAATACAACATGTCAATGATAAATTGTAACTATAACAAAGCAATTTTTCAAGTGGATCTAGCAGCAGTGATTTGTGTCTCATGTAAACAGCTTTGATAAATGCACTCCGCTGTTTGTCATCCTTTTGCTCAATCATTTTCATGCTTAAATGAAGCAATTTGTTTCTCAGAGTGCAATCTGTTGGAGTTGATTATCCAAGCTGCTGATGTCCACCTCGATAAAAATAGAAAAGCCGTCTAGCCACCCACTCCAAATGCCAGCAGAACGGCAGCGCGCTCTGCTTCTGTTTAAGTCTGGAATGATTGCAAGGAGTGACTTCTGTGGAAGAATGTGAGAAAACAGAAACTTTAATTACTGTAATGAATCTTTCTGGAGGGGTATTGAAAGTGCGGCATTCGTGTGGTCTCAGCGAGAGCTCATTTTGGCTTCCAGCTACATGGTCATTCATCATCAGCTGAACAATACAGTGTGTGGTGGAGAGTATGATAAGAAACACAGAGAGAGCGAGAACGAGATGGAGTCAGAGACCAGGGGAGATACTGCACAGTTTCAGCCAAACCTACAGGATCACAGTTTTCAACTTCTACAGGAACATCAATAATAATAAAAATATATATATATGGTGAACTAGTATATTGAGAACAACAGTGATTTTAAAAGAAGCCGAGCTGTTGCCGTTGGCCCCCGACAGCTGCTGCAAAAGAAGCTTTCTTTGATAAACTTTTTGGCCTCTCAGATACCAAATTTAATCCTTCACAACAGTAAATGATGGATTAAATTAGGGTGTAATTCAATGTTGCAGCCAAACTGGTCTGAATTCTACACAAGCTACTTATATCTTGAAGCCTTTGCAATATATATGCAAATTTATTTTCTGACACATTTCTACAAGCAAATTAAGAGTGCTAGTTTCTCATAATGGCCAATCAATTCCTCATTCTGAATATTCATTTCAGCAGCCGGGAAAAAGCCTCACTCTTGCTCGTAGCTGAAGTTCTTCCGCTGAGTGGCGAATTTGCACCTTTAATTTCCCCGTAAGAGATCAAATGTGCACAGTTTTAGTTTCTAATTCGCTGCTTCCGTTTATTAAGGTTTTGCTGACAAATAGTTTTGTCCCATTGAGCGGATGCACTTTGCTGAATATTGTTCGAAAGTTTGAAATGCAATCATCAAACACATTTGCACTCCGAGACAATTTGTAGTCAAGAATTGAAGCATTTTTCTGTTATCAACCACTGAACCAGCTCATTGCTACAGTACCTTGCGAGGTGCCAAACAAAGTATTTAAAGTATAAAAGGAAATAACCTGTCATGTATAATTTATGATTTGCCTCTTTCGATTTCGATTTCTTTGAGAGCCCGCTTCAAAGGGTGAAAGTACTTTTGTGTTTACTTGTGTGTGTGCGTGAATATGTTGGCTTTTTAGTGGTATTTCCAGAGTCTATAGAACTTCTCAATACACTGCTTGCAGTGCATTCCTCATTCCCATGACATTATTTCTCTTCCACCTGTGATCACAGCTTTGTTCTAACATTTCTTTAATCAGATTTTCACGAAGCTGATTCAAGTTTTTCACACATTCACCCAGTGGTCCCTTACTTTTAATTTTCATTAGCGCTTTCAGCTTGCTAATGGTTTTACCCTTTGTTTGACCTAGCATAATTTGGATGGAGAGCAGATGTGCATGCCTGTGTCTGCGTGCGTGCGCCTGTATTTTGCAACAACACATGCAGCTGTCCTTTTGTGAGTCACTTCTGTGGGCACAACAAAACATAATTACTCTGATGAACATGGTATGGCTGAGTGGTTCCCCGGGATCACAAATCTGCAGGATCGTGGACCCAGACCAAGTCATTTATTTCACTTTGACGCAGAGATAAAGGAAGAAAGGGTGAGACACCTGAAGCACTGACCTTAAAACGTTATTGTTGATGTAGCACTATAACCTGCTCTGTGTTGTATTAATTATAGTCATTGTTTTAGATAGGCCACTGCTGTCCTGCATATCTTTGAGGCATACAGGCCAAAACAAGTATAATATTCATCCTGTACCTACTTTACTGTAATATTAGAGTAATAATGCCACACCAGTTTTAAATATACTGCTTAATAGTGTGTAGTAATGACACATCGACTGAGCTTTAATCAACTGAAGCTGATGTCATGCTGACAAACTTGGACTTCAGATTTGAATGAAACCACTAGGTGGCACTGGTCTTCTAATCTAGACTGTACAGCTGGAGAGCTGAAAAAGCATAACCACCTACCTACAATTTACATTTACATGTCGACTAGCACAGGGGTGCCTTCTCTCAGAGTGGAACTGCTTGAAAACAGAGAAGAGTGTTTTCCCACCCACAGAGCTGGAATACCAGCTCGCCCAGTATAAACATTTTTACATCAAACTCTTATCTCTTCAGCAAACTGACGATATGTAGGTTTAGCATTACCAGATCTGTATCCATATGAATGCTGAAACAATATACTGCTTCACATGTGGCTTAATAATTTCTTTTCTTTTTCAGTGCCGGAGTTGCTGTAATTAAAGTGAACCCTCATGACACACTTTTGTGAAAAATGGGGAAGGAAGCGGGGCAGTGGTGAAAGATATCTGTGTTTCACTGATGTAAGCTGGCAATTCATTCTTATAGTAACACCTATAGCCTTGATTTAGACAGCAGCTATACTTGAAAGGCACTGCAGTGAAGGTTTTGAGCTGCTGTCTGCCATGAAACAAGCATGACAGAATAATGGGGATGGAAACATGCACGGAGCTGGCCTGTGCTCTCTCCATTTCACCCTGACAAATCCATCCTCTTTAGACATTAATGAAAATAACAGGGCCTATTCTGAAACTGATGCCCCCTCCCCCATTATTTGTCAGGCCCTTTTCACAATTTCAGCATTTTGACTCGTATTCATCTTTCAATTTCTCCTTGATAGAGTGCTTCCTTTTCATTGGATTACAAAAAAAGTCATTGAGATTGTCAGCGTTCTTCAATCTACTATGTGCTTGTCAGCTACACTATTACACACACAATCACAGGTACAGATGCACAAATGCTGATGCAAAGATTATTGCGTTACTGTGAGGTGACAATAGCGATTATGATAGAGTGCATATATGGCCGACATCAAATCCAAACATATCCTGTGTCCTTTAACTGAAAACCACTTACATCTCCAAGTATTTCCCATGACAAGTCATTTTCTGTAGCAATATGATTTTTGTTTTGCACATAAATATCAGTTTAGCTGTCAGAACAGAAGCCAGAGGAAACTGCTGTATAATTTCTTCTGTGGCTCTGTGAGCTTTGTCACACTGAGAAAATAACCCAGATAGTATCATAACGATGTCATTCCACTTGGAGACTCAAACATAAACAAATGTTTTGTACTGTAAACTCAGGTGTGCAGAGATTTATGAATTCAGGCATTTACTTGGGTATAAAGACAGGCTATTAAGCTGCAACAGAGGGGAGTATGACATTTTTTGATGCAGCTCAATTCTAAACAATTCCCTTTGAATTTTTTGGTGTTTTTTTTTTCTCCTACAGATCGTCTCTAATATTTACTTCTCAAATGCCGTGCCGGTTTAATGCTTCTTCACATGATTCGCTGTCATTTACTAGTAGCATCTCAGCACCAAAGCACAGCAGGGGGAAATTGTCTTTGCTTTTGTGCACCTTGGACTTTCTGTGCAAGTGTTACCATTTGCAGATGTTTTCAGACGACTCTGCAGTTTTGGAACAAGCTGCCAAATGGCAGAAGGAAGAGTTTGTGTTTTGGAACTGATGTGAATACATACGGGCTCGAGGAGATTATTGTGGGCTCTCAGAGAACCAGGTCTAAAACAAATATCGTTTGTCAGGGTTGAGGTGACAAGGCCAAATCGTGACAGTGGATGGAAGCAAATTTGAGATTCTGACCATATTTCAGGTTCTGTTGAATACTGAATTGGTGGCATTAATTGTGGCACTGTTTGCTGGGCCAGTTTAATTCTTTCTAAGTCCTCGCTACACACAGCAGCCTGATAAGGCATGGATGTACACCAAAAGGCTGTTTTTTTCTATTTTTTCAATTAGCAGTATCATTCAGGAAAGCAGTCAAGCCCAGTAAAAATAATCCACGAAACAACAGACTGCAGTGGCAAAGGTGAGGACTGTTGAGCTGCTTAACAAAGGATAATGATAATTTCTAAAAGTGTTTGACCTTTGCTGTGCTGCGTAACTATCTGGACAAACACTGAGGAAAAGTCTGTAGTGCGTTAAAAATGATTCAGGTATTCATTTTCGCAATGAAACCCCTGAGTGATGCCGTATAGTGTGATTGTGATTACAATGTCCTTTACCTGCCAAGCAAAGTATGAAAAATGAAAGCAGGGACAGCAGAGACTTATCTACATGCAGAAACAATATGTGCAATCACACAGACTTAATTGAAGTTTAAGAAGAGCGCATCAAGGTTATGACTGTCATTACTGACAGATTCTTGCTAACAAATTAGGCTAACCCTAGCCTATGCAATGGTCAACTGATGGTTATATTCCAGTGGACTATTTTAATTATATTTCTTAATTGATTGTGTTTTAATATACTTAATTATTGAGTTACAGGTTTTTATCATCGTATAGAGTGACCTTGCCAAGGAGATATTTTCCATTTTGCTCTCTGAGCATACCACAGTGTATCATTAGTATTCTGATAATGTCCACTTATGTAAATTGTTCATGGAGAGACATATTACTTACTATACTAATTTCTTACTTGGCTCAGCATCACAACTGATTTAGTGATTTCCTTATGACAATAATGTTTCCCCCTTTTTTTAAGAGACACTAACTGGCTTGGCACAGATTTAAAAAATGTGTGTGTACCATAGGAGGCTACATGATTTCATGTGAAACAGGGCCAGAATTTGCTCAATTAAATTTGGATTCGGGCAAAGGCAGTTCAAGGACTTAAGTTGGCACAGAGTTACAAGAGCCTGTGGGCAAGACAAAATCAGTTACTCAACATATGTTCATGCATTTCCACTCATATACAGCCCTTCTGCAATGAAGTGAATGTTAACGAAACCTTCCTGCAGTCTTTATGTGCAGTTTAATGGACCACCTCATAATTGCAGCCTACTATACCTTATACTGTAGTACAATGCTCACGACAAAATGCAATGATATGCGAATCTCCTGGTCCATATTTTATTCATAATAGAAAACATCAAAAAACAACTATCAAATGTTTACATGAAAAAAATGCATTATTTGGGTGTGCTTTGGGGGTATTTGAGGATGCTGTTCCTTGTTTCCATGTTTTCCAAAAGTTTTTTACCCATTTTAAATGACCTTTGGCCCATCATCATGGATTATGTTCACATAAGTTCTTATCTTATCATGATAGAGCTTTAACTTGCCGTTGTGGTTGCCATAGTGAACTGTGTTCACAGACCATGATTTCTGGACGTGTTCTTGAGTCCATGCAGTGATGTCCATGACAGAAACATGGCTGATTTTAATGCAGTGGCGCCTGAGGGTCTGAAGATTACAGCTTCCAATATTGATTTTCAGCCTTGTTCCTTGTGCACAGAGATTTTTCCAGATTCTCTAAATCTTTAGAGGATGTTATATACTATAGATGACGATGACGATGACTATAGATTTTCAAAGTCAAAATTTTTGCACTGGCACTCACTTTCTGAAGAATTAGATATATTGTTGAGCTTACAATTGCAAGCCTGGAGAAGTGTCAGTCAGTGGCAGAATACTACTTCGCACATTATTAATCTAATGACCACTAATAAGAGAGGTCAGGCGGTAAAAGGGGCAACATCCAACCAATTCTTGCTTGATGAAAGAATTTTCTTACAAGACACAACAGGCATTTACAGAATAGAAATGTTAAAATAAATGAACTCTGTAAGAAGATGACACAGAGTAACATTCATTGTGTTACTAACAAAACACCTACCTTAGCCTCCACAAACTTTCCCTAATATTGTGTCGGTTCCCCTTATGTTACCAGTTGGACACAGGACTTCTCAGAGTGTCCTGTGGCATCTGGCATAGGGATGTTGGCAACAAATCATTTGGCTCCTGTGAGTTATTGGGAGATGGGGTGGGCCTCACTGGATCTGGCTTGTTCTGATGAACACAAACAATAATAAGCTGGACTGGGATGTGAGAGGTTTGGCCTCCAAAGCCTTGGGCTCCATGCTGTGTTCATAGAGGCATTCCTGAGCAGGTTTTGTAATGTGATGGGACGCATCATCCTACTGAGTGAGGCTGCTGCTGTCGGGTGGTTTTATAGGAGAGGGATGGTAGTGGTTGCCCTGCAGCAATATTTAACAGGATATGTGTTAAAGTGGAACCCAGGTGGATGTAACAGCTCAAGCTTTCTCAGTAGAATATTACATTTAAATGAGCTTATCAATGTCATTCACCTCGTTGCCCATTTAAATGTTGTGGCTGATTGGTGTAGCTTCTGTTGAAGGTAAGTTTTGTTTTCCTTAGGTGTTAAAAAAGTAGGAGAGATTCAATATATAGACTGACCTTGATGTTCTTTAGGTTGGTGATGTTGCATAGACTAAATGCCAACAAAGTGGTCCAATCATATCTTGAATATGAATAGAGATCTTTACCTGTTTTTGGGGAGTTGATTTTCCATGTTTCTAAAATTCTTCAAGGTTTATTTTCCATGGAAGGCGAGCAGACTATTAAAAGAAAAGAAAAAAAAATATCCCCACCCTTTTTTTTTCCAGAGTTATCAAAATCTATAGTATTAGAAGTCTTTTTAGTTTTCTTCATTTGATATTGATGCCATCACACAGCCATGAAAGACAAATATTGACTTATTAAGTTCTGTCAAGGTGCTGCTGTGGGCAAATATTTAACATGGAAATAATGTACTTAATAACATGGATGCATCAGCGGACATTGGAGAACTGCATGCCGAGAATGTGGAGCTTAGCCTTTATGTACGTGTGGCATGAAACACACACACACACACACACACACACACACACACACACACACACACACACACACACACACACACACAACCACACATATGCACACACAACATGTGTTAAATATGTAGGCATCATATCTGTAACATATGACAGATGTAAATAACACATGCATCAGATATGTCATTCAACTATAAGTCTTGGAAGTTCATTCGTGTAAGTAAAGAAACACAAAATGCTAAAAAAAACTCTGCATTATAACATTTGCACAGTATGACTATGCATAGCTACATGCATGCCGGCTGCAGCTATGCATAGATAGTCAAAACTTTGATCCTCTTACTGGTTTTTGGCATACTATTACATAACTGATATAAAAGCTTTGATACATCATCAGTTTTTGCAACTTCTTTTTTTATGGTGTACTGTATTTCAGCAGGCATTTTCCTCTCTGCCTGATTCATGGTAGTAGATCCACAAGTGCTATTTGTGTGAGATACACCTGATATTCAAAAAGAAGTCCAGTAAATTACACTGACGTGGTTATAGAACTGATCAGTCTCACTAACATTCACCTATGATATTCAGTGTTAGCTCCTCACCATATTTTTGTAACAGTGTCTTGAAATTCCAAAGATGAAATAAATGCCTTGTTGCCTGTAAAGAACAAGCGTAGTGTCTCTCACCATGTTGGAGTTTTCTCATCTAAACACAGCATCATGGCTGGCTGCGCATCCCTTTTCACTTGGCACGCCAGCAGAGGTGCACCCATCTGTGGACAGTTGCAAAAGGGGTGTAGGTGGGTGGGACTGTTGGGGGCTGGAGGATGTCCCTTGAACCTATTAATAGCTCCCTGACAAAGCACCTTGGGGAGATATCACACGCTCTGATGACCTCCTGCACAGAGAAACCTCTAAGTGGTTCTTTGGAGATGGGCTTTCCTTGCAGACACAGAAGAAACACAGTTCAGATGAAGGACATCATACAGTCTTCAAGGGGAACAAGCTGAGTGTGTCAGCAGTTCAAGGCAAGTGTGAAAAGATAACTTCATACAATGTATTGTACATACATTTAGATGTGAAAAAAATAATTTGCCAAAGTGCCTAAGTATTTGTATAAACAGGACTTGAAAGGAATGTAGAAAATCTAAAGCCACACTACCCATCTTTGAGACTGAATTTGGTAGATCATTGAGCTACATGATTTTGATGCACTGTACTGTCACAATCCTATTCTGCCAATTTGTTTACCCATAGAAAATTGTAACTTCCAGATGATCTGCAGATGATCTGCTATGGCAACCCTTCAAGGCAGCAGCTGAAAGAAAAAGTTTTTATCTTTTAAGTTTTTAGCATGTTAGCATAGATTGCAAATTAGCATTGAAGATAAAATCCACGAAGGCTAGGTTTAATACTGTATTAATGAACTGCAGTCATTATAGTTATTTAAGTTATGCTGGACAATATGAGTTATAACTATTGTCAAAATATTTTTGGGCAATATCATAATACACAATAAATCTTCACCAATGCCAGTTTACGAATTCAAAAACTTTCTGTAACTTTGTACTGTTAAAACTAACCTGAATATTCTTTGGGCCCCAATGATAAATCTTATTTTAAGACTACTTATTTGTTTTTTTCTTGACATCTTGTTGTACAGTGAGAACCAGCTGGGGGTGCTCAGCCACAGAACACAATTAGATTTGCAGAAAATGAATGACTCCACGTGAGTGGAAGCATCTGCATTTTTTGTGTTATGCACTTAATTATTGAGGCTTTTCTTCTTTGTCACCTGTCTATACCATGTTCTAAAACATCATTTTATCTGTACCAAGATATAAAATTGTACCAGTTTTGTTGACCTATTGGTCGCACAAGAGGAAAGGTTAAGGAATGACTAAAATCAGCCAAGGAACTGCCATGAACGGGTCAATACAATATTGTTCCCTGTTACCATCTGGAGTCTGCATTAGGCTGTGGCATCAGGGCAAGCAGTGCTTCTCCAGTAAAGTCTAAAAACAAATACCAAATAAAATATAAAATAAAAATGATCTCCATCTCAAAATGTGTCTTGCAGAACTCACTTAAATAGAAAATGCAAAAGACACAAACCAACTCCATAAGTCAAAATCTAAATATGAGATTTTGACTTATGAACACATAAGTCAAATGCAGATAATTCAATTCAGTTTTATTTATATAGTGCCAAATTACAACAACAGTTGCCTCAAGGAGCTAATGTGGTGTGAGGTAGTAAGGACTTTCTCAGTTTGTCTTTGTGGCATTGGGGATGAAACAAATGTTAAAGAAAGTGTTCAGAAGTCTTCAGTCTTCAGTTTCTGAAGCTCTATGTCTTGTAAATGGTGTGGAGAGTGGTTTGGATTATCTGTGTTTGATAACAATTGACCTCCCCACCACTAGAAACAACAATCATTTGGATTACCTCTGCGTCAACCGATGGAGGAATCCAAACAGTGTGTTAATTCAAAGTGGATTCAGTCAGCAACAGGAATGACTCTTTTGCAAATTCACCATCTTAATTTGTCAACATTTTAATCTCCCTGTAGATAATGACCCTTAACAATGTTGCAGAGTTCAAGAATTTTGAGTTAGCTGTAATTATTTAACTATATAATTCAGTAGGCATTTGAATTATTAAAGAGAACGATCATGTTGAAAAAAAGAATATCATTTTGCATTTTGAAGCTAAAGCATTTTGGCACAGTTATGACCCATGAGCAAAAAATGAATCAAAAAACAAACTAGTGCAAATGTAGAAGAAGCAGTGAAAAAAAGGGGATTGAAAACAAGGCAATAAAATTGCTTTACAAAGTAACACCAAATGGGCAACTGTGTCATAAAACTGCTCTTAAATGATCTTAGATACATAACCTAACTCAATGTGAGTCAAGGACACCTTCATTAGCATTCACCTCTCTCTTCATCAGCGTAGGACGTGTTGATGAGTTTGACCTGGGGCTGGTGGATGCCAATAATTTTCCTCATTTCTCAAAAAAAGCAGTCTTGAGTCTCTCAAGTAAGGAAAGAAAGTTGCTGTATAGTTCCTCCATTATTAATACTTCTAAAAGGAAAATTCTGTTTTCAGGCTTGTATAGTGATGTGAAGTTTGAAGAATTATGCCTACTTGAAATTCAATGAATTACTTATGACACCATCAATATCCCCACTAGTGTCCAGTTTTTACCAAAAAAAAGATATAAGCCCTTAACTATATGTAAAATATTTAAAAAGAAATCATAATAATTAAACACGGACATGGGATGAGAAATATACATGATTTTGTTGAAAGAAGAAATTAGTATTAGATTAGCCTGATGTTACAAAGTTTTAACTGCTTTTTAATGACCTGATTATAAGTTGAACTCTGACATGACTCCCATAATACTATCATAAATTTCACTGAACCTCCTACCTAAAGATTACAATTGCAAAGTGACAAGAAAACAGAATACTGGCTCCTATTAGCTAGCTAGACTGAACTGCTACAGTGAGCCATTAGTAGTTTAATGCTATTAATATAGTACAAATGATAGTGTAAATATAAGGATATAATTTTAATGATGTGAAGGTTAAGACATTCAATTCTGTTCAAGAGTTTGGGACTGATTGAAAATGAATTTAAATCAATACTTACAGCTTCTGCTAAATCATCCATTTTATTGTGATTATTATTATGTGGCAGCTCTGGAAGTGGGCTTGTAAACTCAAAGCTCAGGTTGTGGGTTCTGACCATCTGGCCTGTGTGTCTTGCCTGTCAGCTAAGCAGAAACCTGGGGATAACTAGGAGCAATCAGAGGGCACAGAGCCATGGACTGCCACTGAGGCTTACACTATGCATGTGACTTTTAGTTAGACAGGTGTACACGCTAGCAGGCGGCAGCTGGTGATCATGGAAATTGTTCACTCCGTTGGTAGAGATATGATAATTGCCCATATTTTTCCTCTTCTTGTGGGGCCACGACGAGTCGTAATGTGTTACTGTGCATGATGTCTGTCGCCTTCAAGCCATCAGCATTGTTTTGTGTGAACACAGATGCAGAAGAATAAAAAGACACATAACAGAACATGTTGACAATGACATGATGAATTCAGATTTCACTGTGAAGCAGTTATGAACTTGAGACTGCCTTAAAAAATGGTTTCGTGTAGACTGTAGCGCTGCAATCAGTCTGATTCAATTATTTAGCAGTGCTTTCTTTTACATTAACTAAGGATCTTTTAAAACAAAACGTGCTTTGCTGGTATATTATTTTTCACTTTGACATGCTGTCATCTGCCGTTTGCGGTCATTTCGGGACAAGTTATATGTAGCACCAATACACTTTCAGAATTCCCTCAGTCGTTCCTAGCTGTGGTATAGAAATCGCATATTTCCATTAAATCAACCTTCTTTTAAGTGAAATAAAATGCAGATTAAAAAAACAGTGGGAGATACAGTCTAAAATACAAAGGGAGCATTTTGAGGTCAGCTAGCAAAGCTCAACCTGCATTACCTCAAATTTAATAATGAGAAATTATAAACTTCTTAAGCAGAGCTAACAGCACAGATGTTGCATTGCAAAAAAAAGCATTTACTGTCTGCTAGACATAGAGATGGAGGTCTGGTTGTTGTACATGTTGGGCTGTTGTGAATAAATACAATCCGAAATGAATCAGTCATCCCACCCCCCTAAGCCTCTGAAGTAGCCCGAGCTTTTTCCACAAAGACAGAAAGCTCTAAACAACGCCACTCTGCATGCAAAACACTTGCTCAAATCCCAGTACAGTAAAGTCAAAGCTCATTAGATTTTGTTGGCTTCACCTAAAGGATATTATTGAAGCTAAAAATGACAAAATGTTTCGGTTTCAGCAGTTTGAAGCCATGTGGCACAGCAAGTTCATATTCAGTAGAAAAAGCAGAAAAAAAGGAAGCATTTGGTTGATTTTTCAAATGTTTTATCAATTTGATACAATCTACAAAACCAAATTCTATTTGATCTATTTTCAAGTTAACAGCAGTGTTTGATAACATCATTTTACTGGTGATGAATGAATGTATTCTAATATTTGTGAAATTATTTTTTCACAACACAGCGAATGTTTGAAGATGTTTAATGATCCAAAAAGCCCCATGATGTTTTTCTGTGTTTGAACCACAACAGTGTGTTGTGATTCAGTTTCTCTTCTACAGCCGTAAGACATATCTGCTTCATCTAATATTCTGCACATCCATCTGCCCCCCTGCCCCCACACACCACCCCAGCCACGTCATTTTCATTACTGCAGCCTGATTTTAAAAATTAAAACCCAAATAATACACTTTAATATAGCATTAGCAGTTACATACTTTTGAAAAAAGGGGAGAAAAATATTACTTACTCTTAATGTAATACTCAAAACATAATAGCACTGCAAAAGAATCAAGGCCTAATGTAGTGCAAAAAGTGTTCAGACACAAAAATGAAACGTAAAGGTTTAAAAAAACCAAGATGATACATCATCTCCTTTTTCTTCTTCCAGCTGCTCCCTTTACGGGTCGCCACAGCGGATCATCTGTCTCCATCTCACCCTATCCCTAGCATCCTCCTCTGTGCTCGACTGGCTCCAACAAACAGCCTAGAGCTCCTTTCACACCAACCATCACTTATTCCATGAATCTTCTCCGCGGTCTTCCTCTTTTCCTCCTGCCTGGCAACTGAATCTGTAGCAGCCTTTTCCACCATATATTCACTATCCTTTTTCTACACATGTCCAAATCATCTCAGCCTTGCCTCTCTAACTTTTTCTCCAAACCACTCAACCTGAGCACTCCCTCTGATGTACTCATTTCTCATCTTGTCCATCCTGGTCACTCCCAATGAAAATCAAAGCATCTTCAGGTCTGTCACTTCCAGGTCCACCTCCTGTCTTTTTTGTCAATGCCACCGTCTCCAGACCTGCTGTACATCACAGCAGCTCTCACTGCAAATCACTCCTGACACTATATACATCAAAAAACAGACAATGAAAAAATATATAAACTTAGAACAGAGCACAGACAGTGAAGACACACTACATATAGGTATAGTACACGCTTTTGTGTAATTAGCCTAAGAGTGTCATGTACCTTTGATGCAAGTATTTACATTTGCTTTCAATTGAATGCCAGTTTCACTACTTCCACTGACAGTGTGTGACTGGCCTTTCACACATAAATGCACAGTATTAAGGTAAGAGAGAGAAACGTAGTTCTGACACGCAAAAGTACAAACTGTTTTTTGAGTTGTGAAATTTTCTTGACAAGAACTGCTCATTTCAGGGTTTTGAAATACTCTTATGATAACCAATTATTAAAAATGGAAGAAAAATTACACACAGTGCACTTTTTAATCGTTGCTTTTTTGAATGATAGAATATGATAAACTTTTATGTTAGGTCAGGTGTAACGCAATCAAGTAACATGTCCATGAACACTTTCCCAGAGTTTTGTTTTGAACTTACCCGTGACTCATGGATCAGTAATCACTCAAGACCTCCCAGAATATTTTTTTTCCATGAATATATCAAAAGAAAGAACAGAAAGAACACTGTTGCATGGCGTGAAAATACCGATTGCTGGAATATTTCAGCACTGGCTTGGACAGTGTGTTACAGGACAAAAAGATAAAAGGTGGAATCTAAGTGCACTTATCTACTTCAAAATCTGAACTTGCCGTTTGCAAGTAGATTCAAAGACAAAGACACAGCAGTATCAGATTTTGTAACATGATTCTGCTTGACTGATTGCAGGTTTCTTATAATGCAGCTATCTGTGCCTTTGTAATGGAGCTTATGCAGGGGATATCTTACTATCGTAGACCTATAAGTCATTCCTACATGCTGAACTATCACGGTAATAAAGCAATTAAAATGTAAAATAGTGGGATTTAATCATAGATGTGTGGGGCAGTGTAGACTGCAGCGTCAGAAGTAATGTCTCTAGATTAAGGACGTGGCAGGCCTCAGGTCACAAGTCAAAATCAGACTCACTTTACTTCACATCTGTGCATCTCTCGTCACTCACTCCCTGTCTCTCTTTTCTTTTTTCCGCCATGTGCTGAAATGCAATGAATTGATGAAGATCTCCAAGCCCAGAGGCTTCGGTTGTGCCCATAGATTATTCTTTCTTACTTCTGGTCAATATGTAGTTAATCCAGCATGAAATTATATTTTGTTCAAGATGAAAAAAAAAATAGAGAGCTTGTCATCATTTTTGAATGTTTGTGCCATCAAAATTTTAGGCTTTATAGATAAATACTTGCTCACAGCAGGGTTGGGTTTACTTTATTTCATAGCTGTCACAGGGCATTATGCACCCTTCCATCACCAAAGTGGATATGGGGCACCGCAGCCTCCAAAACTCGGATCTTTTTTAAACGACTATGTAACTTTGTTTTAACTGGAATCTATTAAATTAATATTGTAATATTAATATAATATTGTAAAAATACTGCATTATATTTACATTATATTTCATTCAAATGAGAAAAAAATTAAGCATGACAAGTGAGAGTGACTCAATATTTTTTAAGTGTCATGTGACATTGATGACTATTACCCATTTTACCAATTATGCTTTGGCAAAACTGGTAATTCTGAATATCATGCACAGCGAGAACAGCGGAGTCAAACAATTCAGCCAAGTCTGCTTTTTGGGACTTTTTAACCCGGGATTTACAGTCACCACCATCCAAACAAACAGCCTTGAGCCCTGCATGCCATTCTTCTGCATTATCATTCTGTCCACCACAACAAACACACAATCCGAAACCGGCCAGGGAGAAGAGAACAAGTGCGGATTTTCAGCACTTATTTTAAACCCTTTGCCTTTTTAAAAATAAACAACCAAATTTTGCAGGTTCACTCCAAAATCTTACAGCAATCTAGCTGGTGACACAACCCAACAGTGCAGCGGCAAGTGATGAATGGCTCGAATCTGCTGAATCGTACTTTTGCTGTCTCTCATCAGATAAAGCTCATACGCACCAGAGGGGCTGTAGGTTTTCTCCATTTTATTTTTGTCAGGGGTGTTTTGAAATGGATAATAATAAACAATCTCACCTGAACACGCTTACCTGTAATGTTTAACATGTAATTCTTAGACGAGCTCAGCTGGTTTAGCCTAATCCTCTGAGCTGTAATCCTAACTGTATTTCAACATATCACACATTTTATTTTCTGCACAGTGGAGGATTTTTTATGGTGCAGTATGGTGCAGCACTGCAAATTGCTATATATTTAATAGAAGAAATTTATTCTATTATCTGCTGATGCTGACAGAAAAAGCTTATAGTCAGTAGCCCCACACATAGCCCTTTTCAGACATGGCGTACACAACATTGCTGCCTTCATCAGTCTGTTGAAGTGATGGCAATTTAACATTCATAGGTCATTTTAACATACATTTTTCCCATTACAATGTTAGAGAAAGTCCTGCCATCATGGATGAGATTGGAAATGTTACCTTGGATTTAGAAAGGTAAAGAGGTGACATTTCTTCAGATGCAACTGCTATATATAATCATGACAACTCACTCCTACACACATTCCACTTCATTAGGTAGACTTGATCCCCTTTGGCCTTCTGAAAAGCCTTAATTTTCTATGATATAGATTCAACAAAATCCTGCAAATATTCCTCCATATTGACTTGATAGCATCACAAAGTTGCTGCAGATTTGTTGGCTGCACATCCACGATGTGTCTCCCATTCCACTACATCACAAAGATGCTCTATTGGATTGAGATCTGGTGACTGTGGAGGCCATTTGAGTATAGTAAACTCACTGTGATGTTCAAGAAACCAGTTTGAGATTTGGCCATAAAGAGATGGACATGGTCAGCAACAGTCAGGTAGGTGTACTCGCAGATTTCTTTTCTGATGTATTAATCATATATTTTAATTATATCACATTAGTAGTAGTAATATCACTTTCTCACTTTAGTATAGCAGCATCACTCCTGTAACCAGTTGTATGCATGCATGTAGAATGTTATCACAAGTGGGCCCCAAGTTTTATTGCACTTCACAGTGGACCCATTGTAGACTTGAAGATCTCCAGAAATCCTGCTCAAGGGAGGTGACCGGTGTTCATAACGTTTCTTAGAGTGGGATGGGGTCAAGGATGAGCTGGACTGAAGCTATAGGGATACGTAATGCGCTGTGGAATGTTCTTTGTTTGAGAGAGTAGGTGTGGGTGTATATAAGATGTGAGGGTGGAGGCCAAATTTCAGAGATGATCCTAGTGTTTGGCTGGGATGTTTCTCTCCATATTGCAATATGTTATTAAACCACTTCAAAACGCTCACTGGGTGTATTGCAGGTTATTGTTAAAATTTCCACAACATAGGCTATGACTGAAGAATGCTAAACTGGTATTGAAGGGACCCAAATTTCTTGATGCATGCTCAATCATCCAGGTAAGGAAATCCCAAAAAGTTGATTCTGTGCATCTGGACGTAGCCTTTTCAGTGGGAGAAACGTTTTATCACTCATCCAAGTGATTTCTTCAGTATTAGATGACTGTAGATTTCCCCAACCATGCAAACAGTACCTTGCACCATGACTAAAACTAGCATCACTGATGAATAATAGGCTGTGAGGTCAGTTTGTTGATCATTAATATGCAAATTGTCATGACAATTGATCAAGGGGCCCAAAGTGTGCCAACAAATGGTTCCCCCACTACACCACCAGAAGCAGCCTGAAGTATTGAGAGAATGCAGGATGGTTTCAGGCTTTCATGTTGTCTACAGCAAATTCTAATCTTACCATCCATCGCATCAAACTCATCACACCAAGCAGGCTTTTATCCAGTTCTCTGTTGTTCAGTTTTGGTGCGCCCATGCTCAGTTTACTGTTCTTAGCTGACATTAGTAGCACCTGGTGTGGTCTTCAGCTTCAAAGGATTGTGCATTCAGAGATGCTCTTTTACATACATTGGTTGTAATGGGTGGTTATTTGAGTTACTGTTGCCCTCCGATCAGCTCAAAGATGTCTGGCCATTATACTCTGACATCAGCAAGTCAGTTTTTTTTGTCTTTTGGACCATTCTCTGTAAGCCATAGAGATGGTTATGTGGGAAAAATCCCAACCAGCCAGCCTATCTGGCACTAAAAACCACGTTTAAATTAATCACTTTTCTTTCTCAGTCTTGCTTATAAGCAGTTGAACAGGTATACCTATGAACCGACGGAGTGTTTTACACTAAATGGATCAGAAAAGTATTAAAGTGTAGTTTAAAAAGTGTGGATCTATGTAACAACTCACCTGTCTGAAGTGAACATCATAGATTGAGCCTGTCTCAGTGTTGGTGACATTTTATTTAAAGCAGGTTAATTAACAAAGTGACTGTTGACGTCCCCTCTTGTGCAAATGTGTACACCGTTCTGACTTTGGAGATGCTCTTGAATAGATCCTCCTGTTGTATATTGCTGTAGGAATGAAATAAATTGAGACACAAGGTTCCAACGACATGCTGCTTCTGTTAATGTTTTACCACAACAAAGATTATTATTCTAGCGTTTCTGCATTCTCCACAGCTTCCATCTTTTTAATGAGTTGAGCAGCATATGATGATCCATGCAAGGCAAACACCAGGCGTCATTGTCTTGTGAACACTTATTCTGCGACTGCATGTTGTCCAAATGTATGCTGTTTTGAAAGTTTTTAAAATGATATGTAAATCTCACCAATTAGCATTTGAACTAGTTTGACTTTTATGGAAAACTGACCAGGGTGCTCATTCAGACATGAAACAGGCATTCAGAAGCTGTCAGATTAATGGAAAGGAGTGAATGTGTGGAAGGAGCATATTTTGCATCCACTTTTCAAAATGAAAAGCATCAAGGTTTGAAAAGATTAAATAGTATATAATATACACTTCATTTTTTAGTGTCCAATTTCTTATTATGATAAAAGACCAATGGGAAAACAAATGCAATTACATCAATAAGTAATTACAGGGGTGCTTTGCCTACATTGTGGGGTCCCTATAGAAAATATTTCACTAAATGGGGTTGAAAAAAGTGATATTATGGTGAATATATTTTACATTTACCATAATACAACATTTGCTGTAACCATCCATTGCTCATTTAATCATTAAAAAGGAACCTGAATAAATTTGGCTTGCACTAGAGGAGCAAGAACAAAAATGTTCTAGAGATTCAGCATGAAGTGTCTAAAGTCTCATCAAACCAATGCAAATTTTATACATGCTTGTAGCACTGATCAAACAATACCTCATCCAGCATACCGCAGTTACTTCACCTATAGCTACAGTTGTTCGCAGTCTACATAATTGTGATTTAAATTTCAAAACACAGTCAGTCTCTGCTGCAACATTCAATAAAATAGCAGACGCTGATGCTTTTCAACTTGCTATTCAGCAGTTGAGGAACAGCATTGAACTGAACCAGCAATCAGAGTTTAATGGGTCAGCCGACCCTCATAGCTTCAACTCAGAACTTTAGAGACAGGATTTTACTGCCAATCACACAGTAATGGAACAGCTGGCTCATTTTGAAATAAAATAGCCAATTCAGTAGTTCAAAAACAGAATTAAATGAGGCTCTTGGAATATTTTGCATAATGTGACCTGCTCAGCGGCACTGGAAAGTCAATATATAGAGAATAAACTCTGGAATCAGGAAGGGTGTACAATATTTCATTGGACTACTGCACTAACGAAAGCTACTTTGGTATTGGGACAATGTTTTGATGCACTAATGGATCTAGTGCATCTAGGGTTTTCAGCATACTAATTTTTGAACAGTATGCTTCCATTTTCAAACATCACATCTATAGGCACAAATACTAATTTTTCTTTGCAGTCCTTCTCACTTACATATCATCTTTGCCTTTTTAAATTCTTTTTCTTCTTTTTTGTGGATGTCATTGTGTCTGTGTTGCTTATGCCAAGACCAAGATCTCTATGACCTTGGAGCACATGCCCTATAAAATACCATGCCTTAGTTCCAATTGTGCTTGCTGAGCCGCTTCTTATGGATTCATTTCCCACTTTATCCAGAAACTAGCTCCTGCTCTTACTTCCCTTATGCAATGCAGAGACAATTTTTCTTTTTTTCATAAAAGCTACATGGCTGTCTCTTGAAGTTGAAGCTCAAAGTCAACCTGATAAATCCAATGACAACGCCTTAGCTCTCATTAATCTGACTTGGAAATGCAAAGTAGATAAAAAGTGCATGCCAACATACATGTCAGAAAATATTAGCAATCTTTTTTGTCAAAGCAAATTAGTTCATCTAGCATCCCGCTGCATCAAGGGAAGCTATCTCTCATTGTCTTTGATTTTAGAACTGAGCTTTGGAGATGTGAATCAATAACAGACCAACAGGCAGGAATTTAACACCATGTTCTTGAACTCATATCAGGAAGACAGTGTCATAATGAATCTGAAGTTCATTTCAAAGAAATTACATTTGTCATTATCATCTAAAATGAAATCGTGATAAGGTGCTGGTCTTCCCTGAGAGTATCCAATCTTGGTTTTAACTGTTTGCCACATTTATAGGAATTCATATTAATAGTAAATGCATGCTGAATGTATGTCCAGAGACTGGGGGTGGGGCGTGGCTGTAAGGAATTAGGATAATCAAGGCTGGAAGCTTACATTAAAATATCTCCAATAGTGAAGTGTTCCCTCTTTTGTCTGTAAATTAATGGAAACAACAATCCAGAGGTCTGATCTCTCCTAAAGAACCAAAGCTATACAATATACATTATGTAGGCAAAAGCACTGGGCCACACCTTTAATCTTTGAAAGGCATTCTGCCTTTACAAGCATTTGGGAAGGAATGGTTCTGTCTAAACAGCTGATTGACTAATAGGGTGTCATCGCTGCAACAAATCAGGCCGTGAAATTTCTTTGCTCCTAGATATTCCACAGTCAATGATACGTGTTATTCTTGCAAAGTGGAAGCACTTAGGAACCACAGCAACTTGTGTGTAAAGTCAATAAATACTCAGTAACTCTGTTATTAACATCAACACAAAAACTGTACACCAGGAGCTTCATGGCATGGGTTTCCATTAGCCAAGCAGTGCCTGCAATTGCAATGTGCAGGTGGCGCTCTGCTTTTGTCCATATAAGGCATTTCCAGCAGTTGAACCCAAGAGCCCATTACCTTAGTTACCAATAATGATATTTTTTATGAAATATGGACTCCATATACAGCCACTACAAAAGATAATAATTGGTACAGTATGCAGTATACAGGCCACATGTTTCATGTTGAATTTCATCAATTGAGGTTATTAACAATTGTTTAAAAATGTATTTTGACTTTTAAACGAATGAATTACACACACACACACACACACACACAGAGGCACGTGCAGAGGGGGGGGCTAGAGGTGCTTGAGCACCTGCCCCTTTCCTGATGGGTGCCCAAAGTGCCCTTTTCTTGAGGCAACTTTTTTTTTAAAAAATATATATATTTTTTTAAATGTGTGTGTGTGTGCGGAGTCCTGTCTGTGCCCCTCGACAATAATATTTAACTATTAATCACAATTTGCTAAATAAAAGGATCTGGCTTGCATCAGTCACATGATCACCATTAACCAATGATCGCCCTTGACGGCAGAACGCGCTGGTTACGAGCCGGGAACGAGCTCATAAAGAGCACGCGCATTTTTAGCGGTCCGGAGCTGTAGGAGAAACACAAATTACCTCAGGCACACAGACTGATGCGACAAAACCAGTAAGTAGGTGTACAGCGCACACTGTAGTGTATAGCACACAGGAGTATTAGCTTATTACGTACACGTTGGTAAGTTGTCTTGTGACAACTGACGAACTGAAACAAATGAGCGTGCTGTGTGTGTAACAGCGCGACAAACATTACCTGTCCTTTTATTAACTGCACAAGTAGTGCTGGTCATAGCTGCTGGCTCACTGGGTAAGGCCGTCATGGGTCTGTAGCTCTGTCACCGTTTTAGGGAACATATTTAGTTTGAAAGCAAGTTACAGGGCTTTTCCTGCCTTTCTGGAGGGATTATATTTCACTAAAAACGATCTAATATGCATGTCCACATAATTATGGATTATTATAATTATAATATTTAAAAAAAATGGGCTGTATTTTAAAGAACATACATTAAGACACAGATTATAGTAGATTTATATTTTAAAATGCTGATTTTATAGCAGTAAAATTTTGTATCTCTACAGTTAAAAAATGTAATAAGCTTTCTCCCTGCACAGAGTGGATAGTGAAACAAATGGAATCATCATAAATACATTATTTCATATTTATTATTGTTTTTCCCTCATTGCTTTATTATTGTAGCTCTAGTAATAAATAATAATGGAAGGATTCTGGATCAGCACCATGATGCCTACATTATATACAGTATTCTGAAGGTCTAAAATGTCACTGTGTGTGCGTGCATGTGTGTGTTTTATGTATATGGATTTTTTAAATTATTACTCATGATATAACATTGTCCAGACATGGCTGGTAAGGACATGAGGAGGAAACAGTAGGAGCTGTGTGAGGCTACTAAAGGCAGTGGATCCCTCAGCAGCTGGATTACAAAGAACACAGGTAACATTAACATGTACCAGTTGTTGGAGAGGTATTCAAGTATAAAAATAATAATAAGCACAACTGGAATGTTTTGCTTCTATAACATTTTTCTGTCATCATTTTATTATAGATTAAATGCAGCAGTTGTTAGGTGTGGATAATTATATAATAGTTTATTGCAATAGCAAGTTGTGCCTTGTTCTCAGATAGACAGCAAGTGGAGAGTGATATGTGAAATGAGGGGATGGAAAGAAGAAGAGAAGCAGCGTGATTCACAGGCAGAGCCTTGTTTATTTCTCACAGTTTTTTGTTGCTTTGTGATTCCAAGCCCATTTTCTTATGTTCTTTGCATTTAGTTATTATCTCATAACACTTGTTTAATCAGCTACCATCTCTCCTATGAACATTTTAATGTCTACAGTCTCAGATCAGCACAGCCCTACCCTCCAGCACTATCAGCAGCAGGAGCAGCAGCAACCCCTCAACAGCAACATTGTACCCATCAGGTAAAACATAGGCTACGTTTGCTTTGCCTTGTTGCCACCTCACAACAGTAATGTAGTATGATGCGATCCCATATTAGATTCTTGATGAATGTGTGTTGTTGTTATTCAGCCTGGTTCAATGTGCCCCTTTTTAACTTTGAGCACCCGCCCCTTTAAACGTCTCTGCACGGCCCTGCACACACACACACACACACACACACACACACACACACACACATTTGAGGATGTCTTTCTAATTTAAAACATGCTTTAAAAGAACAACTAAAGTTTTCTGTGATGTGAACATATCAGAAAACAGGAAGTGGAAGTAAAGAATGCTATATATCATATATGAGTTCAATCACAGCCTTTCAAAAGATGCTGATCTCTCGTTTTGTGCAAAGAACAAGTTGTAATTACCTTATGGGTCAGTTACTGAAGACCGCCTCAGCTGTCATTGTGTGTTTGAAAGCAATGCACCTGGTAAACTAGAGCTGCCTAAAACTGAAGCAATTCAGAACATTGTCACTGAAATGGAAAAAATGCACGAAAATTAGTTCTTGATGATAACTGGAATCATTCTTCAAGGCCAGGCTTGACATTTAAACTAAAGCAATGGTGCTGATTTGGTTGGTCAGGTTATTTGCAGGTCTGCCTTGATTTCCATTCTGAAAAGGATTAGATGAGCTAAAATCAATAAATAAATAAACTAAAACAAATACACTTTGAAGAGAAATCCAGTTCAATCATCCAAGTCTACCATGTTTATTGGATATATTTGTACTACATTTGTTTATATTGTCTTGATGGGACTGCTCAAGCTACTCCAGACAGTGATGAAATGGATTAAAACTTGGATTCTTCAAAACACAGATGATTCAGATCATGAAAATGGGAAATGGATGTAAGCTCAATCAAACAAGAAGGTAAAAATATATCCCTGAGGGCAGAGTGGTGCGGGCGTGGGCAGCAACATGAACTGTTCAGCAACTGGGCCACCCAGACTCTATATCAATGATCTCTAATGAATTTCGAAATCTAAATCACATCTCACAGTCTGAACGTTCTCAAGGCTAAGTGCTATTGTGATGTGCCACATCTTTCAAGAAGAGCCCTTCATTCGCCAAACCCTAATTTCTTCAAATAAACCCTTCAAGCCATTGTCCAGGGAAGAAACTTTCATCTCGTGCCTTCATGTTTTTGATTGTTGTATTGCACTTCTTTCACCACATACCCATTTCCACAAACACCCATTCATTCAGCAAGATTGCAGTTCGCTGATTCGCACAAGATACATTGCAATTTCTCATGCCATGCCTCAACGTGTTACAGCTACAAAACCTGCCCAAACAATTCTGCAACTTCACGAGGAGTGCCTCAATCTACAGCACCACTGTATGCATGCCTGCACTAGTATGCTGTAAAAACACCACAAAGCCAAACAATATACATACACAATAGATATATATAGCTATATAGCACACATCACAGCAATGCTAAGTTATGTTATACCATAACTGACCATTTTTGCTTGGCATATTTTTGCACAAGAATACTGATACCACTGGGCGGCACACAAGGGCTTGCAGCTGAATACCACCCCACTGCCAGTGCTCCACACCCCCAATGGCTTAATACTCATTCTTACAGGAACACTGCAGCTCTTAGTGCCCAAGAAGCCAGGCCAGGGTGGGGGTGCACTGCAGCATACAGTAGAAGGCTCACTTTAACAATAGTGACTCGGATTTCCCTATATTATCTTTGAGCAAGGACAATGTTGTTTCAGGTCTTTTTTTTTTCTTTCTTTCTGACATTTGGCAGCATTTTAAAATGTAGCCAAGAACATAATATTTTTTTAATGCTGTACTCAAATCACATGATGATTCAAATCATGTTTCTTTTTAATTATATCTTACCGTTTTTATTTTAAAAGTTCTACTATTAAAGCACAGTATATCCTTAAAAATGAATATAACTCAAACAAGATAAATGTTGTTGAATGCTTCGGTAATTATCTGTCTGTGTGGTTGCGTAATTGTTTATTTCAATACAGATATCTGAGTTTATGCACGTTTGTCTGCCTGTCTGCCTCTGCTATCAAAATAAAATCTCCTTCTAGACACAAAATTGCCCATGCAGTTTTCTGCAGGAAGAAGTCTTCCAGCTTGGAGGTTAATCTGGGATTTGGGCGGCTGTATGAATCAGCATTAAGCCCCTGACATTGACATAATAGTGAGGTTCCATTCTCAGATACAGTTTAACAGAGTAATGGAGATCTCATTGCTGATGTCCATGGAGCCTGTCTGGATGAAGCCAGATTGCTGCAGTACTAAGTCTGCTGTCCTCATCAGTTCTGCTATCAGGCAAGGATGCTGGAGAGGACCTCTATTCAATTCACTGGCCGCAGACCGAGTCCTCTTTCTCCCAGTCTTTTGCAATCATCTCAACAATGGGTTAAGAAAAGTGCTTATTTTCCTTAAAATTAGAGATGCATTTAAATATAAAAAAGCAATGTAATTTTCTCGAGAATGTTTTATGAAGAATGAAAAATTACAGTAAAATTATGAACCATACATCTTCTAACTATATCCTAATATGTACAAGTTACATTTTACTTAGTTTAAAATTCCTATATCTTGCATGTATCATTACACTCAAGTGTGAGCAAAATATGAGTTTGTTTAATGTAAATTACACCATAATATGCCGCCATATGAATTAAGTGGACATAATGATGAAATAATGTTCCTGGAAATTTTGCGCTCAAGCTCAGAATTAATGCCGAGGTGGTTCAGTAGGATAGGATTGTGTGGAAAGAGCAGCAATTTTAATTTCCAAAATCAATTCAGTTAGCACAGTAGAGAGATCATGAACTTGTGAACAATTATCCAGTTGATGACAAGAACAGACCAATCATGGCAGTGTAATGGTGTTTCATTTTCATTCTCTTTCAAAGGCTTCAAAATAAAAGCTATAATCACTCTCAAGCAATTACAGCCTAGTATCTCATTTTCCTGAAAGGACTACTAAATTTACCATGGAGGTTAAACTGGACATTTACCCCCTTTATTATTTTTCTTGTCACGGATATTGAATTATCTGTGAAGAGAAGGTGAATAATTTTTAAATATGTGAAATAGCTCATTAAAAAGCTTTGATTAAACTCTACAAACACAGATCATTACATAAAATGAAACAATTCAGAAAAAGAAGACTGGGACTCCTCTCCTAAAAATGCGACTTAAAGGAAAAATCAGTCTAATGTGATCATTGTGGATGACCTTTGAACCATGACAAGAGGAGTTACTACTGGACAACTGAGAAAAGGTTGTTCTGGTACATAAACTTGCATTCAGGTAATATTTACATGATGTAGACCACTTGCTGACCACCAGTTATATACTGAACTGTGTAAATATTTAGTATAGACATTAATCTGGGTTTGGGATTATCAGCTGGATAATACTAGGTTGGGACCCCCTTGCAACAAGCTAGGCTAGCTTTCCTCTTGGTTGCAAATTGAACATTTATATAATGCAAACATGCTAACACTTACACTATTGAAATGCATTAATTGTTCGAGGATTTTTATGTTGCTATAATTGCAACCAATTATTATTAAACCAATTATTATTGCTAATTATTAAATACAATTATTAATTAAAATGGACTGAAAGATAGCTACAACATGACATGTTTCTATAATGTAGGAGTTAGCACATGTGCTTAACAAGCTAACAAGTTTAATTGTTAGCTTGTTCTGATGCTAGAATCTTTTTTGTGTACAAGAATCTTTGTTTTTTAACCGCTAGAATTTTAATTGTTAACCTCACACATCTGTTGTAATTACATGAACAGGAACATTCAAGCTACCAAAACTAAATCTTAGTAAAGTCACCAAAAGCATTTAAATATTTAAATCATATTGCCTTGACATTTTTTTTTAACAAAAGTGATGTTCCAACAATCATGGGTCAGACTTTATCTTGATGTTGCTACTTGGACTTACTAATTTCTGATATTTTTATAATCACAGATCCTCATAAGAAAAGACAGCTGAGTTAAGCCATGTGATAAGGTCATTTTTGGATCAATCAATCCCTGTCTTCATTGCTTAAATTGTGCAACAACTAGATAATAATATCTGTGAAATTTATTTGTATCAAGTTCTCAATATTTCAGTAAGTTACACCTCAGTCTCTGTTGTTTGGAGTATCATTTTACATTTTGAAACAAAGAAAAAATGTGATGCAATGATTACCGACAACTGACCATAAAGTGCATATATAATTACACCAAAGTTAAAAAATGTCTTGAAAGTCAGAATGACAAAGAATGTAGTGGCTGTGTTCACCTGCCGTGCTGCACATTCTATAGGAGAGTTTTTAAGTGTGACTAATGCCTATGAGACTTAACCTCCTCTCAGCTCTGCACAGTGTATGTAGTGTGTAATTGCATGAATATTTCAACAGCTACTAAGTCTATTTAGATGTATCAGCAAGATGGTAAGTATTTAGACACCCAATTGAATAATTCATTTATACATGCAATTTTTGTGCAGTTCTTCTAAATGTCTGTTTCTCGTTAAGCTTGAATTTTGGAAAACACTTATGAGAGATCAATAGTTTTAATTGGGGTTTTTTAGTATTACTAATTCACTGCTCGGAATTTCCATTCAAAAGGGAACAAACCTTTATGTCTCTCTATTTAAAATGTGAAGCAGGACTCAAAAACAAGAATGTTTTTATATACTCATGTATATGATACAGAGAATGCACCACTCAGATATCACTTCTCAAAGGTCAGTACAATAGAAGATCAGTCTATTAGACTTGTTTTTAAATTGCCTATTTTCGACCTGGAAAATGAGAAACACAGGTATTTCATATTTCCATACACAAATGTAGAACAGTGACATGAAATGTGAGCTCTCAATAACACCTGTGCAGTTTCAGTATTTTTCCATACAGCATAATCTGAGATTATATTTATAAAAAAGGTCAGCTGGAATAACACAGCCCACAGAAAACTTGATGCACATGGGTCTTTCAATAATGTCTGAATGCATATAGTTTTATCCAAATATATCCCTATTCAGCAGTGTCTTTGATGAATAACCCCACTGCTGACAGAAACTTTATTCATATTAATTTGCCATTTTTTGGGCTTGAATTCAGAGTTATTTGATTCAGTGCCTCCGTTTTTTAACTGCACAACTTTGACCCAAATTGCACCCACTGTCGGGCCGCTTCCATAAATGCAAGACAAGACTCAGGAACTGTTTCAGCATTATCAACGATTACTCTGGGCTGTTTGATGCACTTACATATAAGATTGCAGCAGTCACTTATTCATGATAAAGCTCATACATAATGCATGCCCCTTTTTCTTTGATGCAATGGATGACTGTCTAATCCTGCAGTTACTCCAAGTAAGCGTGACTATGATAGTAATCTTTTGAATCTTTTTAAAAAATATAACATTATGAATATATTACGTAGGTTTTACAGTACAACTATGTCATATGTCCCTAAATATATTGTTGTTTGCTATTTCTTCGAGAAAATATTTTGTCGTGTACTTTGCTTTAGGTCCAGCGGTATATGTCAGTTTACCCATATGGATAAGCCTCATTTTTATTTTGCCTTTCAGCTGGCATGCTTGGATGAATGAAAAGAAAAGCCTCTGGGAACTCAGAATACAAATGAGACTGAAAATGCTTCGACACCGTGTCAGAAATGATAAGTTTTAATATTTTTCCCTTCCAGTTTACTGGTGTCCTCCCAGACGTCACGTTACTGACTAGCCACTTCATATTTCCAGATTTTGAACCAGAGCAAAGTCACTGCTCTACCAAGAGCAGATGACCACAGGTGACAGTCTTTTGATAGAGAGGGTCATGGTCTCGCCGTGCTTCCCCTTCCGCTTGGTAGTTTGCATTTTTCAGGAGCATGCTGTTTTGTTTTTGTTTTTCTTTACTTGTTTTTTCTGTTTTAAGTGAATGACGGCTTGCACTGAGGCCGCTGGCCCTGCCTTACTTGTTTTCAAAGCATTTCCTAGCATTAAATGAACTCAACACTGAAACAAATACGGAAATATTATAAGACTTGCAGTCATAAAATAAAATGTAAACAGAAAGAGTAGTCTAATTCATAAGTAACTTGAGAATGACACAGTTTAGCAAAATTGTGCTTCTGACCACCACTACAGTGGATTTAAAATGAAGCAATCAACATATGATTGAGTTTTTAATTTTTGGTATTAACCATTTAGGAATTACAGCCGTGGATTATTGTTCTTCTATTTTTACAGGCAAATAACTAGTCAAACTGATGATTGTAAATACAAGGATTATTTTTAATGCTTTTATGGAAACCCTTTGCAGCCTGACTGACTGACGTCTGTTGCTCATAAACATCCCCCAAACCACTTTCTGTCCTAAAATAATTTTCCCAGGCTTTACTAGGTCAAATATCCATATAGCGGCTGTTAATGGAGGCAAATGTGAAACTTGTAAAAATAAGTTTTGTTACTCATCTTGTTTTGGGCAGTCTATTGCAATGTGTTTACGGCACATGTTCATATTTCTGTGATGATGAAAAGAATTCTTTATCAGTAGTATTTTATCTTCATAAATACAGAAATCATCCATTTGTACTATCAAGCCCTGTTCTATCTGTTTTGCCAGTGTTTATCTTGACCTGAAGCTTTAAGTCCATTTAGCGCCATAGACCTCAGAATTGATCTGGTTGTTTCTATCAATAGTAACATCATCACCATGATGTGGCTCAATCATGTGATCATGAACCCACCAAAAATTATCTTGCTTTATCCAGATTTAGGTAGACCTGTCCGTTCTGTTTTTGAATGTGACCAGCAGCTTGCATCTTGAACTGAACCTTGTACTTAAACTCTCACATCTGTTGATTGCTCCATTTGATGATTCCTTTAAATGATAGTCACCTTTGCAGACAAACAAAAAGGCTTTCAGTGTTACTTTCCCTCTTCCTGAAGATGGACCAAACTGTTGGTCTGGTAACTCTCAAAGTTTCTGCAAACTCTACGATAGAATCTTTTTTTAATCAGGTAGAGATTTTATATGAACATCAGTAAATGCAAATTAAACACTTGAAAGTAACTCCTAATCTAGTATCACCTTTATTTGTATTGAAGTAACGGGTAAACAGATCAAAACGGGCTATTAACTTTCTTATCAGGTGAGTGTCCAATTATTTTTGAGCCCGTGGAAATGGAGGAATTGTGTAAAAAAAAAAAATCAATACAACACGTAAAGCTAAAACACACTGATTTCAAATTCACTGTTGTGTTGTGTAGGGGCAAAATCAGAAAAAAAGTCATCATCAAAATACCTCTGAGCACGACTGTAGTTTTTAATACCTAGTGTAGCAGATAGGTACACATTTAACACCAGGAAACCTATGAATTAACCTCAAGTTTTCCCAAGTAACTTTCTTAAATGGTCAACAACAAAATGAAAATGAAAACCATACAATACCTGATTGCCCCATGGTCAATTAAGGCTTAAGGGAAAGCAGATGAGATCAGTGCTGTTTTTTCCAGAGGCTATAATAGAGAATTAAAAACATATTCTGAAATGTCCAGTGGCTACCACCATACACAAAGAGAAAAAAGTTTAGGGCTTGCATGGGAGTCTGCGTGGAAATAAAAGGGAGCAATAATAAGCTCACCAGTCCTGATAATTGCAGACGATTTAGCTATGAGTAGATTTGAGGGTGAATAGAACTGGTGTTATCTACATGGGACCAGCCTGTGATAGTAACGCAGAGTCCCAGGGTCTTGGGAGACTAATAACACAGTAGGATTACTGAGCGCTCATTCTGCTTGCACCAAGGACATTTGCCAATAACAACTTTATCTTCCTCCTCCATGCGCCTTGGGTTCTGGCATTTGTAACTGCTCGAAATTAGGAATTGCTTTGTTTTAACTCCAAGCTGGGTATTGCTGACTGTGGCTGTAATAATAATAATGATAAAAAAAAAGATTCTTAAAAAATCTTTTTGATAAAACCTTGCACAGTTTCGTCATGTCTCTGTTGTTTTGTCACATCCTTATCAGTTGATTAATCGGGAGAGCTGTCAGATGAAGACAGCCATTCCAGGTTTCTAAAGATTTTCTGTACACGTCACTAAATAAAGAGACATTTTTATATTAGTACTTATTAACCTAATAATGAGTGATGAGATAGACACCTAAATATTCTAATTTGCATTGACTTTTCAAAACCATTTTAACCCCTGTCATTTTGTTATTGGCATCTGACGTCTTTAAAAGTGTCCTATGGAAATCTACATTATGTGCTAATAACTTGAATCTGTTTTGCTGCAGGAACAGTCAACAGAGCCTACATAAAAGTTAGAAGCTGTAATGATAATAATAGAACTGCTTTTCCACGATATATTTTTGGTTTTGGGGCTGTTGGTCTGTTAGAAAAAAAAAACTATTTTTGGCAAACATAACTTTCATCTACGTGTGAACGGCATTTTGATTTTGAAGATTCTCAGAAACTCAGTTTCTCTATTTACATGTAAATGACCAACATTTTGGCTTGCAGCATCAAAGTTGTGCAGTTTTTTTTTTTTTACATCAGTTCATGTGCTGTTATTGTATGTAGGCTTTTAATTGGCCAACATTTTTATATTGTTGCAAGAGAATGCCCTTGATAGTGCTTGAGATCTTGATTTTTTTAAAAATGTATTTAGTTTTTAATGTTTACACATGGACAAAGACTTACTTACACGAGAAAAAAAATATATAATAAAAATATGTTTTGTAGATATGGCCAAAGAACCTGCTATTTTAGAATCTGGAATTATATTTTATTTGTTAGCAAGAAGACTCTTGACCTCAGGCTTCAGTGACAAGTATACACTGTCTCCTCATCCTCAACTGTGGTTTTCTTCCACAGTCCAAAGAATGTTAGCTTAATTGGTAAATCTAAACTAGCGATGGACGTGAGGTTGATAAGGTACAAATCACTGTATGACTGTACATATAAATGTGGCTTATATTCTAAACTACTCAGAGTAGTCAGTAAGACTACAAAAGCTCTATATACAGGTTCATTATTGACACATTTTAAGAAAATAATGGAAAATTCAGACAGCCATGAGTCCATCAAAGACATTCAGCACACTCAAGAACATTATATCTTTCCACTGTGCAATCTATGTAATATTTTAGTCTCCTCTACAGTTCAGGGCTTCAGCCTAAATGTGCACAGTGACTTAACATTAAGGTAAAAAAAACTGATCAAACTGTTATGTCCATGACAATAACAATTTTATTGTTTCACAGCACTTTTTCTCCCCAATCTGTGCTAGTCATTAGGCACCATATTGCACACTGGTGCCATCAAACTAGTTTCATTCTCTCTCCCTTTCATACCTGAGGTAAAAATGCAGATGTTCCCCTGTTATTCTGTGCCATTGTACCACACAGCATGTTGAGAAAAAAATGTTTCGCCCTTCCCTGAAATGAGCCAGATGCTCTTGACACTGCTGCACCGTAGGGAACACCTGACATTAACACAGTGTTCTTCAGGGCTGTGTTTAATATGTATAGGAGCCCTTTTCTCTTTCAGCAGGCAAACCCCCTCATTGGTGTGCTTCACCATCTCAATAGCTTAAGAAGATGAATTCAAACATTACCTGACTCCCATCCAGTAGCTAACATACACATGCCTAAGGAGATGGAGCAACGGATGGACAGAAGTGTTTTGAAATGCTGTCAGCTGGGTTTTAAATTGTTTAAACATACTTATTTCTCACATGTCAGTTGTTGGGGGTGAAGTTCAAACTGTATGCTCAGCCGTGTTCCTCCCAGGCTAAGCTAAGTTTACAATTTAATTGCTGCCTAGGGCTCATCTTGTCTAGCTAAGAGAAATCAAAAGGGATCTCAGTGGACAGGTTTCTTCTCCAATTATTGTTTCCATAGAAACCATAGAAAATGCAGTTGCTTTTGCAACCTTTTTTTTTTTTTACTGGAAACTCTCCATCTAAGCATCTGAGAGCAAAGTCTGAATGTTTTCTTTTAATTTAGAATCTAACCTGTCAAACTCTTATCAAAGATTATGGCATCAGCTCATATAAGACCCACAGAGACAGTGGAGACTTACTGGTAGGTTGTGTTTGGTGGCTTTACAGAAGCAGCCAGAATCTGCTCTAATCTGATCTTGAATTGCTTGATTATTTTAGGTGGAACAACAAAAGCAGAGTAGTAATTCGTATAGATTTGTCTTTTGGAGATTATAATAGAGATTATGTTCAACTTTTCACAGTTCTTTTTAAGTCCATGTGGTATACAACACCATAACAGATTCTCAGACTATCTATGACTATGATGGAATTAGGTATTTTCTGTTCTGCAGTTTGCCCTCTAGTGGTTGTTTTGTGTATTTTACTCTGCAAAATCTCGCCAGGGGCAGTTTCACCTTTGTTAACCTATTGCCATCCATGCCTTCACAAATTGATAAACAGCATCGTCTGTAAGTAATATTGGTTGTTATCACTGAAACAACTTGTGTGCATTATTATTTGTTGTGAAAGCATGATATAGTTTGTAGTTTGAATCTAATTTGAATGGGTGTATAACCTACGCTAGTTAGGTTAAGTTAGCTCATATGCCATGTGGTTTCTTTGACATTTTGATCATAAGCTTGATTTCATTTGATGGTTTATTTGGGGACTCACTAAGCAGATAAATATTGTGCTCATATTTTTGAATGTGTGACTTACTGTTGTTTTTGTTATATTGTACATTGACGCAACATTTTTATTGGTTTTATTTCTGGTTTTGTCAACAGTTTCACACTTTATCCTTATTAAATCATCCAACTCAACACATTGGCCTGTTCTTTGGATTTTGATTAGGAGAGTGTTTAGCTGTCTGTATTGCTGAGTCTACATTCATGAGGACAACACTTAGTGAGGACAGAACAATGATATACTTTGTGTTTCACTGGGCTTCCTTGTCATTGGCTGAGTGGGTTCTGAAAAACATCGGCCACTGCCACCAGAAAATGTTATTTTATTTAGGTGGTGGAAGTCAACACCGATAATGGTGTTTGGCTAATATATCGGTGCATCCCTTATATAAACCATGTCAAGGATAAGAACCTAAGCGTATGCTACTGACTAAAATGTGAGGTTCACACAGCAACGTATAAGCCGCTCTTTCTCTTACTCTGAACAGGGAGAATTTAAGCTTTTTGTTATACTTGATAAGACATTGGTGGGCTTAGATTTCATATTAATGGCACATATTATACTGCAGACCACTTCCAGCAGCACTACATCAAAGGGCAGAATATAACAATTGAGAGTAGGCATTTATAGACCATATATAAAAGGAAAGTTTGTGCCTGCGTCAAATTAAACCTGTCACTTCACCGACAGTCTGTTCTATTTTATCACCCACAAGAGTATCCTTGCAAACTTCTCAAACAATAGCAATTAAGATACATGCAGCATGAGGGTTTAAGGTAGCCAAAGATATATATTTAGCAAAGGAAACAGGGCTGGGTGTTATATAGAGATGAGCTCCTGTTAAGATGTGTTACTTTACCATGCAAGGGTTGCATGAAAGACACACAACATGAGAGGAGAGTGAGTCCTGACTGACTCGCCCAGTCTTACAGCTGACAGGGGGCTGAAAACTGTAGTGTGTGCGTGTTTCCATTGGGGATAGGTCTTAGCAGCATGCCACAGGACATTATTTCATGCATCACTGAGCTGCCTTGAAACTAATGCAGCCAGTTCTTGATTTTTTTTTTTTTTTGCTTCTGCAGAGCTGAGTTTTCATAGGATATCTTGGTTGTCGCTCAGTTCCTTGTAACCTCAGTGTATCTTATCCCTGCATTAACCTGTTGTCAAATTAAAACACTTCTACAACTTCAGAAACTTATAATGGTAATTTTCACTGTACATATGAGGCAACAGATCTGCAATGGAGCCCGAGGTCTCTGCTTGCTATTGTTGTGAGCAGGCGTCTTACAAATCCTTCCTTAAAACTTTGAATGCCATTATAAGTCTGGAAAACAATGGCCCTCAAAGAGCGATTGTTTCAGCACGGCAGCTACAAACAAAACTATGCTGAGACCTGTAATTTGTGCTTGTAATTGTATGCTGTCATGTCCAGTCCAGATTACACCATATAAGGCTTTTTTGCTTCTGCCTAAGAACAAGGATATTTTTTTTTGCAAAGAATAATTACTGGTGTGGTGAAACTTATACAGTTATTTATTCTGTAAACTGTGGCCATTATGTTATTGTTAGTATGTTCTTTATCTTGACAATGCTCATTAGTTCCATCCTGATCCATGCAGACATTCAGTGTGTTGTGCTTGTGTGCATTTGTCATTGTAACCTTTTAATGTGCTGGCAAAAATAGATTGGAAATCCCAGTCTGAGATCACCAGCTAAGATTTAAAAAGTCATTAAATTTGTGCATACATATTAGCAAAGTCAAATATTTACTTGACACATTCCATTAAGATTCAAGTTCAGTATATGTAGTTTCAGGAACTGTTTAGATTCTTACCCAGTATGCAATAACATCAGGGAGGGCTGTGTTAGAGCCCAAACACATAGCCTGAGTCATAAAGAACTATCTTCACTGACAAGGACAAAGGGTCCTTCAACAGATGGTATGGCTCCCACAGAGTCTTGATCTCTACAGTACTGAGTCAGTCTGTGATTAAATGAAGAGACAAAATATACTAAAACATAAATATCTAGTCACCCAATCACATGGCAACTCAGTGACTTTAGACATTCAGAAATGGTCAGGATGATTTGCTAGCATTGAAACTGAGCATCAGAAAGTGGAAGAAAGGTAATTTAAGTGACTATGAATGCAGCATGGATGTTGGTGCCAGATGAATTGGTCTTAGTATTTCAGAAACTCCTGATCGATTCAGATTTTCTCACATAGCCATCTATAGGATTTGTCGATTGATGCATTAGTCCAAAACAGAGAAAATATCCAGTGAGCAGCAGTTCTCTGAGTAAAAATGCCTTGTTTATGCTACAAGTCAGAGGATGAAAAGACTGCTTTGATGAGACTGAGAGCAATAGTTACTCAAATAACCACTCATGGTCTCACCAGAATTGGACAATAGAAAATTGGAAAAATGTTGCCTGATCGGATGAGTCTCAATTTCTGCTGCGACATACAGATGCTAGGGTCAGAATTTCCTTTATGACCACAATGTACCCATATTCCCGTGATGGCTACCGGCAGCAGGATAACACTCTGTTTTATAAAGCCCAAATCATCTCAGACTCGTTTCTTGAAGATCACAACGAGTTCACTGGACTTAAATGGTCTCCGTAGTCACCCAGTCTAAATCCAGTAGAGCACTTTTGGTTACAGGAGTTTCATGGATGTGCAGCCAACAAATCTGCAGCAACTGTGTGATGCTATTATGCCAGTATAAGCTGAAATCTTTGACGAATGATTCCAGCACCTTGTTGAACATATTCCAGAAAGAATTAGGCTGATACTAGGAAGGTGTTCTTGATGTGGTGGTCAGTGAGCGTATTTTTGTTGCCTAGACCTAACCAAAGAGTAAAAAAATGATTGAGAACAAACAAACTGAAAAACAGAACTCTAAACGGTCCCCTAGCTTCCCCTAGCATCAAACAAACTTGATGCTTAATCCACTTTCCACTCCTCCAGCCTCCAAATACTGACATTATCAGTCCTTAAAAGAGGACCGCTATCCCTCATGTTCTGATATTGATGGTGCATCAAGGCACTGATATCGAAGGACACCTTGGTCATATATACTGCAACGCCAGCAACATCTAACAAATGGCATGTTTTGAAACTAGAATACGCTTTTTTTTTTAAAGACAAGATCGTTTCATTGATGCGCGTACAAACACAGACACATCAACAAAAGAAGAAAAGTAAAGGAGAAAATAATCTTGGCAACCCCTTAAGCTCTAATATGCAACTGTTGCCCCGACTGTAGGAGATAGAGTTTCCTTCAAATGTTAATCAGTGGGCCAACATAATTAGCTGCTGGTCCAGAGTAACACCCCGTGTCAAATGAAGAGCAGGACTTTCCAGTGTAGAGTGATTGCACTTGAAAGTCTGGAAGATTACCACACATAAGCATAGCCTCAGACAAAATTTCCCGGTTGGCAAACTTGATATTTGCTATGCAATTGCCTTGAAGGTCTCAAAGATTTAGCTGAGAAACTTATGATTGTTGGACAGAACATGTAAAGAGACATTTGTGTAAAACTCACCTCAAATACTGTAGACTTATTTGAATTTATAGTGGACATTCACGGGCATGGTTTCTGCCTCACAAAGACATATTTAAAGAGAGACCAAGATAAAAAAAAAAAGTTAAAATAAAAAAATAATCAGTCTTAATGTCCTTTCTTGAAATGACATTTAGGAGCGAATAAATCATCAGATTATGACAGTGGAATAAAATTACACTGCTCCTATCTTTCTTCATCCTTACCTTCGCCATAGACAACTCTTCAAGCCCTTGAGATTTCGTAAATCTCTTGAGGCCTTGTTTGTTAAATTAATTGTCAAGACTTGGGCCTTGGCTTTCTCATGATAAAGGAATTAGACTGTCAAACAGCAACATCCATTTGCAGCGTCTCCCTGTATTGATTTTTGGATTTTGTTCTGAGACACTGTGCCAGATTGAGTCTCCGACTGTGAAAACTAAACTGGGATAAATTTACCAACTTCTGACTGATTCAAAATTGATTATCACAACGCATGACGCTGCTGCACAATACACATAGTATTCTTGGGCAAAAAAGAGAAAGAATGATTAACTCTGTTGTAATTGAAGAATCATACAGCTTTGATGAGATCCATGAGTTGCTTCAGTAGGCTGTAGGTAGCGCAGACCCTCGTGACCAGAGTCCAGATTTCTGTCTGGCATAAATATTGATAAAAGGCACGGCGCTCTCACAGGCTGACAGAGTTTAAAGGTAGGACAGGCCAGACAAAGAGAAGTGGACAGCAGTGTGGTTGAATATACAAGTGCCTACAAACAAACACACACACACGCACACTACACTGCAAGTCCAACAAGATAAAAAGCACTTCAATTAGTGCAGGAAATATTGATTGCTATGCCTTTCTTCATGTGCTCATTGTAAAACGGGACACGTTGTGCACCAAACAGCTATAGGACAGATGGATTAGGTATCTGCTACGGCATCTAAATTTCTTTCTGAGAATTTGTCATTAGCTCAAGCTGTATTACACTGAAATACAATATGTCACCGAAGTCACCAGTTTCATGTGTTTCGGTCTGATTTCCAACATCATTTGCAAGGCTGCTTTTCATGAGTGCAGTTCTTATGATCATAATAACATTAGATGATTTACACTCATGAAAAGCATTCCATGTTCCCCGGCCGCCTACATTTTGCTCTGCGTGATGTTTCTGTGACTAATTTAGCGACATAATTATAAATGTGACAGCAGCGTTTTCATGTGACAGCATAAATTATTGACATCTGCACGGCTCAGCTATAAATAGTTCTCTGAGAGAGGGTTAGTGGCTCTGTCCTCTGACAGCCTTTAGGTCCCTGTCACTGGCCAATCTGGCTTTATACAGCCCAATAGTACATGTGCATGTGAAAGAGGAAGTGCTTCACTCACTCTTTTTCTGTGAAGCAGGTTGATCTGTGCAGATTACAGGTAGTGAAAAATTGCTGTGCTATTCACAGACTGTGATAAACAAAACTTAAATGTCTCCAAACTCATCTTATACACATTTTCCGCAAAGTGTATTACAGCAATGAACCTGCATCTGAAGGAAAAATAGCAAAAGTTTTCAGTATAACTTCAGTGCAGCACTTTTATTGATTATAGTGAAAGTGTAAGTGTAATGTTGTAGCATCTGCCGCATGAATGATAACTTGTTTAGTGTAGTCATGAAGCAAGAATAGTATAACTTGTTGGTTCTTTCTTGCAGCAGAGAACCAGATTGGCTCTCTAGACTTCCTATAGCTAACTAACACATTTTCACTGCAGCATTAAGGCAACTATGCATTATGCTCTACACAAAATTTCCTTTTTTTTTTTAAAATAGGACCTTCAAACGTTGGTTGAAATTCATCAGCTGTTGGATGCCCAGGCTGCACACTTCACAATTGCTTGTTTGTTTTCAGCAGTTTATAAGGCTCGTGGTTTTTGGTTCTTTTTCACAGGTAATTATTAAACTTAATAGTATATGTAAATGTTCTAGTCTTAAAATAACGTAACATATATGAAATATGATTCTATCAGGTAGCAGAAATGTTCTACTACTGCCAAATGCTGGCTGTTTGTCAACCACAGTGAACTCCTTCCTCCGTAAAGACAGCATTGGACTGGTACCCTTAATTTCAATAAAGATGTGGTTTGATGACCATTAGAATAGTTTTGGGGTATTTCCAAATGCAAAGGCATAGGTAGAGACCACCCTCACTAACTTCTGATGCAAACTCAGTCATTTTGTTCTATAAGCAATCCTGAAATATGACAGAAACTGCTCAGTTCAGAACAAAGCTTTAAGGGTTACTCCTAGTAGGCTGCCAAGGGGTAAAGAGTTAAACTCGAAGACCAACTACACAGTAAAACCTGTGTTGCACTGTGAGATTAGATGCTTCTGTACAAACAGGAGATGTGGAATGTCTACATAAAATAAATGAAAACCAGGTCCTGCCAGCTAAAGCTAGCATATCAGAAGTGTTAACAAGTGCTTTGAACAACGGTCAAGACCAACAGGGATTTTGATGCTCCCAAAGCTCTGCCAGTAAAAGTCAACTATAGGTTCCCATGACAATGATATATTGTACATTACAGAGAGCCCTTCCAATTAGTTCTTTTGGTCCAATGATTGAGAAATGTATCATAACTTTGGCTGCTTTTCAACTTTTCATGTTATTTTGGTGTTCTTTAAGACAGAAAAAATGAACATGCCCTATCATTTTCCCTTAACAACAATCATGGGTCTTCTGGTGAGGATGGATGCGGAATGAGCCGCAGCAGTGACAGGCTATGCTGAGGAGCTGCATGTAGTAATGGCTTACCATCTCTCAGTGTCTGTATGAATGAGAGAGCATGCCATTAGCACCACAGGCTGCTCTATGTTGGTGTCTTCTATAATGGGCCAATCAATGAGAACACAGGACTCGGGCCCCGAGAGCACAAAAACAAGGAATTGTAAGCAGTAATGATGTCCATCCAAGACTCTGGCAGAATAAGTGAGCTTTATGTGTATTCTCCCACTGTAAATATGTAACTGATGCTTGAGCATATAGCATAGTGCGTGACTATAATGCCATTTAGAAAAGCATATCTTCACCCAAAGAAATAAGAGCTTGTTGTGGTATTACCACGAGAAATTCTGCAATGCAGCATTAATATTTAGCTCAGTCTTCCATTGAGACTGCCAAACAGAAGCTGAAATCTACAAAGATGTGTCCATGCGTTCCTTTCCCGTTAGGAAGAGAAAGGGTTTTGGAGAATAGGCATTTGAACTCTTCACGTACAAGAACAGATTCCAATTATAGATCTAGGCTGTGCCCGTCTCGATCTACTTTCCTTCAGATCATACTCTAGAGTGTGTGCATTTTCTCCCTCAGCAAAACAAATACAGAACACATTCACATTCTCAACTGCTTGCGGTGAGTACACCAGCAGCCAGCAAGAGAGAGAGAGAGAGAGAGAGAAAGAGAGAGAGCAACAGAGTAGGAGCATTTGAAATCATGTCAGTATGTTCTAGCTGGGAGATAGTTTTTACCCATAGCTCTGCAGCATAGAAGGGAGGGGTCCTGTGTGAGGATGCAGCTTCAAAGTGAATAACTGCGTGAAACTACCATCTGTTTGCTCAGACATGTGAATTCTGCTCTTAAAAAAAAGCCTATTTTAAGAGCAGGATGTCCAGAGCTTTGATGTTAATAACATGTTTGTAATGCTTTAAAAATCTGAATAAATATAGTTATGCTGCCTGAATCTTCTATTCTTAGACTGTGCTTGTTTGCACAGAAATATAGGATAGGAGTTTGATTGCTATTATTATTTGCTTCATTTCTATCCCTACATATTTCCTGTGCAAAATCCATTGGCCGTTCTTTGTCTACTGGGAGCTTATTTAATTTGAAATATATTGTAGGCTGTCAAGATCTCTCGGGTGCAATGAACAAGTGGGCTTTGTTCTAGCTGAAACACCCTCCGTCTTTATTTTTTCAAATTTAACAGTCACTTTGTAAACATACGAGATCTATGTAACCTCTGTATAACCTTTATCAACTTTGTGAATTAATGCATGTGCCAAGCAGAGATCTAAGAAACAATTATTACCAGTATTTATTGATTTTTTTTGTTTGGCATTTACTGTAAAGGGCCAAATATCCTGAGATACGTTGTCGTCCCACAAAGGTCTAGTCTGAGCAAGGAAAAACATATTTTTCACTTAACAGATCATTTTTTAACATTTATTTCAGTTTCAACTTTTGACAACTCTGGTCATGGACTTCTGTCCTACAACGAGTGCACTGTTTTCAAATGAGCTAATGCTGCAGTCTAGTAAGGATAAGAACCGCATCACTAAGCAACTGAGTGAAGCTGACGGAGCTTGAATACACATTCAAATCAAACACCATTTGGATGACCATGCTGTCGTCTGTATCCATCACCATGCAAAGTATAGCATTTTATATCTTATTAATTGATTTTCACAAATACCAACAACAGACGCTCACTTGAAGTTTTCCTAGAAATGTGAAAGACTTCATGATGTGTGCTGTGAAAACACCTTTAAACAAACATGCTAGCTGCAAATGGAGTGAAGGAGCGGGGAGGAGGCACTAAGGCATTATCAGCCTTGCAAATAATCACTAAGTGAGTTGTTTTTGTTTGTTTGTTTGTTTGTTTGTTTGTTTGTTTGTTTGTTTGTTTGTTTGTTTGTTTGTTTGTTTGTTTGTTTGGAACGCCAATACTGTAGCCTGAATATTTTTGACATTTTTTAATCCATCGTAAGGCTTGTTCTGTACCCTGAATTGGAGAAGAGGATGGATGGGGAATGAGAATATAAATTAAATTATCATTATTTATAAGTATCTAAAATGTGCATTTAACAAGCTTTAGTACCTAGATTAATTTGATGTAATTCCATTTGTGGGTATGGATGCAGTACTTTTGTTAGCTCTCTGTAAGCAATGAATATATAGCATAAATTATAATGGCTCTTTCAAGTCTTGATGGGATGTCCTCATAAAGGGACAGTGATAAAAATAATAAATAAAAATAAATAAATATGTCAATGTTTTGTTGGGGGGATGATTCTGAGCTGAATGTGGTGCACAGTTTCTGCATTATTGGTCTATAAATAGATCGTCAAAACAGAAGCAGCTAGCCTGAGTAAAAACACTTTAAAATCAGTTTACCTACACTGTTTTCAAGAAAAGTTCTGTTCAAATGTCTGTAGTGTTTGTTTGCTAATTGTTGTCACAGCCCCGGGGATAATTAAATGTATGCTGATGGCTTCGGAAAGCACCAGTCTGAGTTATCAGGGGCGATCTCTATGTGCATTACGAAGAATGCTATTAAGAACTCACAGTGCTGCTTGAATTAAATCTCCAAGTTCAACCATTTATTGTGGAAATTTTTTGTTGTGTTATATTTTGTTAGGTTACATTGTGTTCAAGCTGTTTCTTTGGGAATGTAGGGAACGCACATGAAGTTTAAATAGTGATCCAGATTAAATGGTTTACAGTATGTTAACAAATGTGCCTGGAAACGAGAAAGAACAGCAAAGTAAAGCTGCTGAACCTGATACTTTGGTTTCGAGCATAAAGTATTATCACATTATTTCATGGGGTAAAGAGAAGATGAAAAGAACTGCATAGTTCATCTCTGAATTAATAGGCATTACATTGTTGATCTCCCCAGTGATGCCAGAAGCTCAATATCACTGCAATACCTCTGCTATGACTAATCTTTCTTTTCCATTGGCAACAGCCTGAAGGTTTCAAACACATATTGGTAATTCATGGCAACACTACAGAAAAGAGCAAAAGTGCATAAATGTAGTGTAAGTTTGAGTGATGTGTTAGTAGCACAACCTTATTTAGCCTATTTAATGAATGAAGAAAAAACAAAGCTTCCTTAAAATACAAATTGAGAAGAAGTTCAGGTAATATTCACTTATATTTACCATCCCACATGGGACACTGTGACACTAGGTATCACCACAGGGAGGTGCTGTTGCAAACCCATGCATATGCCAATAATCAAATCATATGTACATTTAGTGCTGACAGCAAGCAACAGAAGTATCCTCTTGACCAAAAAAGCAGTTGAAGAATCAGTCGACTTCTGGAATATTTCTGAAAAGGATGGTGAGAAGACAACTTTTTATAGAAAAATCTCAGATGTTACGCTCTAATGCTAGCTAACACTGCTACATACAGTAGGCTGAAGGAACCCGCTAACCATTGTAACCATTTTTTCCCTCTTTTCTAAACTAGGACGAGATGTGTCAAAAATGTATTGTGTGATAATTTTTTTAAAGATAATACGGTTTACTCTGGTCCCCCTTATTTTGCGGGGAGAGACAGAGATATAAAAGTGGTTCATGCACTATGCTCCACCTATGTGCCAATGCTACAATGATCTGCCAGTATCCTCCAGTAGTCAGACAGTTAGCAGTTTGAGAAGGAATTGCAAGTGATGGGCAGTTTGTGGGGGTTATGGCTCAAGCTGCCAGTTCATAAAGGAGAGACCCTTTCGAAAAACTTAACATGATTTGTGGAGATACAGAATTCAGTTAAACAACTGCAATTAGACCATGATGGCCCATTATAGCAGAGTGGAATTAGAACAGGACAACCCGCAGTCTAGACGCTGGTGATGTTGTAGGTGAAGGTGTAGGCTTGGCAGGAGGTCCACTTGACTAGGGTAAAGTGGATATGGGAAGGAGGTAGGTTGCCTGAATGAAAGTCTGAAAGTCAGAATGACAAAACAGCACTAATATTGAAAGTAAAATGTTGGCTTATTGGCTCGGACAAGGCAAGCAAGAAGGTGATTGGAGTAGAGCAATGATGTCAGCATTGAGTTTGACAGCATGAGAAAATGGAAGTGATGTAAAGAATAGTATAGCAGCCAAACACCCAGGAAAGCAGGCAGATGAGTAATCACAGATCTTTCTTATTGAACTTACAAATAAGCTTTATTTGATGTGCTTAACTGTGTTATTTTGGTATTTATACTTCGGGCCATATTTTTTTGTAGTTTTGCCCCTGTACAACGCCACAGGCAAAAAACAAGCAATAAGTTGTTTAAGTTATTGAAGCACAGACTTTCAGCTTTAATTCACTGGTGTTTATTGATGAGCAGCACGATGAGTTCTCAAGTGTACAGATCTATGCTCTTTGCTGAGATTCAGTCAAATGTTGCAAAACTGATCAGCCAGTGCAGAGGCATCATGAACTAAATGACCTAAAGCATACTGCTATAGCAACCGAAGAATTTCTTAAGGCAGACAAATGGGATATTCTTCAGTGGCCAAGTCAGTCACCTGATCTCAGCCCAAGAGAGCATGCTTTTCACGTACTGAAGACAAAGCTGAATGCAGAAACACTCACAAGCAAACAGCAACTTAAAGCAGCTGCAGTAAATGCCCAGCAAAGCATCTCAGGGGAAGCAGTACAGCATTTGGTGATGTCCATGGGTTCGTGACTTAAGGCAGTTATCGAGTGCAAAGGATTTTCATAAAATTATTAAAAACAAGATTATATTTAAAATTATGAGAGCTGGTTCAGTTATTTTTTGAACCCCTGAAAATATGGGTATAAAAAAAAGTTAATGCAGTAATGTAAAAACTCTTGAACTAAGACTGAAAGTCTGCACTTAAATCCCTCATTGACTATTTTGCTGAGATGGTATACAGAAGAAAAACTACAAAAAATGATGTCTTATGTACAACAAAAAATATAGACCTAATTTAATCAATGAGCCAGTGAGATGACTTGTGTGCTTGAGGCATAATCTCATAACTTTGATATTAGGTTTATTCATTTAAATTTGCATTAATGAAGAGCAATATTTGAGAAGTGAGAATTTGCTTATATGTATACCAGTGTGTATTACTGTTAAACTGCATAAATTTTAAGTACTCTGCAATGACATGAGAATAGAGCACAGTATCAGGGCTCTGTATATGTGTTCTTCTAGGTTTTCTCCCACAGTCCAAAGACAACGCTTGTTAGATAACTGATTCTAAATTGGCCACGCGATAGTTGCCTGTCCCTGGCAACCTATTGGTGGTGAGTGTACCACATCTCTTGGACCATAACAGCAGGGATAGGCTCTAGCCCTCTCGCAAAACTTCATTGGAAAAGCAGCTAAGTGGATAGATGGATGGATGTTAATGTTTCAGTACACTGGAGTAGCAGTTGCCAAAGATTTGGTCCTCTCTGGCACATTCTTATGCCACTGTTCCAATCTACAACAGTAAAACCGTCAGCGTGAACATCTTGTTACGATGCAGCGCTCATGGAAAATTTAGCTTCTGGTAGGAAACGGACCTCCCTCTGGCAAACCAAACAGATTTCTCAGAAACAGCTTCAGGAACTCTCAAAAAGGCCAAACCCATTGGCCTAGCCTCAAACATCCCCATATCTCAGTCTGGTCAATGATCCATAAGAAATACAAGCCCAATCCACACAGGTCGTATCCTACAAACAAATAACCCAATCAAAAGGAGTAAACTTGGAAAATCACATTGTGGTGACTTGTGGAAGAAAATGTACTGACGAAAGTGCCAGTTGGTCAATAGTAGACATTCCTGGTTGAGTAGATAACACTCTTGTATATTCCCTACCCAATATGTCAGTCAAAAGTGTTTTATGATTCTGTTATTTATTTACTAAAGTGTTGAGATTAGTTTTACATGTATCTACCCACTTTGTATTCCTAACAGAACTTTCGTATTATCATAACTACAAGCCAGAATTTTTTTAATTTTCTGTTTGTTTTCGGGAGCCTGGGCTGCCTCCTGTTATTTCATGGCATCATGGGACATTTTTAAATGACATAGATTTAAGGATGAGACCTCTTTGTTTGGCCCACAGCTCTTTATCCTGTTAAATTTGTAGTAGATGGTAAACTCAGAGAAGTCCACTGCAGTAATGAAGAGAATCAGGATCTACATATTAAGTGTTCTTCTTACGTATGATCCAAATTTCTGTGTGTAAAAAAGCAAAACTCTTTTAACATTACTTCCGCAGCACTGAATGAAATTAATTTCTTTATATTGTAGTGTTTGGGCATCTAGATATCCTTCATATGGTTTAGTTATATTTTAAGGATATGATACACATTTGTAGACTTAACAACATACCTTGCTGAAAAGTTGTATTATGTGCTCTATAAAGTGTATTGATTGTGCTCAGTGTGACTCAGGATTATGCTTCATTTAGTCTTTTTTCCATTGCTGCTGTCTGTAGGTGTCAATTGGCAGTCCATCCATCCATCCACCCATCTATTTTATACCGTTTATCCAGGACTGGGTCACAGGGCAGCAGGCTAAGCAGAGAAGCCCAGACTGCCCTCTCCCCTGCTACCTCTTCCAGCTTGTCTGGGGGAACACCAAGGCATTACCAGGCCAGCCAAGAGATGTAATCTCTCCAGCGTGTCCTGGGTTTGCCACTACTCCTCCCAGAGGGACATGCCCGGAACTCACCCAGGAGGAGTAGCGGCTCTACTCCGATCCCTTCCCAGATGGCCGGATTCCTCACCCTATCTCTAAGGGAGAGGCCAGGCACTCTTTGGCGAAACCTCATTTCCGCCACTTGTATTTCCGATCTCGTTCTATCGGTCACTATCCAAATCTTGTGACCATAGGTGAAATTGAGTGCTTCGCTTTTACACTCAGTTTCCTCTTCACCAAGACGGATTGGTACAGCATCCGCATCCCTGCAGCCACAGCACCAATCCGTCAGCTGATCTCCCACTCCCCTCACTCGTGAAAAAGACCCCAAGATACCTAAACTCCTCCACTTGGGGCAGTAACTCGTCCCTGACCCAGAGTGGGCACTCCGCCTTTTTCCTGCTCAGAACCATGGCCTCAGACTTGGAGGTGCTGATGCTCATTCCCACAGCTTCACACTCAGCTGTAAACCGCTCCAGTGCGAGCTGGAGGTCGTCACCTGATGATGTCATCAGAACCACATCATCTGCGAAAAGCATAGACGAGATTCTGAGTCAGTGTCAATTTCACCTTTATTAAAACAAACTTACAGGTCAAGGCTGAAGACTATTACACTGTAGGAACATAATGTTAGACTCTGACTAGATGGACATTTGAGGCAGTAAAGTCTGAATTCTGAAGTACTGAAACTGATCAATAAATTGACAAACAAAAAGTGAAGCAAAATAAAGTCACCTGCCTTGGTTAAGTTGTGCTTCTATGAGGCAGGCATCTTATGCTATGTCTACTTTCTGCAGTTGTAATTATAGTGCAAGACACTGATGTGTGCCAGTTGAGATGCTTTGTTTGCTGATCTGGCCCCTCATTTCTAATTACAAAATGCCAAACTTTATTCTGTTTCTCACAGGTCGACAGCTAGGCTGTTCATGCTTCATAGAACTTCTCTCTCTCAGGCTATTTCCCCCATACCCTAACCTAATATTGACTGGAATAAGAAATCCAAAGCTGCTGTAAACATTCAAGTGTCTGACAAGCCTACTTCCAATTTCACAGATACAGGCCTTCGAGTTATTATGGCAAAAATAAACCACAGGCTCGCTGTGCGTTAAAGAGAAAAAGACAACATAGTTTTCTGTGCAAGGTCTTCCAATTTTGAACACAAAAGTGTCAAGATTGTGCAGGGAAAGCTAAATTGAAATATAGTTGATTGTTGTCAATAGCACACAATTTTACAGGTTAATGTACTGCATCTACAGGGAGTTTGTTTTAAATGATGTTAATAATTGGCACTGAAGGAGCCAGTGTTTACCTTTAAAGCTAATCCCAGCTAGGGTCAAGCCTGTGCCTTGCTACAATTTGAGTGATTCTACTCCTTCTGTACTTTCAGGGCTTGAAGGGGTCAGAAAACCATGTCAATGTGTCTCTCAGTTTAATTCTATTAAGCGCAGGTTCAAGCTCCAAATTAAAATGCAAATTACCTCAGTAATAAAAGCGAGCAAGAGTACAGGCAGAGATAAGGTACATCCTTCCCTTTCAATGCCAGCGCTTATGAAGTACAAACCTCCTTTTAATGTAAAACTTAATTTAATTCTAAAGAACAAAGTGTCTCAAAACTCATGGTCTCTCAACAGGTTCTGTCCAACTTCTGTCATGTTTAAAACAAAAAGGAGTGATAGCTTCAAAGCATGCACTGTGTCTTTTTCTCATTTTATGACTGGAGACTGGAGTTTCTGTATTACGTTTACAGCTTCTGTGCAGTTCTTTTGGTAGCTCTAGGTCCAGCCGCATTGAATTCAAATAACTGTATATCTTTCAACATGATTTATGTATTGGGTAAATATGATTCTTTTTAATCTCATTCTGTCTAAATTGCCTTAAAACTCTAAAGTACCTTGGGTGCCCTAAAGCACCTGAGTTGAGGCCAGCTTTGCTCATATTGACCATGGTCTTGTTAAGCCAGCTTTTCTGCTTTCTTACACCCAAGCCAAAGCTAATAAATATAGTGGCAGCAAGGGTATTATAAAATGGCTCAGTTAAAAACATAAATATCTGGAAATGTCTGTTTCAGTAGTTGGATGTGATTCCTGAATTTCGTCTTCAATTGTCGATGTGAGCAGTCTTGTTTCGCTGTCTTCTGCCTCCTTGGTTTCCCGCAGCTTTCTCAGTGAGAGCTCTGTACCTTTTGGGCACATGTTACCAAGTATATGAGGTGAGTGTCAGCATCAAGGAGATAACAGCTTGACGTCTCGCTGGCCTGTTATCACTGTGCAATGCTCCAAAGCAGCACAGCTGCAGGAACAGAAGTCTTATCAATCCCTGAGCTAAGGTGAGAGAGCAGCAGAAGCATGAGTCTCGAAACCTGACTAGAATTAGCCTTTCAGGCTACCCCCAACAACACCTTTTTACTTCATACATGAAGATAGTCCAACTAATATTTTGAAAGGCTGACCTTTGCTTGCCTATAAGAAAAAAAAAGGAACGAATCAGTGGTCTAATCTGAGCTCTTTAGTCACTCAAGGACAATTAGCATAGTGCCCTACGCCACAGCAGGTGACTCAGACAGCTGATGGCTCAGTGCATAACAATTAGGGCTGCAAAAAAAAAAAAAAAAAAAAATTCAGCTACTGTGGTAGGCAGTTTTTCTAACACATAGCAGGCAAACCGTTCACCTCAAATATTAAGTCACTTCTAGGCATAAGATAAAATAATAAAAATAGCAAAACATGCCCAGCACAAGAGAGCACTACCATAAATTTCAGAAACAGATTTGTAGATGGTGAAACAGACATGCACCGTTTCAGTATATCCCTTCTAAGCCAAATGTATTGTATTTGATACATGTGTTTTTGAGACTTCTACATGATCAATGTGATCTTTTTCCTCCATTTTTAAGTAATAAATTACAAAAAATCTGAATGTAACAAATATGATGATATCAATATATGCAAATTGCTATTTGATTGGTTTTGTAACATTCCATCTGAAGGTTAAATAGACACTAAATAAAAAAAAAATATATATAGTTTAGGTTTTTTTTGCAATTACTTCATGGTTCAGGCTTGAGATATGGGATATGAGATTGTTTGTTTGGTTATCACAAAGATAATTTTCACCTCCTCAGTTATCTTGCACCTAAAATACAAGAAAGAATCTTTCATAAGCACAGTGAATAGTTAAAAGGTTCAGCAGGACTGTGCTGAAAGGAGTAGAGCATTTGAAGTGAATATATTTTGTTTTATAAATGAACATCTGGTAAATGCCCGCTGGCTGTTCTTCACCTTTCTTGTGGATGTGGGCTGAGTTGTAAACAATACATAATAGATAGCTCTTGTACTCTGAAGTGTTTTGGTCTGTATCAAGGCCATGTGCAGTAGCAGTTGTTGCTTGTCATAAACTATGTAGGATGACAGAGAACCTACGGTAATGTGCAAAAATCTCAAGCCATCTTTCATTTCTTCACATTTTGCTCCCAAAGAGCCGGATTTTCATTTATTTATTACTTTTAACAATTTAAATGGACTTCAGATGATCCGTTAACTGTTTACTGTAGCCGCATCAGAAATGGTCTCAGAACAAGATACAAATAAAGCAATATAAATGTATAAAGTACCATAATTAAAAAAAACATCATAAACGTTCTTAAATTTACATGTGTGCATGGGGGTGTGGGGTGTGCAGCATTATTGCACATGAGAAATACTGACAGTTGTAGGCAACAGTACCAGTGACCAATTAAATAACAGTGTTACAGTAAAGTGGCAGTGTAGGTCTGAGACAATATTTCTAGACTGGAGAGTCTAGTTGAGGAATCTAATGGCTTGACAGTAAAAACTGTTCTTCAATCTAGTAGTCCATGCAGCCATAATCCTGTATCGTTAGCCTGATGGTAACAAGGAGAATAGCTGGTGTGCTGGATAGCTATTGTCTTCAATAATGCTGCGGCCCTTAGATTTACTTAATGAAGGCTCTTGCCAGTGATGTTCTCTGCTTTCTCCACCACTGTCTGTAGCGATCTCTGGATGTTGGCAGAGGAATATCCATATTAAAATGTCATACAGCCCATCTGCAAGCTCTAGTCTTTGCTTCTGTAGAAGTTTCAGGAGATGTTGGCATTCAACCTAAGTTTCCTTAGGAAGTATAGGCACAATGTCTGTGAGAAGGGTCCAAGATAGCTCTTTAGTAATGTTCACACCTAGAAACTTGAAGCTGCTAACCTTTTTAACCTTAACACCACTGATGGCCCAGTGTTCTCCTCTTTGTTGTTTCCTTTATTCCACTAGCATTTCTTTTGTAGTGCTGATGTTGAGATAGAGTTTGTTTTCCTGGCACCAGTTATTTAGTGCCTTCACTTCCTCTTTTTTATCATTGCGTGTGATTAGGCCCATGATGGTCGCCTGAAAATGTTGGAGCTTAGCAGCAGAGTTGTGAGTGAACAAGGAGTACAAAAGGGGACTAAGCACACAGCCCTGCAGTGTTCCTGCATTTGTGATGAGTGAGGAGGAAGTGCGATTACCAACTCTCACTACTTGGGTCCTATTTGTGTGGAAGTCTAAGTCATTCCAAGCCCAAGGTCATTGAGTTTGGTGACCAAATCATCAAATAGTGCTGAAGGTTGTGTTTCCTTTTTCTTTATGGGTGAGGACAGTGTTTATTGCTAAGGTGATGATGTCGTCCATGGTTCTGTTCCTTCTGTAAGAAAATTGAAGAGGGTCCTGCATGTCAGTAAAGAGCACATGTGTCTTTTGGCCCACCACTCAAGGCACTTTATGATGACTGATGTTAGGGTGACATCATTTAGACATGAGACCATATAAGACCACTTGTTTCTTGGTGGCAGGAATGATGGTGGATGCCTTGAAGGATGGTTACAACAGTGATTGTCTACAGCCATCTGTAAAACATGGTGGCGGCTTGGTCATGGTTTTGAGCTGGATTTTAGCCAGCGGTGTTGGAGAGCTTGTCGGAATTGATGCAGAAAAATACAGTTAGAATTTTATCCACCATGCAATTTCATCTGGAAAGCACCTGATTGTCGACAACTTCCTTTTTCAGCATGGTCATGACACCAAATGCACTGCCAGTGCAGTAAAAGCATATCTGGATAGAAAACACACACTTAACAGTCATGGACTGTTAAGTGGGATCAGAAATATCTGCAATCAATCACTGCAAATATTTCTGATCATCCCAGCATATAAAAATATTTTAAAAAATCAAGGCGACTCGAGATTTTTACACATTGCTGTAGACAAGCAAATAATTGTTGATGAAGCTGTAATGCTTTTTTTTTTAAGTAGTTTGTAATGTATATCAGGGTGCATATTTTCCCAAAATAAAGATAAAATGGCATGTGCGAGCACTCGTGAGTGAAGCACAAAGGGAGCTCTGGTGGAGATTCCTCAAAATGTTTTCTTTCTTCCATCACACATTAAATGCTGCTTGGATGGGCATGTTAGCAATTTCATCTAACAAAACCCAAGGCTATTCAAGGAAGAGCAGGCAGGGTGCGCAAGGAATTATAAGATTATGGCCCTTAACGACCAAATGAGGCGAGTAGCAGTCTCATTAAAAAGAGCTTGATTGCTGCGATTGTCTCAAAGCATGTGCTCTTTATTATTAGGTTGAGTCCAAATATTTTAGCTCATGCCAATTCTTTTTACTCATATATTAATATCCATTTAAATAAATATGATATATCTAGAGTCAAAAGCAAATATTCTTTTCAATAAAATTGGGAGCAGATAATTTTAGAGATTTTTTTTTCACCTTTTTGTTTTAAGAGAAAGGGTACAAGTACGTTGGGCCACGGATACATCTACATATTGAACAGTTAAATTCTGATTTACTGATTTAGTCAGTGTTGTAATCTTTTTTTTTGTTATGCTAATTTAATAATGTTTCTGACAGCATATAGTATTTCCCAATATAAGTAGAACAAAACCATGAAATTGAACAAAATTACTTTTTCTCTAAATGAAACCAAGCTCTCTGCTGTGGAGTTAACCTTAGCACCACATGACCTTCTGTTCATATGCTAGCTTCCATAATGAAAGGCGTGGGGAAGTACTTGCTCATAGGGTTCTGGTATTACATAAGTGACTGTGGAGACATTGAGGGCGAGCCAAAAATTAATCGGTGCGATTAATTACAAGAGCCATATGGTCAGCAGCGTCTCAGTGCCATTTCCAGTTAGACTGCTTGGGAGGTGCTTGGAGGCCTGCTGACATTTACACAAAGTCCCTGAATCCAATATTACAAGCTACAGTCTCTCTCTCTCTCTCTCTCTCTCTCTCTCACACACACACACACACACACACTTACACTCGCTCTGTCACAAAAGCATTAAAGAAAACAAGCTTACATTTTATCTAGTAATTAAAAAATATAATTATAATAAAAGACCTCATGATTACAAGTTCAGATCTCACAATTATAGGAAAAGTTATGGTATTGTAACTTGTAATGATCTGGTTAATTAAAACGGACTACATCTTTCCTTTCCTTTTATAATGGAAGTGAAAACCCACCACAGACAGTGTGAAACGAGGACGTAGCTACAATGATGGCACCCATTGGTTTGTGAAGTCCAATTCACAAACCAATGGCATCTTCAAGTTTTGAAACCTGTAATGTCAAGGCAGATTTGACTGGCTTGTCAATCACAAGTCACAAGTCACCAGCCACCCCAAATATTCCTCCTTTCTGACACTTAGAATGACCTTTTTTTTTTAGGTTTTATTTAGTAAGACCCAAAAAGATTGACTGAGATGATAAACACTGCAGGAAAGTGTTTACAGAAGCCCACATCATCCTTCACTCCTGGAAGTACTTTGTGTTATAGGTTTAAATGGGCTGACTATAAAACAGGAAACCATTTGGTCAGTTGTCATTGACATCAATAGTAGAAATAATATATGTAGAAGTATTGCTGTTACATGTTGGACTGCATTTAAAAGACACTTTCAGTGAGCTGTATTATTGCTGTTACTTTAAATGTAACATTAACTGCATACTTGAAAAACACCATAATAACAAAATGACGAGACAAACATTGACAGCAGTATCTGAAACGCCACCAAGTCAGCTGGGTGCATTTCAAATGCAGGACTTTATATCAACAAAGCATTAGTTAAGCAGTTTACACGGGAAGAGAGTGACTTCCAGCTGGTCAGACTGGAGCATAATGACTCAAGATGGTTCTGTGACAGACTCACGACCTGTTCAGGGTGTATCCTGCCTCTTGCCCACTCACCCCCCATGGCCCTGAGTTAAACAACTGGAAGAAAATTCATGGATGTATGGAAGGGTGGCTTGAGATGCTGCCACAGTGTGAACATACTAGTATTAATGAAACCCACATTATGTTACACCACTGTTTCTCAGTGTCTCATACATGAGTATGGAGACTGAATGTGATAATGCCATGATTACGTACAGTCTTTGTCATAGTGTTGAACAATTTCAGTTTAAGCTCTCGATTTTATTTATTTCCTTTCTTGCCAAAATTACCCCTTTTCCTGTGTATGCTTCCTTGTCTGTGTCTTCCTGTATGTGCGCTTCTCATCTTTCAGCGTTTACAAAAGAACAATACAGTGATTAAAAAAAAAAAAAAAACACCCCACCACCAGCGAACAGTTGGTAAAATGCAAATAAACCGCTCAATGTTTGATTGCCTGTTTTTTCCCAGTCGTCCCTCAGTTTACTAAATAATCCTGCTTTGTCCTTGGGGGAAACTTTTAGGTTTTTCACTCCTAAGTTGTTTTCCCTACCATGGCTTCTTGTATCTGGATACAAGTTTGTTGTTTGAATGGCTGAATTAGAAAGTAAGGACACTGAGTGCTCAAACTGAGTAGAAAAGCACTATATACAGTAAATGCAGTCCATTTATCTATAGGTAACAACAGCTGATAATTAGAGGCTTAACTTTTCATAATTATGAGATGAAGTGGTTTGAGTGATCAATAAGACTAGGAAAGTGCTATGTAAATGCATTCAGTTAATTACTGACTGATGAGTAATCATGCAATAGGAATTCATAATGCTGCTATTTGTGTGTGTGTGTGTGTGTGTGTGTGTGTGTGTGTGTGTGTGTGTATGCTTCCTTAACCATACTCCACTGTTACCAATTTCCATAAATATTTACTTCCACCAGTCATTTATTATTATTAAACCATAAAACTTTTGTTGGCGTTGAATATTTAAAACATTGGTGACTCCCCCCTGAAAGGAACACGTCATTAGTGACTAGACTTCAGCACAGGTCACAGATTTTTTTCACTTCTTTCTAGCAACTATATGTAAGTATGAATGGGAAATTGAAGTTAATAACAGCAGAGAAGGTTCAAGAGCTTACTTAATCAAAATGACAGGTGACCGTACAGCGTTAAAAATGACAAAGCAGAGGATAGCGCTAACACACTCCTCAGAAATTAGATGGATACTGTCCCACCTGCCAAAGGCTGTATGAGTCATGGTAGACACTAGTTACATGGTGAGTGTGCTGTATACACAGCAGTCGTATTAATCATGCATACATTCCCGTAGGGAGTGTAAGGATTTTTCAGCTCCAACTCCACATCTCCCTGCTGATAAACACTTCTCTTGGCCAGAGGTGCAACATGTAGGGAACTCTGAATAATTGTGTAAGCAGTGCAGTTAGTATCAAGAATGCTTTTAAATACCTGCAATGTGTTGTACTGTTGCATTGCACTGATGATGAACAACACCTAAGAATCACTGTGAATATAATGAGTATTTCTGTGAGTTTATGTTATACACTGATTGACCATTTTTTAGGTACACCTGTTCAACTACTCACTGATGCAAAAATCCAATCAGCCAATCACAAGGCAGCAACTTAGTGCATTTAGTTATGCAGAAATGGTCAAGGTGGTCCACTTAAAATGAAGCTGAGTATTGGACTATGGAAGAAAAGTGATTTACACTAAGTGACTTTGACTGTGGCTGGGTTGCTGGGTTGGAGTATTTCAGACACCACAGCTCTACTGTGATTTTCCCACACAGCCAGCTCTGGGAGGAGAATAGTCCGAGAAAGAGATAATATCCAGTGCGCAGCAGAGCTCTGGAATAAATGCCTTGTTGGAAGGCAACAATAACTTAAATAACTACTTGTTACAATCAAGGGATGCAACATGTCTGGAAACACAACACGTTGAACACTGAAGCAGCAGAAGAGTATGGGAAATATATTTCCAGGTCTGATGAGTCACAGTTTCTAAAGCTAGATTTGGGTGGGTGGCTGGGTCAGATATGGTGTAAACAGCATAAAAGCATGCATTCATCCAGCCTTGTATAAACAGTTCAGATTACAGAGGTTGAAGGGTGTGGCACACTTTTCTGGGCACACTTGGAATCCCTCAGCACCAACTGAGCATTGTTGGTATTGTTGCTTACGACCTCCATCACTTAATGACTGGAGTCTACCCATTTCTGTTGTTTCCAGGAGAATAATGCCACCATGTCAACAAGCTCAAATCATGTCAAACGTTTTTCTTGAGCATGCCACTAAAAGTCCACTGTTTGTGTTGGCTGTGCTCAGTGCTGCTTTTCATGAATGTGTAGCATATTGGTGTTTAAATAAACAGCCAGTATGTTCTTGATGTGCATTAAGATTTAGTGAGATTTCCATTCATTAGATAATTGAAATATTTATGCTAGTGTTTAGTACATTTGTTTCATGACACTGAAAGACAATATCAAGGATCTAATAGTGATCAACATTTCTAAAGATGAACTGTGTGAGTTTCAGTAAAGTCTATACAGGTCTAGTTTAGAGATTTTTCTTCATATTAAGATTTACACAGTGACAGCCTCCAGAGATTTAGCAGCAGGCAAGGGGTAGCTGTAAAGAAAAGGCTGATTTAAAATCCTCAAACAACCAATATAAGACAGAATCTGCCTTCCTTTCTCTAATTATTTGTTTATCCTTGTGGGTCAGACCAGCCTAAAGTTTAAAGTAGGTAGCAGTAAAAACTAAGGATGCTTTGTGTAACAGAAATCAAAGGGAAAAAATGTAATATTGCAGAACAGTTCAATAAAAATGAGTGCATGTCCAATACACAGTAATTCTGAAAAGCCAGACTGAGGCACAAGTAATGATCATTTCTGACCAATTGTAAAGCTCAATCTTTGGCGGTTCCGTTGAGCCTCATGACTCTAGAGGTTAAAGAGAATCTGAACAAAATTGCTAACTAAATTATCTCTCAGAGGAACCAGTCGTTTGTTATCAAGTCAATTAACCAATGGCACACACCCACAAAACTCACACATGCCTATCAAATTATTTCATCCTCAAATGCATAAAAAAGGAAGAAAAAGTCCTGCAAATAATTCCACACATTATCTTTAATTGCACTGGTGTTCACTGGTGTTCACTGGTGTACACTGATGTACTCATTGAGTAACTATCAGCCTTCTATCTAGCATGTTATTATAGCTGTGCCTGTAGTTAGACCTGATGAGGACTTGTCAGAGAAGATCCAAATGTACTTGATTTTCCATGCAGTGATTGACAACAGCTCCGACTGCCCTAGGATATTCTGTCCTCCTACCATTCCAGGATGATAGGATTGAATGACGGCTTTTCTCTCTCTTCAACAGCATTTTACTTATTAATCACATTGAGCGTATGAACCGTGAAATGAAAGCCAACCCGCTAAACTACTCTGGCCTTGACTAAATAAATGGTCCTCCAAGGGAAATAACTTTCCACGGGATTGGCTCCAAGACTATGCAAAATACCCAAAATATGTTGTAAATCAAACACTGACATCAACCCCGAGAAGGATCAAACGAGCCTCTTTGGAAACTTTCGATTGTGGGAGATTGTTATAAAATAAAAAAAATATGAAAATTGTAGAAGTCCTTTGCGCACGCTTGTTAATACCTAGTGTACTTTCATCATCATTATTATTTTTATTTATTTATTTTATTTTTACACTCCTTCAGTCCAGGAAATCTTGGCATGCATGTTGTTTTTGGATTTCGTGGAAAAATCTAGCTAGTGTTACTGCTAATTTAAGAGGAATGCGTTCCAGATAGGATTTAATAAGACACATGTATTTCGCCTAAGAGCAGACTTTAAAAACAGGAGACTTGAACATAGAGTGTAGTATGCCAAGCCAACTCCCAGGGAAACCACAATTTTCTTAACAACATAAATACAGTAGGGCCTAATGCTGCACAGCTTTGCCACATTATATGAAAATGAGTCAGTTGCATCTTTTGATTCATTTAAATGAGCTCAATGAACTGTGAAAAATGTTAATTTTCTTCATGGGGGCCTTTTGTGTTCCACATCCCTAAGGAAATGGCAAGAATACATTTGGAAAGTTGGACCAGCTCAAACTTGGTTTCCATTCAAAAATGATGTCACTCTTTGGGCATGGTGAAGGATTTTATTTTAGGTGAGCTTTGCTTCACTGATACATGATGCTTTTGGTCTAATATAAACGTGAGGAAGAGCTCTTAAGCCCATATTTAAAAATAATTACAAAATAAAGACTTGCAAGGTGTGACTCCATTTAGAAAATAAGACACTCTGTGTTACAGGACACGGTAGCGTGCATACACGCATTTACATCCTAGTTGCTCTGTATATATCTTAGTTCAGTTCAAGCTTCATATACGAGGCTATAACTACTGATTTGCATGTTTTGTGAATTTAGTTTGATCTTTATGGTAGGACTTTTTTTCTTCATTTTTCTTGCATCACTTTAGAAAAAGATCAAAGAGTGACACTGATACAAAGCGTATATGCCCCCTGGAATCTGTGGACATTATAATTCAAAATGTTTAATCTGCGATTATAAACTATGGATGTTCATAATCAACCTCAACATTTTATCTGATGGCTCCGTTTGTAAGAGGCTTTAAAGCTATGTAAAGCTTACTTGAATTATAATGACACCGCCTCTCACTTTCTAGACTTTTTTCCTCTCTATTAAGTGCTCAAACTATTGTGCTGTTACAAACTAATAAAATCTACCTCACCACGCTCAGTCCTGCGCAGAGACATATCAATACAGGCATTTATTTTAACAATAACAAGCATGTGGGATTCATACTGATCATTAAATTGGGGGGGGGGGGGGTCATGTTGGTCTGTGGGAGAAATGCGTAGCCTGTGAGTCATGTAGCGCTGTTACATTGAACCTTGACTTATGGAGCTGACGCTTACTTCCTGAAGCAAAGGTGCAGGGTGACCACAATCCCTCCTTTCACTCCTACCAACTCTGCACATAATAGATGTAGAACGGCAGTTCCCAGCTATACAAATAATCCTCAGAGCAAACCTGATCTTGAGCTTGGCTTCAGACGGGGAATGTGTCAAACATATTTTCCATAAATCAAAAACACAGTGATGACTATTGAATAGCACTGAAAAGATGATATTTGTCATTTAAATTGAATTCAATTTTGTTTATTTAGTACCGCTTCACAACATGAGTCATCTCAGGGCCCTTGATGTAGTTAAAGTCTTGACAGCGTTATAGAGAGGATACCAACAGTTCCTTTTTTCGGGGTTTGCAGTTGACATCATGGGATAGCTCTGTGTTAACAGAAAGAAACCTCCAGCAAACCAAGGATCAGGGGGGCCAGCTGTCTGCCCCGACTAGTGGGGGTGAGGAGAAAACTGAAGGCAAAGAAAAAAAGTGAACTAAAAAACTAAAACCCAGAAGGTTGTGAGGCTAGCAATGCAGATCAGGACCATGCAGCTGAGACACGCAGGAAGAAACAGGGACAGAGAGGACAGATAACAGACAGGACATGGCAAGAAAGAGAAGACACAAAGTTAATGACATGTAATAGTGGCATATAAATGCATAGAGAGTAGCATGTAAGCATTAAACGTCTGATCGGCATTTTCCTTGGCAGTGGAATGGGGCATTTGAGGGCAATTGTTGGTAGAAGGCTGCCTGTGAACTGTCATTGTGTGCTACTGTGAGGTTTTTATAGAGTGTGATGCAAAAGTCTTGAGTCACCCCCCTCATTTCTTTATAATTTATCTCCAAGGACCAAAAACTTTCTTGTCACTCGTAAAGTGATCTTGAACAATAGGTCTCCAGACTTTCTGAAGTTTGGACTCATCACTCCATAAGAGCTGTTGACACTGTTTTTAGTGCAGTTCTTGTGCAATTTGGCATACCTCAGTCTTTTCTCCCCATTTCCCTGCCTTAAGACTTAAGACTCCTTGACAACCAGCCCTCCACTGTGAGCATTTCTTTTTCATTTTTAGGCCTGTCACTTCTTTTTTGTCCTCCACTTGTCCAGTTTCCTCAAACATTTTCAAGGACAGACAGCACACCATGCTGATATATGCCAAATTTTCAACTAGCTCTTTGTGAAAAATCATGTGTTTTTGCAAAAGGTTGCACTAACAATGTGTCAAGCGATACAATGTAAAACTGGGTTCGTTTTTTGTTATGTATGGACACAACACTGGGTCATCCCTTGAACCAGGTGTTTTTTTATGCCTGAATAAGTCAGAGGTCAGTGTTAATGTTAATGATTTATATGAAAAATAAATTAGAAAAACTGGACAACAAAAATGAGTGAAAAAGCAACAAATGTCCAAACAAAAACATAGAAAGAGCTTCAGACAACCTGCAGAATTATTGCTCAAGACCGCTTTAAAAAATGAAAAGAAAGTCTGGCTACTTAAAAAAAAGACTATAAAGAAATAAAGGGCAGATTAAGACTTTTGCACAGCACTCTAAATATTATATTTTTCATGTTTAGTTACAGAGAATAATGGCTTAAATATTTGCAATCGCAACATACACAACATGTTTAAAAGGGATTGAATTAGGGCTACATCACAACTGTCTCACGCAACTCTGAAGGCAAAATCCAAACTGTATTCCCACCAAAACCTTTACAAATAAAGCAGCACTATGCATCAGGCCTTTTGTTGCACCAAAATAGCTTGGAATAGTTGTTAGTCTTTTTTTTTAGGACAGTTTCTTTTATTAGAAAAAAAAAGGCAAATGACCTTCCTTGTCTATGTGAATATTAATGGAGATTTATACCTTTAGGTAACTTTGAGTCCAGCAGTCTTGATGAACGCTCATCAGAAGGAAATTCAGGACACCGCTATAAAGGTCTCAGGTTTGTGCTCTTTCAGGCTTCGGTTGCTGAAGATGAGAGTGGTTTCATGTGGTGCAGCCTGTGACAAGACAAGGCATTGATGAAGGAAACAGCAGGGGCCACACACTCTACGTCCCATCTCCATGGTGCAACATATTAAACTCTCATTTACTGACAAAAGACATTCAGCCCTGCTGTTAGTCACACTAGTTCTACAACAAGTAGTGTCAGAATGAGAGATGGCCTCTCTTTGTCTTAATCACCGTTCAACATATTTGCTCTCTACTTTAAGCCTTTTCAGTAGCTCCAAACATGAAATTTTAAATGCAGTAAAGGACACAACTTATCACAAAATTCATACTGAAGCACTTGCAGTAACAAGTAGGAAGATAGCGTACACTGCTGAGTACTTTGATTGGGTTTTTTTTCATGTTTCACATCCAGGAAATGTAAATTTTCTCAACACATTTTGGTTCCTATGTTGACAGACTCACTATTTTCCATATCAAACAGGAATTGGAAAGAAAATCCTTTTACCAGAGGCGTCAAAATTCCTACAGTACAGTAAGTGGTTTAAAAGCTGTGGACAGGGATAAAAAAACACGACTGTCTGTTTAATGGGTGGATTTTGACATAGAAATACCCTAATCTGCTGTTTCTTCTGTTGTAAACAGAAGTATTCAAGAGAGCTTTGTCAAAGGCAGCGCCATCATTTTACTCTGCTGTTTCCCTAACTAACCAAAATGCTTTTTGGTAATTTCATTTCTCACTGTGCAGTCATTTGGGTTGGCTGTGTATTTTAGCAAATTTAAGCCTACGTGTTGAGTTACACAGTTATTAACAGTGAAGGTACACACATGCCTCTAACCATTTTTATTTAATTTCATTTAGAAAAACAACCCCTAGCTGCCTGGCTCGCACCCTTCCACTTTGAATACAGCTTAAACTAACAATGCAAGAATTAGTACAAAGTAAAGGGCCTCAAACTGCCCTTAAGTTTTAAGGAACACAATTATTTACTGTGGCCTTTTTCAAAGCCAGAATTGTTATAAGAGCATCAGTATTATTTCATTGATTTGTGAGTGTTCATAATGTTTTGGCTCAATGAGTGGTAATAATTAGAGTATTAATGTGTACTAATATAAACTTAGACACACATTTTTTTTGTTGTAGTTCTGTGACTTCGTATTGTACCCTCAGCAGCCAATTTGTTAATACAGGCATCCAATCAGATAATCACATGGCAGAATTTACTTGTCGTTAGGAATGAACACATGCTCAAGATGCTCACACTAAAAATGAGGAGGAGGAAGAAAGGAGATTTAAGTGACTTTGAATGTGACATGTTTGGTGGTTCTATATGTGCTGGTCTGAATATTTCAGAAACTGCTGATCTACTGAGATTTTCCCATGCAACCATCACTTTACAGAGAATAGTTTGAAGAAAAGAAACTACCCATTTAGCAGCAGTTCTCTGGGGGAGAATGGCATGTTGATGCTAGAGTTCAGAGAAGAATGGCCTATTACCTACATACATTAAGGTAATAGGAAAGAAACAGTAACTCAAATAATCACTCATTACAGCCAAGATATGTGAACATGCAAGACATCAAACATTCAGGGAGATGAGCAACAGCAGTACAAAACAACCTGGGTTTCACTCCTGTCAGCTAAGAACAATTTGCACAGGGTCCTCAAAATTAGACAACAGAAGATTGGAAAACATCACCTGGTCTGATGAGTCTTGTTTTTGGCTGGAACATTCAGAGGTTAGAGTCCGAATTTGGCGTAAACAACATGAAGGCATGGATCCATCCTGCCATGTATAAACAGTTCAGACTGATGCTGCTGGTGGCGTAAGGGCGCAGGGGATATTTTCTTGGCACACTTTAAACTTCATTATTGTTGCTGATCATATCCATCCCTTTATGATCACACTGTAACTGCTGTATCTTCTGATGGATGCAGGATTAAGCTCCATGTCATGATGGCTTCTTCACCATGACAACGAGTTCGGTGTACTTAAATGACCTCCATGGTCTCAATCTAATAGAGCACCTTTGGGATGTGGTTGAATGGGAGATTGATATGGATGTGCAGCCAACAAATCTGCAGTGCCCGTGTGATGCTATTACATCTATATGGAACAAAAATCTCAGAGGAAACTTTCCAGCACCTCAATGAATCTATGTCAAAAAGTAGTAAGGCAGTTCTGAAAGCAGAAAAGGATCTAACCCAGTACTAGCAAGTTGTACTGAAAAGCCTGGTGAATGTATGTCTAATATATTTTATTTCAGTTATTTCAATGGGTGATTGCAAAATCAGCACGGTGGTGCAGTGGTTAGCGCTCTCCAGGTACTCCTGCTTCCTCTCACAGTCCAAAGACATGTAGTTAGTGGGGCTAGGTTAATTAGTTATTCTAAATTTCCCAAATGGTGTGAATTGGAGTGCAAATGGTCCTCTGTCTCTCTGTGTCAGGCTGGCAACCTGTCAATGGTGTACCCCGCCTCTCGCTCTATGGTGGTTGGGCTAGGCTCCACACACCCCACCCCCCAGTGAGGATAAGCAAAAGAGAATGGATGGATGATTGCAAGATTCATTTTCTTGTTTGTTTATTTTTTTCTTCAATTATACCCACATATTTTTTTTAATTAATGGAATATAAAACAGGAGTCATCACATTCCCATGATCTCCCATATGTAACCTAATACTGATTTGGTTGCATGATGGAGAAAAAAAAAGGTTATTTCTGCTTTAATCAAGACTACTATTGTGGTGCCATTCTGAATAAACTTCATGACTAATGTCTTTCTTACCCCTTAGTGTCTTTTTTGGTTATGTATATGCATAATAACAGGTTGAAGTGATCAAGAAAGTTTGGTTGTGTTGACTTTCAGGTTATATTTGAAGCATAAACTTTTCAAAAAATATCCTAAGCAACAAATCAAACAAAACAGCAATAACAAACCACAAAATGCATCTGACAAAGTCTGAATCATTTATGTGAAACCAGTGGAGACTTTGGTCATTCAGAAGTTTATCTTATCGCTCTGCATGCAGGCTTAAGTCTGCAAGGTCTTTAATTCTGCAGACTGGTGCAACACCCGTATGTTAAGAATGCCTTGATTCAACTGAGTGCAATGTTTCTTACAACATGACCAGAAATTTGCATTAAAAAAAACACACAAAAAAACCCCTTTTCAGAAACATTTGTTTCTGTAAGATAAACAGGAACAATAGAGAAGTTCAGCAATAACTGGCAGTGGTTTCCTCAGTGTGCAAAATGACTGTTTATGCTTAATCAGGAACTTTTAGGACTTATAATGGGAACAGAACAAATAAATAGCAAAAATCCAGACACAGAATGAAGAATCTTCCTGAAAGAGAAAGACATTTAAACACACATTTCTCAGCTGATGGTAATATGAAAGTTTACCCTCACACCTACATAAGATCTGCTGGAAACACTGTATTTACAAAGTGAAACCTTTTATAATAGAAACCTAATTGGAATAATGACTGCATTCTGTATCGCAAAATATTAAAATATGATTTTTAACATTTCCTTGACACACTGCCCAGTGTACTCTGCATTCACGGCCGGAGTAGGTCTGTGATATTGCCTCGCCTTTACTCATTCACCTTGTTCACAGCAGCTTTGGGTGACAAACCCAAACAGAGCATAACACGCTGAAGAGTGTTGCAGGGAGAGGGTATTGGTGCCCAGGGAATGAAAGCTGTTCGCGTTCGACACGCTTATGTCAATGAACTGTGATCTCCTAAAGACACTACAACCCCACTGGACACAGTTTCAACTGTGTGAAGCCTCAGGAGCATGCCAGGCCTGATGATGAGTGTGCTACGCTGCCATTCTCCATTTGAAGGCTCATGTAAAATTCATGTACCTGAATCTTTTTTCAGCAAGATGCATGCATGCAGAGAGAAAAAAAAACACCACAAACTTTCATCCACCTGTTTGCTAACTTGATGATTAGTTAACAGCTAGGGCCAATAAATACATTTAGTATTGGGTCTATTTGAGTTATAACAACCTTATATTGGCTATTTCTTAACAAATTGTTATGCCTTCATAATAAAATAGAAAAGAAACAACAGTGTTGCCACTGCATAGTTAGTTTAATGCTAATTAAACCTTTTTAAATTGAACTATACTACTACTCCTTATATGCTTTGTGTAAGTGAAGAGTCTATTGATACATGTTTCTAGGGCTTCAGCATGTACAGACATTAAAAACACTCTTCTGAATAGAGATGGTTTCCTTTTAGGAATAAAGAGGTTTTAGTTTAATTTGTTGCACTTTCCTGTTAAGAACAAACATGTCCTCCTACAGTGTATCTCTAAGCTTCAAATGAACATTTCTTTCTTTTAAATAAAGACAAAGCTCTACGGAGAGGGGTTATTTATAAGACAACATTCTATCCTCCTCCCCACTTTTAACCAAAAAAAGGTAACTTTGCACCTACTAATTTAATTGCCTTTAAATCTGGTCATTTAGAATAATTTACTCTTTCGGTTCAGCGCTGTGGGTGGCTTGTTTCATATATTATTCTGTGGAATAACAAAGGTGTTAAAATTGGGGGCATTGTAGAAATAAATCATTTCATAGAGCAGTACATCAGTGTTTTGACTCTGTCTTTAGAGCTGAGTGAAAATCCCATTACCAATTATCGCAGCTGCCTGTTACCACATGAGGGTAAAGCCGTTATTATAATGCAGGTTCTCTCTCTTTTTTTTAAGACAAAACATTCAGTAGCAACAACCAAAGGTAAAAGCAACTGTTTGCACAAATCATTCTTCTTCATTATTTGCTCTGCAGAAGCAAGAACCATGTAAATGACAGCTACATTCAAACAGCCAATTTAAATATATTTGTGAGTATTTTTGTCTCCTGGATTTTCTGGGAGTCGTCCTCTAAAACTGATGCAATCGAAAACATGTTGTTTCCCGTCTCCCCTCTCCTGCTGATAGTGGTCATGTGACTCTTCCTCATATTCATCTATATAGCTCTTTATAATTTAGTACCATAAAAAAGTAAATAATTTTTTGACTTCAAAACATGATCCAATGTTTGGCCTGACTTTGAGCAAGTCGTCCTGACTTGGAGCAAATCACGAGTGGCAGATTATTTTACAGGCCAACATGAAATATGTTGCTAAAACAAACATTTTATATGCAAAGTTCACCACTTGTTGGCCCTTAAAGCAAGAAAGCGTGTGCTTGCTTTGAGGAGCTTAAATAGGAAAGAAAAGTGGGAGGCTGTGGACCTGCTCTGCCTCATCGTTTGCTAATTGGAAGGTCGACGGTTCTATCTCTGGCTCCTCAAGTCTGCATGCCAAAGTGTCCCTGGGCAAGACACTGACCTGAACTAAATTGCCCCCTGATGCATCATCATTGTGTCAGTGTGTGCGTGATAGGTAAAAGCACTTAAAGTGCACAGAGTGAGGCACAGTGTTAATTAGTGAAAGCGGCTTGTTGTGTAAAAGCTCTGTGTGAGAGAAAGGGGCTATTTAAATAGCAGCTATTTCATCCAAAGCCCTGAAGGTCATTTTGGTACTTAAAATAAGGTTTCTAGATTCAGCGCGCTACAAGTATTTGATTTGAAATGGATATAAAGACTTGTTTAATGTGACAGGAAATAACAATGTGATGTGAATCACTGTGACACTTTATAAACATTGTGCATTTTCATGGACTTTTGAATGTAACATTCATCGCAAATTTGCAGAGCTGTCAGTGTAAATTCATATAAAAATGTGAGTTCATTGGTTGAAATATGCCATCATGTCCTAACAGCATTTATATTCTTATTGAATCAGTGACCTGCAGTGTGCTGATCGGAGTCTACAAAAGACCCATCTGAAATATTCTTGCAACAATCGTGAGATAATCTTGAAACACAAATATAAATTTGATAAAATTCTTCAACACTAATTTCTTCTAATATTAAATGGGCCACATTGACTGAATGGGGAAAATGGCATACAGGATAAGTACAATCTCTAAATAGTGCTGATAGAGCTCATCCATTGCACTAGCGCAAGCTGGTGCTAGCACTATCAGTATTTACAAAGAGAGCACAGTGAAAAGATTGTATGAGATTAGGTTTTGTAAATCACCTGTAAAACCTGTAAAAATAACCACAGCTAGGAGCACTATCTGGGATTTGCACTCAAACGCTGCTTTGCCCCATTTAGTAAATCTGGCCCCTAGGTGTGGGTAGCTTTACTCATGATTTATAAAAGTTTCACTGTTTTCTAGATGATGAGGTCTTTTGTTTTTAAATATCAGTGGAACTGCATATGTGATGATCCACCCTATGTTATGCCCCTTGAGAAAGGAACTGCCTAAAACACATATGGAACAGGGTCATCAGCAAAAAACTCTTTACCTACACTGCCACTTTCAATGCAATCGTGTCACTGTGCTTTCTTTGTAAATAATGCTTTTTTTATGCTAAAACCCAGTTTGCACTGGTGCAACACGTTAGTAAATCTGGCCCTATATATGTTAAAAGGCTTACCGAATCACATGGCTATTTACAATCTTAAAACATGTAAACATTAGTATCGCAAAATACAGAATGAGATCTTTACTGTATACATATTCTAATGCCTACAAGTGTCTCGACAACATCAAAAGACTGAGCTAAGCGAAAGCTCTCCTCTTTCAGTTTCTGGGTATTTTCTGCAGGCAGGTGCCCACTGTGTAGTTGTAACAGCAGCCTGGATGGTGCTCTGGGCCACTGCAGGGGCAGATTATATAACATCTTAATATTGTACTGCAAAAGAGATGAAGTCTCTCAGTGATAGTGTGTGTTTACCCCCTGATGTAGATACAGGATTATACCTAATAAAGCTAGACAAACAAGACAACTAAAATTTCCAGAGAAGCAAGATGCCTGCAGTGCATGGAGCAATATTAGATTAAACGCAGGGTTTTTTCCCGCATGGAGGAATTTTTAGCACTCTACGCCCAAAGAGGCTTTTTGTGAGCCCCAGAGGGACTTCCTCCCCCTCCCTTCCAGTGTTACAGTAAAATTATTTTCTTAAATCAAATTTGTTAACTGGGGTTTAATTTGCTCATGCAAGATGGAGCGTTTTGTTTAGCACATAGTCAAAAATTACATTAAAATGCATAGATTTCTGTGATTTCTGTCAAATGAAGTAATAGAGTCATTGCATTTATTCTACACAGAGCTCATGCTTACTGCCAGACAGAATGATTGCCCTCAGAGCCATTCTGAGTGTGGTATAAATCCTAAATTGTAGGTATTTTTTGTCTTTTGAGTGTGTATGAAAAAGAATCATCTGATTTCAAAGAGCTTTAGGTCTACAGCGGTTCACTGGCAACATATAAAACAGGTACTGCTAAAACGAGGGGATTTATGAGTTTCACGTGGCAAGCTCCCAGCCCATCACTTTCAGTCAAAATAGCGATCGTGCAGCAGAAAGACTTCTGGGGCCCAACATTTGGTCACTGGCCACCAATATCTCGATGTTTGTGATTCTTTGTTGTGGGGGTTTGGAAAAGACTCCACTTATGTGCTTCCCCTTCCATCAACTGTGGATGAAATGCAAAATCGCAGAACAACAGTAGTGGCTGCATTGATTCCAGACATGCTTGCAAAAGCTGACTATCGTATGGACGTATGCTGCGAGTGGGAGAATTTTCTAAGAGAACATTATAAGTTTTGTGTGTAAAACCTTTAACATTTACAGCAAGCTTCTGTGTCCATTGCTTTAAAAACTACCTGGAAACACACACAAGCAAGCATACATCCACCCCTGTGCTCCAAACAGTTAACCAGCAGAAGTCTGCAAGATGATAAATGAATACTGTCACTCAGCTAAACACCCACTTGCACTTTTATTACAGTCGTGTTCTCTAGTAAAGTCTTTTGTTTCGTTGTAATTTTTTTTCATGTGTGCAGTGCTCAAATAGCAGACAGATGTTTTTCTTCAAAAATTAAAGCACTCACACGTACCCAAAAAAATCAGGATTAACATCAGAGCTTGTCCCTAACTACACAAAAGAGTAGTTTTATTTTGAATGGACTCTTGTATCTCTGGTAAAATGCATACTTCAATAATAGAGCAAATTTGACTAGACAGAGAAGTGGCTGAATAAACCTGTAACCCTGTGCCCTTCACGCCACCCACTCTTGCACGTCTATCCGTGGGCCATTAGGGGAGTCGCTGAGAGAGTGAGTGTCACTTTGCGTTAGTCCAGCAGTCTTGTCCATTCATTCCATCCTGTCTGATAGAATACAGTCATTAAACATCGCCCGCTGTATCAAACCTGAGTACTATTTTATGCAAAGACTTTGATAATGTCTGAGTGAAATTATTGAGGTGATCTTCATACAGGAGGATTCTGGTAATCCGTACTACTGCAGCTGGCTGCTGTGGCCCACTTCCAAAAAAAGCATTTAAAAAAAAGAAAAGAAGTGGTGATAAAACATCAATATATGAAAAATGAAAAGCACTTAATTATTCTGCATGTGTGAGTGCAGAAGGTGACGTTTAAACTAATCAGGGACTTTAATGTGTGTATGTGCAGAGTGCAAAAGGACGTATTTATTTCATGCGATGTGACTTCTTTCAATTTTACCAGTTTTGAGCATTATTTAAGGTCTTACAGTTTCTCGAGAGGTTGTTGGGCTGCATGGATGATACATCCTGCCCTGCATTGTCAATCATAATAACACATAACTAATTTATAATAGTTACACAGGGATTTACAATTTTATTAAAAAATAAAAACCTTAACAAACAAAATAAGCTTACTATTGATTTTGTTGGCTAAAGAATACATATATATATATACATGCTTGACAGCATATGTAATATGATGCTAAAACATCGAGGCGCTGCATTTTTATATCAATTCAGAATCCAGTTGAAAGATAAAGAAAGAGTATTTTTCTTATAATGCATAGCAGAACAAGATAATCCGTGAGCTTTAGGTGTGTGTTTATGCTGATAAAAAAAATGCATGCATTGGCTTAAATAAATAGAACAGGGGTTAGGTTTGTATTTTACTGCTTGTGTTTCTGTAGATTGTATTCACTTGTACTGTTACAAAAAAAGAGGGCAATAGGATGACAAATAACCGATGTATCTTACCAATACTATCTTGGATAAGCGCTTTGGCTGGAGTTGCTGCTTCAGTGAAAAATTTGCTGAATCTGATTGAGATTCGCAGCTATTAACTGTGCAATATAATGCTCTGATAAACCTGCATCCAGGAGCCCCTTCCAAAATAATACTGCAGTATGAAATTCATTGGAAGTTATGTGCATCTTAAAAAATGTCCTGATCAATTCTAGATTTAATCTCTGTAGAGGAAACTAACAAAATTCCCATGGATACAGCAGAGGCACCAGCTTCGTATCCCTGGTTGTGGCACACAGGAAAAAAGAGATTGCAAGTGTGAATCCAGACCAAATGTAACGTTTTTAAATGATATCTGAGTCTGAAAATGCAAACGTTTCAGATATATATATATAAATTTAAGCAGTTCTTTTTGAAAAATGTATAAGGGACAACACTATAAACTTGTAGCTCATCCAGACAAAGGGCTAATGATCAAATTCTGTGCTGGGGCATTTGTCCATTATCTTGCCCACAACTCACAAGAATCTCTCATGGTTCTGCTGAATTTAATCAAACTAATGCTACAGTCACACTAGGGAAAACAGTGGTTGGAGACCGTGGCTTGATCAAAATTGAAGGTATTGCACACTCAACTTCTGGACAATTACTTGCAATTGGTCTCAAATGGAAAAAAATAAATAAAAAATCCACTGCAGTCACTGGCAAACCATCAGAAGAATATATATGATACCTATTTGGGGGGGGGGGGGGTGAGGGGTGGGGGTGGGGGGTGAGGGGTCAGGGGGTCAGGGGAGGGGGGTTTTGCCTGGGGGCATTGCCCCCCACACCCCCTTTGCCGAGCTTAAAAACTGACATCTTGTGCACGTACGAGCACGCGCGCATGCACTCTCATGTACGCGCTTTCAGTCTTCCGAAAAGGGACACTTCCTGCGGTCCCACTGCGCATGCTCTGTCTCCTCCTAGCAGGGTGTTTTTTAATTAAAGGTTCATCAACCGCTGTAGGCATTTCGGGCTTTTCACGGTAAATTTACACAAACAGGAATGACTTTGTCTTTTATTCTATAGAAAGACTTTTGTTGTCAGAAAATCAAGCTGAAACGTCAGTGTGTTTTATAAGCAGATTTTCTACAGTTAGTAGCTAGTTAGTTGGCTGTTTCAGACTTTAAGACGCTGTTTATCTCAAGAAATGGTGAATAAGGATGTGGAGAGAGACCAAACTTTTATCCCTTTCATTAAATAACTGCATCCCCCCCAAAAAAACCTTTCACCTAAGAACAGCGCCGTTAGTTCGCATTCATTTTCAGTTAAAATTTAAAATAATTAAAACAAAAATAGGCGAGGGCTTTCCCAGACATTCTTTAAAACACAGATGTGCAACGCATTATTTAATTAGTGTTTATCAGCCGATGCGTTTTAGTTTTCAGTGTGAATATATACAAACAGGAGTTACTTTTGCAATAGTGTTTTTACACACTCTAACCGAAATGGTAGATTTTGTGTGTTTTTAACAACTGCACTTTGGGGAGGGGGATAGTTAAGGCGAATTTGAGGTCTGTGCTTTGGGGTGGGGGAAGAGGCATAAAGGTTTATAAAAGCCAGCAAACTCGATCCTTGAGCCTGACACCCGCACGTTAGTTTGTGTATTCGACCGTAAATTTTTAGAGAAAATACGCATTGAATTTTGATGCAATTTTTAAAACATAGATGTGCAATACATTATTTTAATGTCGTTTATCAAACGCTGTGTGCGTTTTGGTTTTCACTGTGAATGATTTACTTTTGTAAATGCAGGATCACATTTTTTTAATGGTGCTTTTGAGACACTGATCTGAAAGATAAATGCTTTCGGTAGAAGCAGCTTTGCTGGATTTGTTTTTTAACTTGGTGAAACATAGTGCGAAACTCGTAATTTAGTATTTTTACAGGTTTTAACTGCGTTGTCTTTCTGTCTTTCTGGAAAATGTTGGTAAACTTGTGACATGAGAGCATGCACCGTACTCTTCAGACCTGTCAGCTTTGCTCGTTTCATAGATCCTCTGTTGATAAAACTGATAAAACTCTAGATGTAAAATTTTAAGGCTACATATTATTTATCTCGCACTAAGTCTGCTTGGCATATGCTATGTATAAAGGCTCTTTCCAAAAAAGTGTAGAGGCGACTTTAGCGTGATTAATTTATTACAATGTCAGTTTTCCCTCCTTTGTCTAGCTGGTGCAAGTTTTTTGTTTATTTGTGAAACTGAGCGCGGTTGTGGACAATTCCGACTGTGCTGTTTGATTTGTGTTTCGTGCTGGATCACTTTCTTTAATTGTTACTTCTCTGCGAGCAGTGAAGAACCAAACTAGTACTTCAAAGTTTAGAATCAGTTTTGCCCCAGTGGCCAGTGCGAAGTTGTGCTGCAGATCCCAGCATGAAAGCTGAGGGTCCAGCCAGCCGGCAGAAAGGCCAGTTGATGCCTCGATGGGCATTGGAACCGGTTTTGCCCGCACAGAGCGTTTCTGACATGCTGACGTTGCTTATGCATAAGAGAAAAGCAACAGTACAGCGGGCTTCTCTGCTCCAGGACATCCTTTCACACGGTATGTATGTCTGTCTGTCAGCGCTAATTATTCAAACCCTGTTTAAAAGGCGACTCATTTGTTGTCCAAAAACATTTCCTCTAAATTTGCAAAGTTACTGATTTAAAAATATATATTTTCGATTTTAGCTGGATGTCACACTCTAGACTCTTGAGCATATTTATATAGCAAAATTCACAATGGTATAACCATGTTAAATAAAAGATGTCCAAGTGTCCACCAATGCACTCCAATGCATGCCATTAATTACCTCTATAGCTGAAAAGAGTCTGTATCTATAATTTGTGGATCTGCTGATTTGTGTTTAATGTGGCACTTTTTTTTCCACGAAATGCAGATGATGAAATCGTCTTTATTTGAGAAAGTGTCCCTAAGCTATTGTTGTTCATACTTACTGAGTTCCCTAACCACTTCTTTGCTATGTCAGCAAACTTTCTGAACAGGAAAGGTATCGTAGATTTAAAGACACATCTTCATTGAAGCAAAGGCAAAAAATTGGAATGAATTTTATGTTCATATTAAAGAGTGAAAATCCAAAATCTGCTGCAATCTTTTGTATTAATGATCTCTCTCTCTCTCTCTCTCTCTCCCTGTGTGTGTGTGTGTGTGTGTGTGTGTGTGTGTGTGTGTGTGTGTGTGTGAGTGAGTGTGTATAATGCTGTGTGTGTGTGTGTGTGTGAGTGAGTGGGTGTGTATAATGCTGCGTGTGTGTGTGTGTGTGTGTACAGGAGAAAGGTGATGCCAGGAGCTTTTTTAATGCATTTCGAATCAACTTTTTTTTTTTTGTTTTACAAGAAGTGTATTTCATACATTGGAACAAATGTAATCTTTTCTATACTTTAGAACTATGAAACTCTAAAGATTTTAAGTTCATGCACATTGTCAGATCTAAATCTTTCTGTCACTATGATTTCTATAAACGCATGATGTTTATGGGGATAATGTGAAAAATCTTTTGTGGGCTCTAATAATGATCAGTGGTGATTGAAGAGGAAGCTTGAACCCTGGCTCTGGAGATTTTCATGACAAGTGACAGTGCAGACATTTGTTAATGAGAGAACATGTTTTATCATCATAACGACTGTGAATTTAAGCGTCGTTAAAGTGTCACTTCAGCAATGCTGCCAGGAGAAAGAAGTGTTGACTCATGTTTTTTAATAGAAGACTTAAAACACTAAACTTTAATTTCTGGGGTTTATTTTAAGTTTACAGAATATAACGTCTGGTATGACAATGAGTTTTACTTCTCACTGTCTGTATTATGTATCCATTTATCATGTATGCTACTTTGCTCTGTGGACTAAAATGTTTCATTGTATTCATGAAATAAACCAGAATTTCAATGTCCGAATCTTTTACTGTTTTTCTGCTTTTGTTCACTCCAAGTTTGATGAAACCCACAGCTCACTAACAATGTGGAGCAGTCTCAGTGTATTTAGCTGCTTTTTCCCTAAACACAATCAGTTGACTGAGAGAAATGCCTGTAGTCCTCACTTTGGTCATTGTGAATGTTGAAGGAGATTTGTTTCATAGACACCTTATACTAGTGTTTCCTACACTTAATCCAACACTACTATGTTCTACTTAAACCCAGATTCCTTTTATAGTTTGCAGTGAAATTTGTTAAACCATTGCTTAATGGGACAGCAGTACAAGTCAATCTTCCCTAACACATTGTAGATAAGTTTATCGCTGGACAACACAGCTAGCAGTCTCACACACTCTCTAGGTTTTTGAAGTTTTGTGTGTAATGGTTTATTCTATCACACCTTACCCTTTTCTCCCAGTATCACAACAGTATGACTCCCAAATTACGGAGCAGTAAACAAACAAGGACTCTGAAGTCAGAACAGAAAGATACAGTCGGAAGATGAATGATTGTGTTTTTATGATGCGTAGTAAACTACCCCGTCTTCTTTTTATCTGTGTTGTTGTTCTTGTGTGTGTGTGTATGCTTTTAAAAGTCAAAGTATACATTAGCCACACTTACAAAAAACATTTTGAATTTCATTTAGAACTGAGATTCTACGTTGTAAGCAGAAATCTTATGCTCAGCCAGAAGCGTGTTTCCCCACTTTCACAATGCTGAGGTGTCAAATCCACAACCCCCAACAGATGGTTTGTCACACACTGGGTTCAAACACTCAAAAAGCAACACAACAGCAGGTTCAAGAAGGACAAGCCCCCCTTTATTTGCACAGCCTCACACACTATAGATTTTTAAAGTTGTGGTGTACAATGGTATAGCCACAGATGTGACTTCTACTTTTGATAAAGATCTCTCCACATGCATATTTCTTAAGAAATGAAGTGTCTTTATTAAGCTCTTATTTATACCTGTCTACACAATAATAGACACCGTGTGCTCTGTGACATTATAGTCTTCTACTTCTGCTTCCACTGGTTTGCATTTTCAACTCCCAACCTTTCAGGTTGTTATGAACGGCTTATATTTCTAACATTTTGTGATGTAAAAGTGAATCATGCAGCTTTTTTATTTTCTGTCTGATGGAAGGACTTAAGACACGAGTTATTTAAACAATTCTAAATGACAGTGTGACGGCCATAGTACTTTATGCGGGTGAAATATGTTAAGGATAATGTTTCTCAATGTAACATGGCAAAGAACTTTTGGTTAGGATACAACATTTTGTAAACAGTTACCTCAGAACCTGTACTGTCAGATCTATGTATGTAAGGTTAAACTTTCCACAGTACTTCCACTTAAGTAAGTAACCAAACACATAAAGTCACCCTCACCAATAATCAACTGTTCCTCGAAAAAGGTAGCACAAACAGACAACTGACTCAGCAATGATAAGTAGAGCTACCCTAGGCCGATACTCAAGCAGAAGAAAATTAAAAGTTGTTTTGGCTCGAAAGATTGAAGAAAAATATGTTTAATAATTCAACAAGACCCTGCACCTTCAACACATGTGCATTCAAATTTTGGAACAGGCTCAACATTGCTGTTGTTCAATAGTTTTTATCCACTTTCAAAAGTCATTTTATGGTTTTAATATTTCCAGCTGATAAGGAGACTTACAGCATTTCAAATGCCCGTCCAAATGCTTTAAACATCCGCATTGTCTGTAACAACAGCATCAAACTGCAGAGCATTGTTTTTACTCAAATTCAGCATTTTCTGATGAAAATTTAGCTGCTTTTTTTTTTCACTGTAACACCCCCTCAGTGCCATTTTTTTAGGATGATATTCTTGGAGATTCATTTTTTATATATATACACTTATGCTTTGGGAGTGAGGGTATCTAATACGCACGTTGTCACTGTGTTTTGTACTACCAACTGTGAGGGCTCTGCTTTTACTTTGAGAAGTCTGGTTTTATTTTGTCTCGTGAGTGTGTGTGTTTTTCAAAGGAGATCTTCATCAGTTTCATTTTGTTACCACAAACTTTGTGTAAAGTTCACAACAGAGGTAAAGAGATTTAAACACACCAGTTTAAGGAGGCATGCAGGGTTTTGGACCAGTTGCACAGGAGAGGTGAAGAAGAGAGTGTCAGCGGAGATGTGCAACAGAAGCAGAGGTAACATTTTACAAGATGATAAATGGCAGATTTAGATGATTACGAATTATGTTGACAAGATTAAAAGACACGTCCGTCAGAGTTCAGCAACATTTCAGTTTGATTAAATTAAATTTGTTGTTTTTTTTTTTTTTGTTTGTTTTTTTTAACTACACAGGGTTTATTTTCTCCTTTGATAGTAATCATATTGAACATGTCAGTGATGGAAACAAGAATATAAAGAAAAATGCTAAACGTGTGTCTAATTAAACTGTTCCTGTGAACCATAAATCATCCTTTAGTATGTTCGGTGTTACAAACTTGAAAAAGCACAGAAAAGATCATCGGACATTAATCTAATCAGTTTTCAGCCTTCATTCATATTGAAATGTTGAAATCTTTCCTGCTAGACCAAAGTGTAGCGTTTGATACCGTTGGCCATTACATTTTATTACATCTATTATTAAATGGAGAGTCCTCTTCACACACTGAAGTCAATTATGAAGCTCCACGGCTTCTGTGCAAAGACTAGTTCTGTTTACATTATACTTGCTTTAGAAGGCATAGCATACATTTTTACTGCTATGCAGATGATACCCGCTTTTATTGGTTAAACTGCTGGTATGTCTTAGATACATAATGAGCTTTAATTTTCTGCTTCTAAATTCAGATAAAACTGAGGTTATTGTAATATGGCATAAAAATCTTAGAAACACTGTGGCTAACAAGATCCTTTCTCTGGGTGGGATCGTCTGTTGTAGGGATTAGACACATTATAAGTAAAATTGAGGCACACAATCCCGTCGCACAACATCAACATTTATTTATATACAAAAATAAAAATGCTTTTTTTACATAAAAGAATTGTAACTTTACAATTCATCACCGATTACGTGGGTACGTAGTCCTCATCCTTAACCCATAGTGGTTCGGGTAATTCCTCAGGGCCTAGGAAGGGCGGCCATGCCCAGTCTATCTCATCAATGTCGGGAGAGTCGCCGAAATACAAAAAATCTTCCTCGTCGTCGGTGTCCATAGTCCACACTTGTGGCGGCGAAGGGGGTGCGCTCCACTCTGACACTGGTGAATACGGTGTGTCTTCACTCCAATCTTCAAATGTAGGGTTTGTGGATGGATCTTCAGAGACTAAAGATTGCCCAGCGTCCCTGATAGTACCAAATACCAAGTATGTACCAAGTTCTGCCACATTGATGGTTGATTGAGCAGAAGGGCTGCAAGGTGTCATTTTTTCATGGAGATATTCAACCCCAACAGATAAGAAAGGACATTACCGTTCTTTTCCAAAGTTGACGGCCAGCTCTCCGGTTTTAAAAATCGCTGCCACTCCTACCTGCCCCTCTAAGAACATCCCACTTCCAGACCACGCCCACCTTATTTTACTCTAAAAAGAAGACCGCTTTCTCATTCCTTCAAAAACCTTTTTTTTTTTTAGCTCAAAAACAGAAAGAAAGATGGACTCTGCACCCCTGCGTCGCGCTGAGGAGGACAGTTCCTTGGCCAGTTCCTCGGTTGAGGGCACAATAGTACCCGACACGCCCGGTTACTATCGCCCCTTGGAGAAACTGCAGCAAGCCGACGAGCTTGACGGTTGGGCATCTTCTTTATTCATAGATACCGTGAAAACCGCAGTGTATCATCTAGTCAACCTAGTAATCAACAAGTACCGCACCGAAGAATGCAACGGCTGTAAGTTTGATCACCCCAACCAGAAACAGCACGAGTGTGTGCAAGTCTTGGAGGATGACTTTTATGCTGAAAATTATTACAGCATCAGAAAAAGGCTACTCACCACTCGTTTCATTCCTTCCATTCAACGCCTGCTGATTGCCCGGAACATCAAAACGGACGACGTCAAAGTCGGCACAGTGGCGGAGACTCTCTTGCATGAGCTCAAATCAGTGAGGAAAGTCTTTGATGCCATCGCCGAGGCCTACGACAATCTAGTGGGGGAGGATGTGGTGAAAATCGGACAGCTGTGGATGGTCACAGAATGTTACAAAGGAGCCCGCTAATGCTTTCTCTGAAAGACTGATTTTTTTTTTTAAACGCAATCTGCATTTTGCCACATCTTTTAAAAGCATGTACGCTTTTTCAAGCATGTATCATACATTTTAGCACATTTTCAAACATGTATCATACATTTTAGCACATTTTTAAACATGTATCATACATTTTAGCACTTTTAAAAAAAAACAAAAAAAAACAACCATGTATCCTGATATGGCGCTGAGGAATTACCCGAACCACTATGGGTTAAGGATGAGGACTATGTACCCACGTAATCGGTGATGAATTGTAAAGTTACAATTCTTTTATGTAAAAAAAGCATTTTTATTTTTGTATATAAATAAATGTTGATGTTGTGCGACGGGATTGTGTGCCTCAATTTTACTTATAATGTGTCTAATCCCTACAACAGACGATCCCACCCAGAGAAAGGATCTTGTTAGCCACAGTGTTTCTAAGATTTTTATGCCATATTACAATAACCTCAGTTTTATCTGAATTTAGAAGCAGAAAATTAAAGCTCATTATGTATCTAAGACATACCAGCAGTTTAACCAATAAAAGTGGGTATCATCTGCATAGCAGTAAAAATGTATGCTATGCCTTCTAAAGCAAGTATAATGTAAACAGAACTAGTCTTTGCACAGAAGCCGTGGAGCTTCATAATTGACTTCAGTGTGTGAAGAGGACTCTCCATTTAATAATAGATGTAATAAAATGTAATGGCCAACGGTATCAAACGCTACACTTTGGTCTAGCAGGAAAGATTTCAACATTTCAATATGAATGAAGGCTGAAAACTGATTAGATTAATGTCCGATGATCTTTTCTGTGCTTTTTCAAGTTTGTAACACCGAACATACTAAAGGATGATTTATGGTTCACAGGAACAGTTTAATTAGACACACGTTTAGCATTTTTCTTTATATTCTTGTTTCCATCACTGACATGTTCAATATGATTACTATCAAAGGAGAAAAATAAACCCTGTGTAATTTAAAAAAACAAAAAAACAAAAAAAAACAACAAATTTAATTTAATCAAACTGAAATGTTGCTGAACTCTGACGGACGTGTCTTTTAATCTTGTCAACATAATCCGTAATCATCTAAATCTGCCATTTATCATCTTGTAAAATGTTCCCTCTGCTTCTGTTGCACATCTCCGCTGACACTCTCTTCTTCACCTGTCATGTGCAACTGGTCCAACCCCTGCATGCCTCCTTAAACTGGTGTGTTTAAATCTCTTTACCTCTGTTGTGAACTTTACACAAAGTTTGTGGTAACAAAATGAAACTGATGAAGATCTCCTTTGAAAAACACACACACTCACGAGACAAAATAAAACCAGACTTCTCAAAGTAAAAGCAGAGCCCTCACAGTTGGTAGTACAAAACACAGTGACAACGTGCGTATTAGATACCCTCACTCCCAAAGCATAAGTGTATATATATAAAAAATGAATCTCCAAGAATATCATCCTAAAAAATGGCACTGAGAGGGTGTTACAGTGAAAAAAAAAGCAGCTAAATTTTCATCAGAAAATGCTGAATTTGAGTAAAAACAATGCTCTGCAGTTTGATGGTGTTGTTACAGACAATGCGGATGTTTAAAGCATTTGGACGGGCATTTGAAATGCTGTAAGTCTCCTTATCAGCTGGAAATATTAAAGCCATAAAATGACTTTTGAAAGTGGATAAAAACTATTGAACAACAGCAATGTTGAGCCTGTTCCAAAATTTGAATGCACATGTGTTGAAGGTGCAGGGTCTTGTTGAATTATTAAACATATTTTTCTTCAATCTTTCGAGCCAAAACAACTTTTAATTTTCTTCTGCTTGAGTATCAGTCTAGGGTAGCTCTACTTATCATTGCTGAGTCAGTTGTCTGTTTGTGCTACCTTTTTCAAGGAACAGTTGATTATTGGTGAGGGTGACTTTATGTGTTTGGTTACTTACTTAAGTGGAAGTACTGTGGAAAGTTTAACCTTACATGCATAGATCTGACAGTACAGCTTCTGAGGTACCTGTTTACAAAATGTTGTATCCTAACCAAAAGTTCTTTGCCATGTTACATTGAGAAACATTATCCTTAACATATTTCACCCGCATAAAGTACTATGGCCGTCACACTGTCATTTAGAATTGTTTAAATAACTCGTGTCTTAAGTCCTTCCATCAGACAGAAAATAAAAAAGCTGCATGATTCACTTTTACATCACAAAATGTTAGAAATATAAACCGTTCATAACAACCTGAAAGGTTCGGAGTTGAAAATGCAAACCAGTGGAAGCAGAAGTAGAAGACTATAATGTCACAGAGCACACGGTGTCTATTATTGTGTAGACAGGTATAAATAAGAGCTTAATAAAGACACTTCATTTCTTAAGAAATATGCATGTGGAGAGATCTTTATCAAAAGTAGAAGTCACATCTGTGGCTATACCATTGTACACCACAACTTTAAAAATCTATAGTGTGTGAGGCTGTGCAAATAAAGGGGGGCTTGTCCTTCTTGAACCTGCTGTTGTGTTGCTTTTTGAGTGTTTGAACCCAGTGTGTGACAAACCATCTGTTGGGGGTTGTGGATTTGACACCTCAGCATTGTGAAAGTGGGGAAACACGCTTCTGGCTGAGCATAAGATTTCTGCTTACAACGTAGAATCTCAGTTCTAAATGAAATTCAAAATGTTTTTTGTAAGTGTGGCTAATGTATACTTTGACTTTTAAAAGCATACACACACACACAAGAACAACAACACAGATAAAAAGAAGACGGGGTAGTTTACTACGCATCATAAAAACACAATCATTCATCTTCCGACTGTATCTTTCTGTTCTGACTTCAGAGTCCTTGTTTGTTTACTGCTCCGTAATTTGGGAGTCATACTGTTGTGATACTGGGAGAAAAGGGTAAGGTGTGATAGAATAAACCATTACACACAAAACTTCAAAAACCTAGAGAGTGTGTGAGACTGCTAGCTGTGTTGTCCAGCGATAAACTTATCTACAATGTGTTAGGGAAGATTGACTTGTACTGCTGTCCCATTAAGCAATGGTTTAACAAATTTCACTGCAAACTATAAAAGGAATCTGGGTTTAAGTAGAACATAGTAGTGTTGGATTAAGTGTAGGAAACACTAGTATAAGGTGTCTATGAAACAAATCTCCTTCAACATTCACAATGACCAAAGTGAGGACTACAGGCATTTCTCTCAGTCAACTGATTGTGTTTAGGGAAAAAGCAGCTAAATACACTGAGACTGCTCCACATTGTTAGTGAGCTGTGGGTTTCATCAAACTTGGAGTGAACAAAAGCAGAAAAACAGTAAAAGATTCGGACATTGAAATTCTGGTTTATTTCATGAATACAATGAAACATTTTAGTCCACAGAGCAAAGTAGCATACATGATAAATGGATACATAATACAGACAGTGAGAAGTAAAACTCATTGTCATACCAGACGTTATATTCTGTAAACTTAAAATAAACCCCAGAAATTAAAGTTTAGTGTTTTAAGTCTTCTATTAAAAAACATGAGTCAACACTTCTTTCTCCTGGCAGCATTGCTGAAGTGACACTTTAACGACGCTTAAATTCACAGTCGTTATGATGATAAAACATGTTCTCTCATTAACAAATGTCTGCACTGTCACTTGTCATGAAAATCTCCAGAGCCAGGGTTCAAGCTTCCTCTTCAATCACCACTGATCATTATTAGAGCCCACAAAAGATTTTTCACATTATCCCCATAAACATCATGCGTTTATAGAAATCATAGTGACAGAAAGATTTAGATCTGACAATGTGCATGAACTTAAAATCTTTAGAGTTTCATAGTTCTAAAGTATAGAAAAGATTACATTTGTTCCAATGTATGAAATACACTTCTTGTAAAACAAAAAAAAAAAAGTTGATTCGAAATGCATTAAAAAAGCTCCTGGCATCACCTTTCTCCTGTACACACACACACACACACACGCAGCATTATACACACCCACTCACTCACACACACACACACACACAGCATTATACACACTCACTCACACACACACACACACACACACACACACACACACACACACACACACACAGGGAGAGAGAGAGAGAGAGAGAGAGATCATTAATACAAAAGATTGCAGCAGATTTTGGATTTTCACTCTTTAATATGAACATAAAATTCATTCCAATTTTTTGCCTTTGCTTCAATGAAGATGTGTCTTTAAATCTACGATACCTTTCCTGTTCAGAAAGTTTGCTGACATAGCAAAGAAGTGGTTAGGGAACTCAGTAAGTATGAACAACAATAGCTTAGGGACACTTTCTCAAATAAAGACGATTTCATCATCTGCATTTCGTGGAAAAAAAAGTGCCACATTAAACACAAATCAGCAGATCCACAAATTATAGATACAGACTCTTTTCAGCTATAGAGGTAATTAATGGCATGCATTGGAGTGCATTGGTGGACACTTGGACATCTTTTATTTAACATGGTTATACCATTGTGAATTTTGCTATATAAATATGCTCAAGAGTCTAGAGTGTGACATCCAGCTAAAATCGAAAATATATATTTTTAAATCAGTAACTTTGCAAATTTAGAGGAAATGTTTTTGGACAACAAATGAGTCGCCTTTTAAACAGGGTTTGAATAATTAGCGCTGACAGACAGACATACATACCGTGTGAAAGGATGTCCTGGAGCAGAGAAGCCCGCTGTACTGTTGCTTTTCTCTTATGCATAAGCAACGTCAGCATGTCAGAAACGCTCTGTGCGGGCAAAACCGGTTCCAATGCCCATCGAGGCATCAACTGGCCTTTCTGCCGGCTGGCTGGACCCTCAGCTTTCATGCTGGGATCTGCAGCACAACTTCGCACTGGCCACTGGGGCAAAACTGATTCTAAACTTTGAAGTACTAGTTTGGTTCTTCACTGCTCGCAGAGAAGTAACAATTAAAGAAAGTGATCCAGCACGAAACACAAATCAAACAGCACAGTCGGAATTGTCCACAACCGCGCTCAGTTTCACAAATAAACAAAAAACTTGCACCAGCTAGACAAAGGAGGGAAAACTGACATTGTAATAAATTAATCACGCTAAAGTCGCCTCTACACTTTTTTGGAAAGAGCCTTTATACATAGCATATGCCAAGCAGACTTAGTGCGAGATAAATAATATGTAGCCTTAAAATTTTACATCTAGAGTTTTATCAGTTTTATCAACAGAGGATCTATGAAACGAGCAAAGCTGACAGGTCTGAAGAGTACGGTGCATGCTCTCATGTCACAAGTTTACCAACATTTTCCAGAAAGACAGAAAGACAACGCAGTTAAAACCTGTAAAAATACTAAATTACGAGTTTCGCACTATGTTTCACCAAGTTAAAAAACAAATCCAGCAAAGCTGCTTCTACCGAAAGCATTTATCTTTCAGATCAGTGTCTCAAAAGCACCATTAAAAAAATGTGATCCTGCATTTACAAAAGTAAATCATTCACAGTGAAAACCAAAACGCACACAGCGTTTGATAAACGACATTAAAATAATGTATTGCACATCTATGTTTTAAAAATTGCATCAAAATTCAATGCGTATTTTCTCTAAAAATTTACGGTCGAATACACAAACTAACGTGCGGGTGTCAGGCTCAAGGATCGAGTTTGCTGGCTTTTATAAACCTTTATGCCTCTTCCCCCACCCCAAAGCACAGACCTCAAATTCGCCTTAACTATCCCCCTCCCCAAAGTGCAGTTGTTAAAAACACACAAAATCTACCATTTCGGTTAGAGTGTGTAAAAACACTATTGCAAAAGTAACTCCTGTTTGTATATATTCACACTGAAAACTAAAACGCATCGGCTGATAAACACTAATTAAATAATGCGTTGCACATCTGTGTTTTAAAGAATGTCTGGGAAAGCCCTCGCCTATTTTTGTTTTAATTATTTTAAATTTTAACTGAAAATGAATGCGAACTAACGGCGCTGTTCTTAGGTGAAAGGTTTTTTTGGGGGGGATGCAGTTATTTAATGAAAGGGATAAAAGTTTGGTCTCTCTCCACATCCTTATTCACCATTTCTTGAGATAAACAGCGTCTTAAAGTCTGAAACAGCCAACTAACTAGCTACTAACTGTAGAAAATCTGCTTATAAAACACACTGACGTTTCAGCTTGATTTTCTGACAACAAAAGTCTTTCTATAGAATAAAAGACAAAGTCATTCCTGTTTGTGTAAATTTACCGTGAAAAGCCCGAAATGCCTACAGCGGTTGATGAACCTTTAATTAAAAAACACCCTGCTAGGAGGAGACAGAGCATGCGCAGTGGGACCGCAGGAAGTGTCCCTTTTCGGAAGACTGAAAGCGCGTACATGAGAGTGCATGCGCGCGTGCTCGTACGTGCACAAGATGTCAGTTTTTAAGCTCGGCAAAGGGGGTGTGGGGGGCAATGCCCCCAGGCAAAACCCCCCTCCCCTGACCCCCTGACCCCTCACCCCCCACCCCCACCCCTCACCCCCCCCCCCCCCAAATAGGTATCATATATATTCTTCTACCATCAGTTTTTCCTAGTCGCAAGGAGATTGCTGTCCTGCTTTAGTGTGACTGAGTCATTACAAACTATCATCACCTGAAGGGTCTTCACCCAAATTGTTCTCAGCTGTGCTTTAACATCTTCAAGAGCTGAACTACTTACGCCTAAAACCCTGTCTGAAAAACAAGAGAGAATGACTTATTAAATCACTGTCTAAATAATTAAAAGCAGAGGTGGCAAAAGTACAGACAAGTACAGATACTTGTGTTAACGAGTACTCTGGTAAAAGCTGACGATTTAAATAATTTTCTCAGGTGAAAGTGAAAAAGAGCAAAGTCTGAAACATACTCAACGTATAAAAAACATAACTGTTTAAAGAGCATTTCTGCCAGCTATTTCTGGGCAAAGGAAACCGAACCTGATGTCATATTAATATAATAATCAAATAATATTAATGCAAGGAAAGCCATACTTCAGTCTAAATTCTACTGCTAGTGGAAATGCTAAAAAAAATGTGTGTGTGTGTGTGTGGCGGGGGGGGGGGGGGGGGGGGGGGGGGGGGGGGGTTAAAGGGGGTAAAAAAAAAAAAGCTCCATATGTTGTTGCCTTCATTGTAGATCATGGCTTTTACTCCACACCTAAACAGGAAAATGAGTATAGACAGGGGTTAAGGTTATGTGGGCTTCAACAGATGTGGGAACACTAAGACCAGCCGTAGTGATGCAGTGTGGGGAAAACTAACAATAAGTTCTATTGACAGCTCCTGTAGGTTCCCTTTGTGTGCAAGCTGCGGTCAGCTGACATGTTGCTGCTGCTGGTCTGAGCATTACTCCTTGCTGTGGAGTTATGCAACGCAATTCATCAAGATAAAAGCAGATGTTGCACAAGTTCTCATGGCTGATTTCCCACCATTAGACGGCATGAAGCTAGTATGAAGGAAGAATTCAATGAGTGAATCTCATCAGCATCATCAGCTTAAATTCAATGTGATCTATGCCAACCTTGATGTAACGAAACAGCTGCTCTGCACCAGTTAAACATTTTATGACTGCAACGCAAACTAACCAGCGTAGCATCAACCAAGCTCTCTATTATTTTCATGTAACCCTAGTAAGTTAGTACACTTCAATTTGTTTTGCACAATTTTTCACAAAACGAAAAAACAACATGATGTACAGAGCCAGTATCATATTAAAAATTTGAACTGTCTGAGGACATTACATGTAAGCTATAAATTTCCAGTTACCACATGTCACCAAGAAGTCCTTAGATTTACAAATAATCTGTCTTTCACCCTTTTCTCTCCCTGGGAGATACAGCAACTGGACCTTTAGCTTAACTGCACAATATCTGTTGAGCTGTTAGAAATGTTGTATTTACAATTTACCCTTTAAGACCTATTGGAGCAGCGCGTTAGTAACAATTTTTAAAACCCGGCAGAACTGCAATCACATAAGCAAGCGCAATAATTTTTTTGCATAGGAAACCTGAGGAGTTGTACTTACATCTTGTGCATTCAGCTCGTCCTAGGTCACGGTTTCCTTCCACATATGGTTTTGCAAAACTTGCATAAAAAGCATTTGCAGCAACAAAAACAAAATATTCCAGAAAAACGCTTTGCCGATTTGATCAGCTGTTCATTAACACTTCCTACGCTGGAATAGACGTCAGCCTGAACTATTGCATGTTCCCCATTACCTGCCCAAACCGGAAGTGCCGTCATATTTCGTGGGAAACGTGTTTTTTTCTCCCTCAAATTGCACAGTTTATTTTGATGTATTTTATTTTTTATTTTTTTGCAAATTTGCATTACAATATTTATTTTCATTTTTCCTGCAGTATATAAAAATTGTTGTATCTAAAAAATAACACTATGAAGACACCCAAAATAAAATTCCTGTGGTTGGAAACAATTTTGTACAACTTTTTTGCTTTTACAGTTTTGAGGGACATACATTTGAAATTTCTCTAACTATAAATATGTGTAAAAGCAAAAAAAAAAAACAAAAAACAAAAATCATTTTCAATTATTTTTCTAGTTTATTGCACTTTTTTGCAATAAACTAGAAATACATATGATTAAAATTTGGAGTATAACGGATGTATTGATGTATAGCAACTTGAAATGCTCCCCAAAATGGCACTACAGCATGTAAACATTTAAAGATAAGCTCTGGCGGACTTGGTTCTATGGTAGGTCTTAAAGGGTTATAAAAAAAAACACTACCCCCTTTATGCTAGCTCCTCTATTGTTTCACTATAGATAGATGCTGAAGTACCCCGACCACAAGTGACAGACACCTGCACAAAAAAAAAACAATGTTCCAGATTGTTATGGACCACTTCAACCCCTGTGTATAGCACTATAAATGATGCATAAATAATGTTTGTTATGTATACCAGAATTGGAGTGTCTCTCAATCGTTATTGGTCCCTTGATTTAGAATAAAATTGGTTTGATGTTTGAAGCCGTGTAATGACGGGAAATAATACCTTCCCACAAAAAAGTTTTAAACTTAACGTAACAAACCTGCTTTGAAAATGTAAGGAGTGTGTTTTTATTTCACAAGAAGATCCATTAGTAAGTAAAATCACTGACAGTGCTCCTCTTCTTTCAATTCAAAGAGACTAACACTCAGATAAAACCTCGTACATGCTTTTCTGCCAAATAGCTCTAACCATACTAGGCTCCATTTAAAATGGAGTCAGAATCGTACTACTGTATTTCCATAAATATTATGATGTATATGGGCTCAGGAAGTGAATTACCTTTTAGTAAACTTTTTAAGTAAATGAGCCAAACTGCTGTGCATAAACCACATGTTCTTCCACGATCTGAAGAAGGCCACAAGGCTGAAATGCTGGTACATTTTACTTTGAAATTTGCACGTTTAAGAACTGTGCAGTTTCTAGAAAAACAAAAACACGGGTGATTAAAAAAACAGAAATCCCCACTTAACTATGCACACAGCTGCTTTTGCAGCTTCATTCATGTTTCTTCAATGTGTGTCAAAATCTGAAGCCCAACAGGCCTGCTGTGCTTAGTTAACTCATAATTAGACAATTGCAGTTTGGGAGAAGGGCTTTGGCAAATTGTGTGGCTTTGAATTCTAGTCATTGTTGAATGGTGCAACCTGATTAACTTAGAGTCTGATGGAATTGAATTGCTTAATATGGCAGTCCAAAAAAAGTGTGCTCAATGTGACACGCTTGTGTGCTTCCTCTAAAGTGCTTCTAAATGATGATCTAATATTTCTGAGATACAACTCCACAGTGATTAGCTGATATTTTTCTCTTTGAGAAGAAATTATTTAATTAGCTTGGCCTTTCCAGGGAGCTTAACCTTTTAAAATGTCAGGTGAAGAGGTTTTAAAATAAGTGTGCCATATTCTCAGAAAATTTCTGTTTTAGTGCGCTCGTGATGACCTATAGAAACGTGGCAAGAAAGAAGGTCTGACAGTGATGAATCTTACAGCCCAGGGCGATTTGTTATAGTTCAGATAAGTTCCTGGAAATCCCTTTTAAAGCAGAACTCCCACTCAGGTCCACTGACCCAACTGGGGACTTGCATAACAACCGCCAGTCCAGACTTTTGATGAACTCGGGGAATTTGTCATATTAGCTTTGTGCTCAGGTAGGTGCTTTGGTTTCAACATAACATTAACCAAAAATCTGGGTTTACTAGATAGGCAATAGACGATAAAGTATAGCCATTCCGCTCGCTGACAGGACCATTTGTTTGATCCGAGGCAGATCAATCCAACTCTATCTTCTTCGGGTTTCCTCTGCCTTTGTTGTCACCACTCTAACTGTCTTTAGTAATCATCAGCTTTCATGTCAAATAAATGGGCTGTCTTATTGCCGGTGTTGCCGAGGCTCCACCACCGTTCAAAATAAATGGAAATGAATAAGGGTTATTTCGCAAGGACATACGAACATGCAGAGTAAACGTGGCCGAGCTATAAAGGCTCCTGTCAGAGCGAATTGGATCACTCGGATGACACGACTGGTGCACTTTACCTTTAGAAGAAAGAAAGAAAATATGTGAAAATTTAATGACTCTAAGAGGAATATGATGTTCAGGAAATGTTATGTGATAAACTGCAGCATGCCCCCATACACACACACATACAAAGGAAGTTAAAAATAAAAGTTATGGGTAAAAAAATAAAAAAGCAGTTTTGCATGTTCAGTGTTTTTATATTGATTGTGTTATTTTGTTGATTATAACAATGCAGTGTATACTCATACCTTTTTTTGGACATCTGTCAGTTCAAAAACAGACACTAGTCTCATGAATACTGCAATACCAAGTATTCTTACTTTGGATATTCAAGACATACAGTGCTGTATTTCCTATGCTGGTGTAGCTGGTGTACTTCTGTCCATCTGTTGCCTTCTTTAATGAATTATTCACACAGTGTATGCTGTGTCAGTCACACAAGAGATGTGGACACTACATAAAACCATCACCACAGTTTGCTACTGACTTTTTATTTGATCTTTAAAATACTTCATAGCAAGCTTGTTTTGTGCTTTGTCACTTATTACAGTCAGCCTTGCCCAGCACCTGTAATACCTGATCTTGATCTATCTTGATGTGTCTTTATATAAAATTTAATAGTGAACCACATTAATTTTTTATTTTCTGCTGTTGTTTGGCTTGTTTCTGTCTAGTTTCTTTTATTTATTTTTTTTCTGTTTTCCCCATGTTATTTCATCTTGTATGACTCACCACTCGCGGTAACCTTTCTGAGCTGGCCCCAGCTCAGGCTCTGGCTATAGTATTTCACGGAGTCACATTATAGTGCAGAGATTGTTTTGGAGTCCTTGCATCCCTGCAGTTGAAATATATAGCCTGACGGTGGCCTTGCAGATGTTCTAATATAATTATAGCAGTAGTTGTTTGCCAAACTGTACTCTGGAGCCTCACCGTGCTCCAATGCCACCCGCTGCTGCCCCTGACAGCACGCTATATTAGAATATAATACGCCTCAGAAAAAATGGGGAATTTACATTGCAGCTCATATTCCAGTGTGCTCTTTCTGGGATAATTTGTGAGTTCAAAAAAAAAAGAAAGAAAGAAAAGAAAATGACTTCATTCTCACGTGCAGACAAGCTGCCCGGCTCTGGCCTCATCAAACACTTGTCAATATCGTGATTGGGAAATATTGCAAGTGAGTTTGGCCGTCTTCGCTCCAACAAAAAGGAGAAAAAGTGGTGTCATTTTATACTTGCACTGCCACGCCGTTCTGCGAGAGCATTGCATTAGGCTGATTACAGTTTTATCTGTCAAATGAATGCACAGAAATAGCTGACATAACATTATGTTGCAAATCCAATTTCATATTGATTGACAGTGTGCGATTCACCAAGCCCATGCAATGGCTTTCTGCACTATTAGAGCATATTGTGATGTTATTTGCATTGGAAAGAAGGGGCATTTGCTGGGAGTAATTAGTTAAGCTCCCCTGACTTTGGAAATTTAATTGCAGGTACAGTAGAAGCAGCTAACAATGGGATAACTGAAGCATTACAGTCTGTGCGGGACTAACAAACAGCAGGAGTCTCCCTCCTGACAAACAGCAGACACACAAACATACTAGCATGGACATACAGTGACACACGAACACTTAATAGAGTATATGTTTGCTTCCAGGCCTGTTTTTTTTTAGTATAGGCTGACTAGACAGTTGCCTAGGGCGCCACCAACTGGAAGAATGCCAAAGATGAGAAAGAAAGATATTGTAATTGCCCCTGATCTTCTGAAACTGACATCCAGTACGCCCCATACTTGTTAAAACATTGGCATTGGCTCCTGACCGCTTCGTTCTTTGATCCAGTAATGACATGCAATATTAATTTTCCCAGCTACTGAATGTTTCATTCCAACTACAGAGACGCTGAGTGCATTTTTAACAAGTACGGCAGAGCCTCCAGAATGTTTATCACTCATCACGGTCTCGGGTCTTTAGCGTGTTTTCCCGTAAAACCCTCAACCTTTAATTTTTCCCCTTTACTCGTATGCTGGGAACGGGCATGAGGGAGTACCATTGGTTTAATATCATGTGGTGAACGCGTCTGGAAATGTGTACGCACGCCTGTGATATAAAGATAAACACCGCCCCTCCCTGCTTTTCTAACATGCCCGTGGTTGTCGTTATTCACGCACATTTTATGAACAAGTACATTTAGTGCTGCTCATCATATTTACTGCTCAGCCTACACAAAAACCTTATGTAACAGTGTTTGTCAACTCACCTTAAACTCTAGTATTTACTCATGGAGAAAATGTCATTCACACGATAATGTGCAAGACTGCCCCCACCCCCTTTTCCTTTACATTAACAAGTTTATATTAACAGGAGTAACAGCTGAAACATCAATCACCGGATCTGGCAATGTAACAAAACAGGCACTGTTAATCATTTAAAAGGATCACTGACTATTAATGGTATTTCGCCTCACCTTTCCCATTATCTGTAGCAACCAGTTTGTTTTCCTCTCAATTAGGCACGCAGGCACTGAACAACACCCATCTCCTATTACTGGGATATGGCAACTGAGGCCATGGGGGAAGGGAAAATAACAGGCTGCTGTTGTTACTGATGCTGCTGCTGCCACTGAGGGATTGTTTTAAGTATTTCTTGGCTGCATTTTTGTTTCTTTATTCTCTCCAACATAACTTGCTTGGCTGTCAACCCTCTGTCACTCCCTTTTTGAGGTCTTGAAATGACTGCGTCACAGACGTTTGACCCGAGAAATCAGAGTCAGAGACATGTGACGTCCTTTTTTGTCTTTTCATATATGTGCATACAGCTGTGCATAAAGCATATTTGCCAGTATACAGGAGTCTCTAAATGGGTTCTGTTCCACAAATCCAGTATCATTAAATTTTGAAAATATATATATACTGTACATTGTAATTTTACTTAGTTTTTTTCACCAGACACACATGTCAAACGGTGCCATCATTAATCGTAAACGCACAGCGATTTGCCCAGTGCACTCACATGTGTGTACATAACCGTGTAGGTCCTGTACATATTTGTGTGTCAATTAGGTGGGGGGAGTAGATACCGTTCTGTGTGCTGACAGCCTAGTCCATGTAGCTCAAGCCTCATGTGGTGAAGATGTCTTCCTGCCACAGTGAAGTGACTGCTGTGGTCGCATAGTTCTGACTGTGCAAAGCCCGAGGCGAGAGACTGAAGTGTGTCAGCCTGTGCAGCTGATAACACCGCCTCTGTCACAGTCAGGCCAAAGAGTGTTTGCCGGGGAGCCAAAGCGCGTGATGGGTTTGTGACGCAGCATACAGTGCCATTCAAACATAGTGGAATTGGGGTGGGCACTCTTTCCTCATGCGCTGAACTGTGTCACGTCATTTATTTTGCACCACTAGATGTGTTTTCATTTTCCTCATGGGGAGTTCACAGCGATTATGCCTGAACATCTTTTCCATCAAAAGGTTCTGCCGCTTGACATACAGTGAGTTTTATCCCAGTGGAGATATTTTTACACTTTGTTAACCAAATGCGATTTCCACATCGTACCGTGTTTTTCACAAAATGTTTTTTTTCAACTAGATTTGTTGTTTCTTTACATCTGTGTGACACTCTACCACAATGGCAAGAGCTTCTCTGTCTCCTTAGGCCATTGCCTTCCCACAGTTTCTTTCATGGAAAGAGGTACTGACAGAATAAAGAAGCGCTCCTTGAGAGCAGACTCTCTTATCAGCTCCCAACATCTGGCCAAGACTGATGGGCTCTTGGAAAGGCTCTCCAAATATCTTTGAGTTCGAGCTGCATAATGCTTGTTTAGCTGCATCCCTCCTACAATACTAACTCAGCCCCCTCTCATTATGTGTCTTTCACCAGAGGAACTTGCTTTTATGATTACTTAAATTAGTTCCTCAGCAGGGCAGGAGTGATGTGAAAAAGCACAGCAAAGGGTGGAAAAATGAAAGACTGAAAGGTGAGTAAAGCCATAAGTGATAAAAGTCAATGAAATTGGGTTTGAAAAGCCCCTTTCATACATTACAAGTCCTAAAAATGTAGAACTTGCAAACTGTTGAGAAGAAAAGCGATGCACTTTTTTTTCGTTGCAGAAAATTGCCAAATTGAAGCCATCATTGATGATTTAAAACAAATGGTCTCAGTGCCTCGTTATCCGTTAGATTAAAGCTCCAAGGTAATCTGCACCAGATTTAAGAATTTATCCAACCACCTGGTTCAGTAGCTGCGAGTCACGGGTGCCAAGCCTCTGATCGCAGCAAAGGAGGGTGTAGCAAAGCAGATGTGTCACACAGAGCCAGATTTGTTCTTGTCACAACAGTCTGACATGAGCAGGATGGACCAATTAATTATGTTGAGATTTGTTCTCTTTTGATTGCTGAAGAGTTATCTCCGTGCACAACGAGATTTGTTTTCATGTGATCTTGAAATAATTAAAATGTAATCATCAAAGTGGTGTTCTTTTTGTGACAAGAGCATTTTCTTTGGAACCCACCTGCGGTGTTTTGTTTTTATTTGGTGGCTTTCTTTTCGCCTTTTTCTCCCCATCTCCACCCCCCGCCCCCCTTGTTTTTAAAGACCAAATCCCTGCATACACCCAGACCTGCGGAGCTGACTCCCACTGTTCACCAGAGGAGGCTGTAGGCAGCGAGGCGCTGTCTCCGACACAAATGGAGTTACCAGCTGTTTTTTTTGACCTGGCAGCGAGGAGCTTCACAGGAAACGCAGAGGTTCAGAGAACCTCCTGCAGACCCACACATCTTGGCACAGATGCTCTTATCAACCAGTAGGAATCACCGGCTCAGGTGAACTCAGCCAAATGAGTTTTGTAGAGTTGGAGAGACTCTGGGGCCATGGATTACATCTTCATATGAACCTTTTACACAACCCAGATGTCATCCAATGATAAATTTTAGGCTTAAGAATATGAATATAAAAATATGGGCCATTTGATTCCCAAATGCTTGCAACACTGTAGATTTTTGCTTAATTAGAGTGAAAGGAAAGCCTAAACTCTGAGCTACAGAGCTGCGTGTAAAGCCATACATAGAGAAAAAAAAGCCATAAAGCACTGCAGTGTTTGGACCTTTGAATTTAAAAAAGAAATTACACAAATGTTTTGAGGTGCATTCAAATAAAAATAATGATTTATAAAGTATCCAAGTAATGATATACTGAGGAACAGATGGAGAAAGACTAAAATTGTTTCACATTTTGTTGCTTATGGTGATCCTGCATCCTGGGTACCCACCTTTAAACTGTGCATATTGTGCATCTTCTGTGCTGCCAGGTTAATAAAAAGTTTGCTATTTGTAGCTTCTTTGCAGCGGCATCTGTATTTGAAGCATTGTCTTCTGTCATGGCTTCAATGTTGTCCTTTATCAGATTAAGATTTATTGTCAGCGCAAAGAAATTCAACTGTTTTTATTCCTCTCACGCTAATACAGTAGACACACAAACAGCAAAGCTGAAAGGCAAGTCGAATGCAATGGATTTGCATATCCCTTCATCACATATCAAGAATTTGCCTCAAGGGGCTTCACGTTCTGTAGAGCAAACGACACCCTCTATCCTTAGACCGTCAAGATGGATGAGGAACAGCTCTCAGTAATGGGCAACGCGGAAACAAATATGTGAACTCAAGCTTGACTGCTTGGCAGAGGCACAGCTGCAAGGTGGCAAGATCCTCTGCCAAGGCAGGAGCTAAGTTGGAGGTTATGATGCTTTCAGTTTGTCTTTTACAAGCTATAAAGAAAATAGCTAAAAGCTGAATTCTATGAACTCAGATGCAGATTAGAATATTTTCATTTGAAATCGGGGGTCAGGGAGGCTTTTGGCTTTGGTGGATGTTGAACAGTTTGCCTCTGTACAACACCACAGTGTGTTTTAATTCAAGTAATCAATATGTGACGAAGGTGCAGCCTTTCAGCTGCAATTCAATGGGTATTACATTAAATTTTCATTAACTATTTAAGAATTAGAGATGTTTTTATATAGACTCTTCCCATTTTCAGAGGCTCAAAAGTAATTTGGCAATTTGCTGACAAACAGCCTTGTGGCCAGGTAAGGCATGTTCCATTATTTTATGACAAATGAAGCACATTTAATGCCTCAAATTGATTCAACTGCAGGTGAAGGAGTCCATCAGTAGGCTGAAGAAAAAAACAAACAAACAAAATAAATGAAGAGAGAGAGGCCAAAACTTTAGAAGTGGTTAAATCAACCATTTAGTACAATTGGAGATAAACCATCTGGATTTCAGGAGCGTTACCACACCTCCAAACATGCCATTTCCGGTTCTTATCTATATATGACATTCTCGCTTTATTTATTCTCGCTTTCTTGTCCCTCCCTCGCCTTTTTTCAATTCTTTCACTTCTCATTAGTACAAGGGGATCTGCCAGGCCTGGGAGCCAACGCCATTTCCCTCTGAGGCCTTCCCAAAAACTCATCTCAATTCATGTTTAAGCCATCTGCCTTTATCTACTAAAAATGCTGTCAAACCTAAAATGATGATGTGGGCCCAGATACTGAATCTTACAAATGATTAATGTCTATGAAAGCTCAGAAACAACAAAAGTCCTGAAAACCCACAGAAGACAACTGAAGTGCATGATGGCAGATTTATTTCCACAGTTAAAAAACAAACAAACAAAAAAACGTTCACTCAACAATTGAGACATGCCTTCATTAATGGAAATACAGGTAATCTACAACAATATGGAAACCACTGGTTACACTTGGGAACTGGAAGACCAGATTGAACTTTGCCTAAAAACATCTCAAAGAAAAAAACCCTTGGACAGATGTGAAGCCAAGGTGAACTTATATCAGAATGATGGGAAGAGAAAAATATGGAGGAGAGAAAAAGCTCATTAGCTGAAGCATACCACATCATCTGTCAAGCATGGTGGAGGTATTGTTATGGTATAGGTGTGTATGGCTGCCTGTGGCCCCTGGTGTTTATGGATGCTGTGACTGCTGATAGAGGTAGTAGGATAAATTCTGAAGTGTACTGCCCAGATTCAGCCACATGCTACTGAACTGATCAGAATGAGTTTCACAGTGAAAATAGATAACGAGCCAAAGAGTTTCTCAAGGCAATGACAGAGATAGTCTTTAAATGACCAGGTCAGTCAGCTGATCTCAGTCCAAAATCTGCTTTCAAGCCAGAGAGACCAACAAACAAGCAGGAACTGAATGCAGCGGAGTATGTCAAGTGAGAAAATGCATCACTTGGTGATGTCCATGACTTCAGTCAAAGGATTTTCAATCAAGGAGTGAAAACCTTTATAACCATTAAAATAAATCCTTATTTTTAATACTACATTAGTTGGTACAATTCATGAGCCTCTGAAAATGGGTGACTCTGTATAAAAATGCCACAAATTTTAAAACTATTCCTAGAAAACTTTTTGTTAAAGCCCTTGAATAAAAGCTAAAGCTCTGCACCTCTATCACATCTTGATTGTTTGACTTAAATTCCACTGCGCTGGAGTACAAAACTACAAAAATCATGTCTTTGTCCTACAAAAATATGAGCCTAACTGCATTCAATATGTTCAACGTTTATGCAGCAACAGCAGAAACTTTCCAGCTGGCCAGGAGCCACAAGCTCAAAAAAGTTTGAGAACTACCGACATGAGGCAAGCTGTGGCAATAAATAATAGAAACTCGTTCCACCTGCTGATTATAAATGATTACCACATTACACATGTTCGCATGTCGAGATTATTTTCTGATCCTGGAGAAAACATAAGCTTGTTATGTCGGGATGACAAAATAATTACCCAGCAATCACGAGCAAATCAACTCTAAAAATAGCTGCACTTATTGCCTCCAGACCTCCCACAGAGGTACGCTGTCATTTTTAATAAATATTAGAGTTTCTAACTTATTTGCTCACATATCCTCTAATGGGCAAAGAGGAAGGTTCCATCCTGTTGTGTTAGGAGGAGGATGCAGGGAACAAATGAATAACTCTTGCTGGTAAGGCTTGCCTTGCTTTGAGCTATTGCCTGTGAATCATCGTCATCATCGTGAGATAAAAAGAAACATCTTTTCATCTGCTTTTTAGTCTTTTCATTACGCCTGCTTGAGTAACACTCCTCTCAAATCCCCCAAAAAGGCCGGATCATATAATTATTTGTTTTCACATAGATTGTATCTTCACATTTCTACACTCTGTAATTCCTGCAGAGGATAATGCGCCATGGCCAAAATGTCCTAATTGCAAATAATGCAGCACAGTCATCGTCATTTAATATCAATTATACTGAGGTCTTATCTCAATTACTTGGGCTCCCCTTGTAACGAATAATGCTTTTTCTTTGTAGGTTTTGTTTGAAATGATGCATGATTAGGTTGGTTTACACAGAGAATCAGCATGTACTGTAAATGATCTATTAAATAGCTCCTTTGGTATTCCTCCAATTAACTGTTTTTCATCGCTTGTGACCAAATCAGCAGGTCATTCCCCCTCAAACCACAGCCCGTTCTACGCTTTGGGAGTGACAACGTGTTGCAAACCACCAATGAGATTTTAAACCAGGCTATGGTGTGATGTGAATTTGTGGAAATAGCCGGCTAGAAAAGTCTTCAGGTCATGGTTTAACATTGATCATCATGACTTCAGCCATTAGGGTCAAGTAACCAACATCCTGAACTTTGGACACAGAAGCAATATAGGGATCAGAGAATCGATGTGATGTCATCACAGTTTTTCCCCAGAGAGCTGCCCACTGAGGGGGGGGGGGGCAGATGTCATCTGACCCCTGGTGAAAAGGATGTGTCACTCGCTGATGACGAGGTCATACAGCATCATTGCTCGGTTTAAACGGGTGACTAACACACACCTTCACATGCATGATCCCAGTTGCACATTATTTATTTGCTAATGATGCTTGACCAGCTGCCCCATACTTGTTCTCACTGCTGGCTGTTATAAATGCCAATAAGAAATATGACTGCAAGAAATCAGGTTACACCGTGATGCTTCCTTTTAATGCAAAATAAAAAAATAATGGTAGAAAGTTAAACACAGAATGCAAAGTCTGCCCTGTGTTAAAAGGAACTCAGTACATTGCAATATCAATAGCGGAAGCCCCAGTCATTTGGAATGCAATTAAAAACTCAATTTTCAAGGCGCTTTGGTGAGGGTGATGAATGGGCCAGTAATCCCTTAATTGTTCTCTCTTGAGCAGAATCACAGGGGTGATAGATGTTTCAATAGAGGAGTACAACTTAAAGTAAATAACACGAGTTTGTTGATGGCTGTCTGATATTGGATTATCCCCAAGTCGTCAAAGAGAGCCGAATATGTATTTTGCATATTTATATTTTCAGGTGAGCTAAATAGAAACACTGGAGTATGCATGTTTTTGCTTTCTTTTAGACTTGCTTTTTAGACGCTTTCAGGACCACGGACAGTTCTGTTGGCTCTGCGTACCCAGGGCGCTCTGGGTGTCCTACATGTATTTATCACACGTAGCCTTCAAAGTGTTGTTTTCTCGACAGTGGATCTATACAGTGATAGCGGAATTTCTTGCACACAAACTTTTTAGATATGCCACAAACGTGGAAACAGAAAAAAAACCCCGCAGGTTGAATCATATGGTGCAAATCCAGCGTCTTCATCGAGCCTTGAAATACAGCAACTACCACAGCTGGAAGCGGCCGGGCTGTACGGAATCATCGGCCACCTGAGATTGCAGTGTTTTTCTTTTTATTATTATTTTATTTTTTCTCCTTTAATTGATTCATCCCACAGTAGGCTAATATCGCAAGTGCTGCTCTTATAACTTGCCGTCGCTTGCTAATCTGACGGGCTGAGGCATTTTTTTTAATTTAACATCAGATCAAGTTTGACCAACATTGGCGGATCCAATCGGAGTCCAGATCAGCTCCTTCTTTCCCCTACCACCCCCACCCCTCCTCTCTCTCTCCCTCTCTCTCCTTCTTGCTCACTCGGTTCCCCCTCTCTTTCTTTAGTTGCAAAAAAAAATGCTCTGCAGCTGGGCAGCACCTCAATGAATGAATTGGTGCACTGTGAGCGACCATCATCTATCCGCTGGATTTTCTTTTGCGCCCGGCTTTCAATCCAGAACATATGAATTTTCTTAGGCAGAGCCTTTTAAGGAGTTGAACAGACAGGTCGGAGAAAATGGCACAGCGCGTGGTTTTCTTTCTACTGTGGCTCTTTGACCGCTCATTCGCTGGATTTCCCAATCAGATCAATATCGGTAAGTGTTTTGTTGATACACGGCTGCAGATTTTTGATTTTTGTTTTTAACGGACATTTGAACTGCAAGATTGCGTTTTAAAGAGGATACAGCGCGCGGAGCTCTGCGCAATGATAAGAGACCAACTTGATTTCTCATATGTTGCAGGCTGAAATCCACTGAATTTAAAAAATACATTAAAGCCACCACTGACTGTGTCACTGTCATCGTTAGGGTTTTTATTAAACATAAGATATACGTGACACTGGCGGTTCATCCGAAGAGTTACAGAGAAGCGCGCGGGTTAAAAAAAATAAACATAAAAAATTCGTATTCTTTTAAATAACAGCGGCGTGTTTTAAATCACTCCACGGAGTTCTCCCTCACTCCTTAAAATGCCGGTCAGAGCTGGCGGTCGTGTGTGAGTGCTTTGTCTGATCTCGGGTTTTCATCTCTTCCAGGGGGACTGTTCATGCGTTCCACGGTGCAGGAGCACAGCGCGTTCAGGTTCGCTGTCCAACTCTACAACACCAACCAGAACACCACGGAAAAGCCTTTCCACCTCAACTACAATGTCGACAACCTCGAGTCGTCCAACAGCTTCTCAGTTACCCATGCCTGTAAGTCTGCTTTTTTTTTCTTTTTCTTTTTTGAATGTGTTTCTGTGCACGAAAAGTGACCGCGATTATTCACGAGCTTATAGATGTTACAGCATCTGCAGGAGGAAACAAGACAAGTTCTTCTCACTTCACTGCGATTCTTAAAGTCACAGCAGGGAAATAAATTAGGACGTTTTCTCGCACAAATCTTTGTTCTAATAAAATCATATTTTTTTCTTTCAATATATCCTGAATTTTCTAGAAATTTCTCCAACATTTAAATGTGTCTTTAACATTTTTAACGACATCGGCTACAGTTAGGGAGCACGCAGTGTTAGTACATTTATGGCACTCCTGCATGAGTTTTACATGAGCTGGTATGAATCCCACATTGTAAAAGAAGTTCCCTTGGCAACATGCAGTAAACATGCTGCCAGTTGCACAAACCAGGGGCTCAGCCCTGGAGGAGTTCACATCTCGTAGTCCAATTTCATGGAGTTTATAGATTTTCAGCGTCTTTGTTATAGCAAGTAGTGTGAATGCCTTTAATTTCATCACACAAATGATGTTTTGTCTTATTATTTGGTTATCAGACTTCCCTTGTGCAACTGGTGTAACTTTGCTTAGTTGCTGATGTAGTAAATAACCTGTCTTTGTAATCCTTTTAACTGCAGTTTCTTGAAATAAGCAGAAACACAGATTCAACACGAACAAAACTGGAAGAAACAGGCTCCGGAGAGCCATTTTGTTATGTCATTTCAGAGGAGGAGTTCAGTTTAGGCTGAATGGCTGACTTTGTGGGCACACAGCTCTGTCTGGATGGTGAGGTTGTGTCCCTGTAACCCCTCTGTGGCACGCTCATAATGGCCCCTCTGACTCTCCCTGTGCCAGAGCGCCTCCGCCTGCTCCGTCCTCTGACTCCCCCCTGTGTTACAGTGCATCTCCCCCAGCATTGCAGAGTCAGCTCATTAGCACTCAGCCCTCATAGCACCTCACCGTGCTGTCATTGGGTGAAAGGGGAAAAAAATCCATAGCTCCCCAACCAACGCCAGCAAATGAGTTGGGCTCAGACCTGCAGAGGAGGTGGGTCTGAGCAGTGAGGGAGATGAAGCAGAGCATCCTATCACAGGCAGCAGAGCTGCAAGTGCCTTAACAAAGGCATCCATAAGAAACAATAAGCAAATGAGAGTGAATAAATAATAGATAGTGCCATGCAATTTCACGCGTGTTGAAGAGGAAGGGAAGCATAGGAGAGGAAGGCTTGATATCAGAATCTAATTAAATTTGGGGGCAGACAGAGTTTTAGCAAAAGGAAGGGGATCCTGTGGGAGACGTGACCCCATTTCCTGCTGCCGTGTCTCTGCGTCTCCATCAAGAGCACTGTCTCAACACTGCCTTAAACTTCAGATGAGAAAACTCTAAACCTTTCATGATGCAAAGAAAAAGATGGGCAATCATCAATGTCACAGTGTGGTGCTCTAAAATGCATGTTTGATAACTCGTTCTCTGGCAGAGTGCTTACCTGCTACATCATATTAAAAAAAATAAATAAGTTGCATGCTTAACACACAAAAAGTCTTCTTAATTGCAAAATCAATGCACGATCTGATGCCTTTGTCGAGCGAGTGCCCTGAGTCTCTTGTCAAGCTGAGCTCGCAAACCGCAGACAGCTCATGCTGAGCTCACAACAGTCCACAAGCACCTCCGATTGTCTCTACCGATGTACTGAACAAAATAGAGATGACGGTTATTAAATATCACTTATCTGCTGACTTCCAGGCCTAAGAGATTTTGCCTCTAGTGATTGTGGAGCTCTTGTGCTCCGGGTTTTACTTTTGTCAGCACTGCTGTTTGTTCTGCAAGCTGTCACAATTATTTAGTGGACATTCAGATTCTCCTTTGTCATCAATAGCCCCATGTGAATGACTCAGACCTTTGTCAGCAGCAGCACACATCTACTCTATGAACAGACGCGGTTTTACAAAAGTAGGGTTCAGGGAGTGTTTTGAAACAAGCTCCAGTGCTTTGATTAAGATGAGATCTGGCTTCTTTTTGTTTTTCTCTGCAGTTTCACATTTGATATTGCTTTAGTGAGCGTTCCCTCTTTGGTCTGGGACAGCCAGTGCCAAAGCTCTCCACTCTGACTCATCATAAAGATCACGCCCCCTCATTTGCTGCGCATCCTTTAACACATAATGCAATACTGGGAGAGCAACTAGAAGGCGTGCACAAATTCAAATTAAACTTCAGTTTAACTGCTGAGCCTTTCAGAAACCAAGCACAGAAATCCACGAAGGCCTGGTCTTGTTTCGGAACCATTTCTTTCAAGCTGGTTTGAAGCTGTTAGCACGTGCTGTTAATTGAATTAGTGGCCATCAGAAAAGAAAAAAAAAAACAATGCGTGGCTTCAGTAATCCTCGAGGCTTTGCTTTGTACTTCAGTGACTCGGTGTGTGCTTTTGTGGCAAGACTGTTGTTGCTTTGAAGTGACATCAGAAATTGCGAAATGTGTAATTACCAGCAGAGGGTTCCATAATAGCCATGGAAGCTAGGAGTCAGGAATACCCACAAAGAAGGCAGGAGTAGTTCAAAGCAAAGGGTACCAGTTTGAAGAAAGCACAGCAGACAGCATTAATGCTCCTGATGGTCACGGCTAGCCAACTTAATGGCACCACTATCCTTTTCTCTGCTGTTTACCCTTCTTCTTCTTCCTTTACCTGAGGCGGAGGGGAAAAAAAACATCAAGCCCTCTCTGCCTCTCCTTGCCACGCTACTTATTAGATTACTCGCCTTGATTCCTGTTAAAGGCAAATTTTGCACTGCTTGGCTTTTGAATCTCATCTCGCTATTCCTCATTCCTCATTCTGTCATTAAGCTAATGGTGTGTGTCCCCTCTGCCAGCCTTTTTTACATGGTCCTACCCTTCTTTTATTGAATCCTGCAGCTCCTTAAACCTTGTAGCAGATGCTTTTCTGGCGCCACCGTTCACCCACCTTCTCCCGCCATTGTCAGCCACAGATAAAACCGTTTCACTCCGAGAGCGTGGAAAAGAACACAGGATAAAACTGGACATTTTGACTGCATTTGTCTTTTTTTCTAGTTACAAGAATAGGAAGAAGGACAAGAGAGTACCTGCAAGGTGCACGGTGTCACTGTAAAGAGAAAGAAGGCGAGAGGAAAGGGATAGTTTGAGATTTCAGGAAAAGCACGTTTGCTATAAATATCTAACAAATATCTTCAACACAGCTCTGCATGTTGGACACTGTGTATGTGTTGCACTCTGACTCGGTGTTAGATTGGATGTAATGCAAGACGATCTCTGGCGATCGTACGTGGGAATACTGTAAGCATCGGAACGTGCGCGAAGCCTATTAAGGCACATTTAATTTAATGGCCGCGAGGAAAAACTCCAGCAGATGCTTGTACTTACACCGAGGTGGGGATATAAGCATCACTGATGAGCACCATCATGAGTACTCCAGAAAGCAATGCCTAATATTTGTCTAGACACTTCCTTCGAAAAATCATCTTTACTGACCTTTACGCCCACTACATCTGCACATGTTGCTGAGAAACACCAACGGTCTCTTTACACCAGCGGCCTGCTCTGTGACTGAGCACATGTGGCAAATGACATATGTTGCGGAGCACACACTGAAAGAGCCCTTACTAAATCTTTGCATATACTTTAGCTTTTGGGGGTTTGTTGTGGAGGTGGTGTTGGTGGTGTGAATGGACGGTAAACAAAGCGACAGGGAGACGTGTTTTTTTGCAGTGCTTGGTCTGAGAGAGACAGGGTATGGCCGAGAGAAGCTCCTCAGGTGATTGTAGAGGTGCCACGGTTCTTGTTCTCGCAGGCTGTAACTCAGTTTGAAAGGTGTGACGAGGGAAACATGGCAGCTGAAAGAGGGAGAGGGAAGCTGAGGGGGGGAGGAGGGATAGAGACAAAAGACTGCAGTGAGAAAAAGCAAGAGGAAAAAAGAATATAAGTAAGGATGTTTTTTAAGGTTGCTAAGTGTGTTTGTGTGTGCGTGAGTGTATAACCAAGGCAGAGAGAGGGAGAGCTCTTTAGGCTATGGAGGGGGGAGGTTGTACCAGGACATGCCATCATAGTCCAGCTGTGTTGAAAGCACAGATGGGGGTTTGTTTATGGATGTACGAGCCATGTGCTTATACACGTTTGTGTATGCATATATGTAGAGAGACATGCAAACACCCTTAAACACTACAAGTCTGGTCTGGACCTTTTGTGCCGAATGCCTCTTGACACACTTCATCATTCATCAAAAATAAAGGTCAGGGTAAAAGTATGGTGGGCTTGCTCCATGATTTTGGTGCAAAAATAAGAGAATTTGAGAAAATACATAGTTTTATTATATATGCAGACTACGACCTTTTGCAAAAATAAAAATAATCCCCCAAATTAAGCTAAAACATGTATTTCATAAGCACAGTGACTGTGCAAAATCCTCTGAGGCTAACATAAGCCACGCTACAGTGATGTGAATTTGAGGCCAGCAGGCCGGGGGTGTCTCAGAGGCCTGTTTGGACGGCTTGATATGGGCCTAAGTCAAATGAGTGCTACAGAAATGGCCACGGATGAGGTTACATGCTTGGAGAGCTGCAAAGCCTCTGGGAGGGGAGCAGGATGTCAGCAGAAGAGGGTGACTGACAGCCCTGTTTTCAAATAACACACTTAAAATGTAAATTTAAACAAAAAAAAGCAGAGTTTAAAGATAGACGACAAGTTATCGAGTTAGGGATGCTCTGATCTGATAGTTATGTCAGCTATTTGTGTGAGACTGACTCAAACAACTGGACAACTGGAACATTGATGGCTGCAGTGTTCAGTTCAGTTCTGTGCTGTCCTGTGTGCACTGCCTCTTGAGTCAGCAGTGCACTGGGACACTCTCATAATTTAGCTACGAACTCGCGATCTCGTTTCAATTGTGAACAGGGGTCAAGTGAGTGGATGAAAACAGAAAAACACCACTCATATCGCCATTAATATAACAATCTCTCGTCAACTCGATTAGCAAAATACATTTGGCAACTAAGATGAAGTGATAGAGAAACCTGAAATTTGTTGTCTTGATGCCACTTTGAATCCCATATGGGGCTTAAATGATTTACCAATCCTGCGCTCCTTTATTGAAGATGATATCAATGCTGCCCTCTGATGAACAAGAGGAGCTGGCTGACCAATCCTTGTTGATGGCAACTGTGTCCAGTTAAGTCACAATTTGTAACATTTTTAATGTGTTATTATCATTATTGTCTCTTAGGAGCTACTTTGGAATCATAAGTAATTGTTAACACAAGTGCTACAGTAATAACTGCTAGTTTAGCAGCACACTGCATCTCATGCTTAATGTTACTGCTGATACAATTCTAATGAGTTATCCTGAATTTCTTGCCGTTTTCTTGAAATACTCCTGGCATGATTTCAGCCACTGCTACTGTTTGCCACAGTCATATGAGGCTTCCTGGTAAAGCCAACACAAAAAAAAGGGCTGGAAAAATTCCAAAGGCCAAATCTCCGAAGGGAACATTATTTTGACCTAATTTGCTGGTCATTAGATGCCCTTCGCTGTATTTTATTAAGTCGGGCGCATAGCTGAAACAGTAATGAGATTCAAAATACAAAAACACAGAACACACTCCAAGGCAGTTTCAACACAATGAATTTTTAATCAGAATTTCAAAAGATCTTCTTAAACCCAACCTGAGGAGAAGTGCTGCTGTCGGGGTGTTATTTGTCTTGGAATCAATGTAGCTGGCAGATGTTGTTTGTTAAAACAACAGATTTCCTCCCTTGCCACCGCGGTGGCTTCAAATCTCCATTTATCTTTCACAAACGCCGGGCATTTGGCCACTTTCAGCAGCTGTGAAGTACGAAAACTATAAGGAAGTGTAAGGAAAGAGTTTTTTGATTTTGAAATCAGCAAATCCCATGATTGCATTTTGTTGCTGCTTTTAAAGATTTCACCAGCTTCTGACAGTCATCAGTCTTTATGGGGTTTTTTTTTTTTTTCAAAGTACTCAGACCATCTGGCGAATGTTGGTGTCTTTGAATTGTCTATTGATTTCCTTTATGTATCTGCTCAGTTTTCTTGGGCAAATATCATAAATTGTAAGTGATAAGGGGGAAATGGTTATAGATGAAATGTCATGGCACACTGAAGATATCATTGTCAGCAGATGGCATTTGCTAAGATAGTCAAACAGAATGATTAGAATTTCCATTGTTTTAATGTGATATATTGTGAGTGATTCAGTGATTGTGGGCTTTGAAAAAACCAGCAAGACAGGCCCATCTATGCTTCACACATCAGTTCACCACAACTCAAATAATGGTGTAGTTTCTGAACTATAAGTCAACAACGACAGGCCAAGTCTGCGTTCCTTTATTGAAGATGATATCAATGCTGCCCTCTGATGAACCAGAGGAGCTGGCTGACCACATAAAAGACGGCAATAAACACTGCAGGAACCACACAGGAGGAGACACGCAAAATCTTAGTGGTCCATTAAACAAATTCGCTGCGGTGAAGGAAACACTGTTTCCAATGAGGAATGGCGTCTAAATGCTGTGCATTTTAAGACAAAACCAACAGGGAGAAAGCTACAGTTTTTTTTTTGTTGTTGCTTATGTTGTCGTTTTTTTCTCTTTCTTTCTTTTTTTTTTTTTTTACAAACGGCTCATCTCATGTGCATCGGGGATGTGTGTGCCAGCAGTCTAGCTCCGTGTGACGGCTGTTTTCCATTTTGTTAGCTCAGTGAGCAAAACTTCTCGAGGAGAGTGGGCAATGTTGTTTGTGGCAGAGATTATATTTCATTTCAAAATGTCATTTACCTGCATGGAGCAGATGTGAAAAGCCAAGGGAGGAGTGGATTAAAGAAAAGAAAAGGATGCGCATTTTCAAACCTTGTCACTTGTAAAGATCTGTAACATTGTAGTCAGCATTTTTCTTTTTCTTTTTTTACTTTTATTCTCCCTCTCTGTCTTTCTCATTTCTATCTCCACGTCTTAATATATATTTAATCTCTTCCACAAAGCCCATTACAGTTATGTTCCTGCAGCTATTGCAGTCACACTCAGCTAGCTATTGGCTATTCACTAGACTCCCTGACAATACCCATAATCACTGGATCAGTAATCCCCCTGCTTGAGCTGGAATAGCACATCCGCATCGTGCTTCATCGGAAGTTTCTGCATTGGTTTGGCTTCACCGAGTCTTAACCTCCTAAGATCCGAACTCTTCCACAGCATGCATTTTTAATTTCTCTTTAATATTTGGGCATATTGGGGCCCGATAAATGTAAAAACAAAGAATTACCAGAATTTTTTTTTACTTTATTTTTGTTTTTAAAAATCAGAGCCACATATGAGGATATTCGTTTAAAAATTTGATAGAACAGTAGCAGTATAATGTCCTCGTAAATGGATATCAGACCCTTGAAGAGCAAAATTGAGTATTTTGGTCTAAATAACCCAAAATGTGATGTCCACATATGTGGACGGCAGGTCCTAGGAGGTTAAAGGAAAGAAAGAGAAATCTCTGGTCTTCTTCAGAAGGAGCTGCGGACTGCATTGTCCTAACCAAGGTCAGACAGCGTTTGACTAAAATCCTTTTATGATCTTTCAAGGAACCTCGAGAACCTCGTTCATTGGCACCGTTGGTGCTGTCTAAACATACCAAACCACTTGGATTAAACCATCAGCTGTTTATTGTTATGACATTCCTCTGCATATGTGTTGGACTCAGTTTTATTTGTGTGTGTGTGTGTGCTAAAGACAATCTAAAATGAGGAGGACGTCACTGTTGTGTTGTGTTGAATTCAAAACACCAACAGGGAGTGTCACGATGTACTCTCCCAATGAGTAAATATTGGATCACAGTGCGATGGGGCTTCCAGCTCTCCGTCTGCCGACTGAGCAGATTGATCCGCACGTTTCTGGCCTGTTTCAAAAGAGGCAGTCGCTAGCAGAGCCCTGCCAAAGCGGCATGTCTGTGCAGAAACAAGGGCTCCATCATAACTGATTGCTTGTGACAGTTCACAGTCGCTGGGCCACTGAAGCATCATAACCTTGTGAAACTAGTGGATGAGCACTCATACAGGCTGAAGGAGAGGAGGAGGAGGAGGAGGAAATAAAATTATTAGCATATTCCTTGCAGTGGTAGAAAAAAAGAGAAAAAATGCGAGTAACACTCGCTGTGCCGTGAATGTGGTTAATATTAAACACATCTTACACAGTCAAAGACATAATGCAGACCAACACCTTTGCAGATTTACAGCCAATTACAGCAACAGTTGCAGAACAAAACCCCTAGCAGTGTCAGAGAGAGAGGGAGGGAGGGTCAGCTGGTGTGATGGAAGTGCTAATGACAATGAAACAAGAAGATCTTCTGGCAGGAGATGAGGAACAAAATCTGCATGGCTGTGATTGCTTTAGTTGGAGCGAATGCTGCCACCATTACAAAAAAAAGCACCAATTTATTTCAGAGTGTTTAAATCTACACAAGCGCTGTGAGGAGAAGAATGAATAACAAAACAAGCGTGGGTAAGATTTTTTGAATCTGTCGTGGGTAACTATAAAGCAAAGATTGGTGCTGATGAAGGTGGCTGTCCATCATTTTCTCCATCTTGTGTTGGGAAGACGCACATCAGGCAAAAATGTTTAAATGCAGCACAGCGGTGTGGTTGTGCTTTACATATTTCCTACTGGTATTCTCCCATCCTTAGAGCTCACTATCCCCATGAGTGAGAATTAAGTGAACATGATGTGCTCTTTCAACCATGACCCTCCTCTCTTTCTCTCTCCAACGGTTAATTCGGAGAGTGCTGTTGTGTGGCTCTTGCCATTTCACACATGGATACGTAAAACCTGTGGGCGGTAGCTCCCAGGCCGCTGTCCATGTTAGTGTGTCCATGCATAACTGTGCTGTGAAATATTGAAGTGTTCTATCATTCTACCATCAACTATTCGGTAGCCGTCAGTGCCACTCCTTAATTTTTATTTTTCAACCCCACCCCCTCCCTCCATTAAAAAAAAAAAAAAAATCTCGGTGGTGTGGCTTTATGTGGCACAGTGTGGCCTGCAGATCAGGGAAGCAAACTTCATCTGGACCCATGACAGAGCTAATCCATCGCAGCTGCAGAATGAAAAGGCCGTTTGGAGTGAATCTATTCCAGAGGCCTGAATGGAAAGCTTCTCACAGAAGCCGGTGCCCTTTGCAGCCCTGACAGTGTTAGAATGTGATGAAAAAGTACATGAACGAGTTCAGTGGATTAGCCATGTTTGTAAAAGAAGGGAACAGTGGACGAGAGAGGCACAGTAGATGGAAAGATGAAGTGACCAGCAACGGTGTTAGCACACGCTGGGTTGTGCACATGCAAGTGGTGTGAACTGGATTCTCAATCACTGACACAGAAGCCCCCACTTGTACGCTGGAGTTGAGTGTTTGGAATATGCTGTCAGCTGATATGTGAGATTTTATACATCTCTGCGGATGAGCCGCACCCACTTTCTAGCAGAACTGCCATGGCGGCGATTTGAAGAGGAACCAAAAGTAGGACTTTTGAAATTAACTTTGTGTAAAGGAATGTACAATATGTTTAAAGGGTGGATGCGGAATAGCACCTTTCTATTTCTGCTGGAAATGGAGAGTAAGACTGAATAACATGTATTTCTCCAGTGTGTCAAGGGCGCACATTTCTCATCAGGCTCGCTTTTGCTTTCTTCTCAGGACTTTGTTCATTCTATTTTCCTTCTGCCCATTGTAGTGCTGCTAGTGCTGCTACTGTACATGCACCATCGCTAAGCTGTAAGGGGATAGACTTTGGGTCTTTTATGCGTAAAGAAGCTTAAGTTTGGAAATTGCTCTCATGTGGCCAAAGTTTGTGAAAAGTCAGTGAACATTTCACTCCCAATTTCTGCGGTTTGTCTCTGAGTAAAGCTTTTTAGCCCTAGGACAACATGTAACTGAATGAAATATTTAGGATTAATGAAGCTTCTTGTTGCACGAGGGGTTAACTATATCCTGCAATGGGGACTCAAAGTCTGAATTTAATAAAATGTTATTATGAAATTTAGGCCAGAAAATTGTGATATCAATCATTGAGTATTTAAACGAATGATAAAGAGTTTTTAGTTGTAGTTTCAAGCCACCTGTGACATTAGTTATACTTACAGTAGTTTTGTGAATGCTGGTATCTTGGAGCTCAGCTGCATTACTAAAAGTTGGTCCACTGGGCCACTCAGTCAAACTCCCGAAAGAGAAAGCAGAGATGAGCAATATGCAAAAACGGCTATCAAGGCTGTCCTTTGTTTGCAAAGCTGCTATTGTAAAAAAGTAAATGGGTTCTCAGCACCACAGTAAAAAGGTGCAACCAGCTTTTTGTAGGTATGACCGAAAAGTGATCTGAGAAAAAAGCCTGACTTGAATTTGACTGAATTTGACTTGTATCCCTTCAAGGTAATCTCCTCAGGCAGCACTGCAGCGCTTTCACTCTGTCCTCTGATTATCTTTCTTTAACTGCTTCCATTTGATTGGATGATGGACTCCAAACATGCATTGATAGCAAGCATCATTTCTGCTTCAAACTGACCCAAACTTAATGCTGAGGATCATCACTGCTTGTCAGAGTTAGGGCTTTAGGTCTAACGCAGAGTGCTGTTTGGCTGTTTTTTTTACATCTATGCAGGGAATTCATTCACCAGCTTCAGACTGTTCATTTGGGGTATTACTGAACCATCCTAAGATGTCTGTGTGAGTAAAATCCAGCACAAACTGTGGCTCGTGCCATCCTGAGCGCTCTCACAGCAGATGATTTTTTGGCCCACCGGTTTGAGCCCCAAAACAACTAAAACCTTTATGCAGGCATGTGTTTATAATTGCGTTGCATCACAACGCGATCGATCGACTGCTGTAGTTTTATTTTGCTTGATATATGATTTCAACCGCTCAGATGTTGTCATTGGGTGACATGTCTGGACAGCTGGAAAGAAGAAATTCTCACTTTGGGGTATTTTTAATTAAATACAGGGGTTAGGACATTAGCAAACCACTGAATGTTTATGTATTTACCATTTCTGCAACATCCTTCTATTATTATTATAATTATTATAATTTTATTAACAAAACAGGACCGCAGTTGATATTGACATATCCAGGACATGGACAGGATACATATAAGAACAACACAAACTGGAAAGCAATCTACCATCCACCATGTTCCAACAATCATTGGAATAAGGGGATAGTAGAGATATAAGAAGACGTGTAGTGTGTATAATGTGGAAAGAACTGCTGTATAACTATATTCAGCCAGTGATCAAATAAAAGAAGGGACAAAATAAGCTAATAGTAACAGTAATAACAACAATCTTTTTACATTCTTGCTTGATATACGATTTCAAATGCTCGGCTGCTCGAGGCTGCGTTTGTTGTAATATTTGTTTTAATGATGTCCCAGATGTTTTCACTGGGTGACAGGCATGGATACCTGTTGTCATCCAATTTGAGAAGAAGTCAAAATGACTCATTTGTGGTATTTTCAGTTAAATAAAAGATTTAAGAGATTAGCAAACCATTGAATGTTTATTTATTTTCTGGAAGTTGGCCTGTTTACGGGGTTTGTACACAGCCCTATATAAGCCTTATCCATTTATCTATGTCTCAAAAAATATAGCGGCTAGTATTTTGCTTTCTCCAGTCTCTTAGCCTCAAAAAATGAATCTATTACAGAGTGTCTTTGTCGGGATAAAAAGAGATATTTTAATACCTGTGGCTTATTATGACTTGATTACATTGTAGCATGGCGACTATATCAGGCAATATATCAGACTGCTATTAAGTCTTTTAATTGGTATGTGTGCCCAGCACATCCAGACAATGACGAGTCCACTGAGAATAAAAAATAGGAGGTCTATTCATCAAATGAGAAAAGAGAACCTTCTTGCCCGCTATACGAAGTGGATCTCAAGTGAAGCCACTTACCAAAAATCTTTATTTGTATTTGTGGGGAAATTGGTTTTTAGAAAAGTGTGCATGCCGAGGCCCCAGAATATAAGGGGATTACAACTTATTCCCTTACGTAGCTCTCCGTTTTCCATTTCAGCCTCTCCCCTACTTCCCCCTAGCATTATCATTCAGGGACGGAGCACCATCTCAGGAAGGGCACTAATAAGATGAAAAGTGGCGTTGGACTCTACATACTTAACTATGCCGGCACCAAGGCTGAAAAGGAGAGGGAAGTCTTTAAGTGATGCCTTCAAGGTTAAACAACTGGTCCCATCTCCTGTCCTCATTGACTTATTCTATTATTCTTCACTGAAAGACAAAAGGCTCGGAGAGAATGGGCTCGGAGAGGTGCTGTTTTAAAATTCTCTGTACTCTGTAATCAAGCTTCACAATGGAAATCCTTCATGGCTCGACTTGGATTGTTCCGCCGTCATAGGATATGGATTGCAATATGAAATTTGATTAGTGTCACCAGGGGCAAAAGCTTAGTTTACACGCACGGTAAGCAGACCTCGTGAGATTGGCAGATAGTCATCCCGTCTCAGTTTCCCTAGGCGGCACACTCTTGGCTTTGCAGGTGCATATAACTCTGACTGTACACGAAAAACAGGCATCCAAAATCCCCCTAAAGGACAGAAACAACCAGTCAGAAACATTAAAATCAGACGGTGTTCACTGTAACAGCAGCATGAGACTTTCAAGACTTCTTGCTGTTCCGTCTTGCAGATGAGGAAAAGAGAAAATGACAAACACACACTGGTTTGTGAGGCACAGATGGAACTGAGGTATACGTGAGGTCAGAGGGGGGAAAGGGAGCATTTTGACACTGATGGAAAACTATGTGTGCCTGCCAGATATCCACGAAGTTTGCTCTTTTTTTCTTTTGTTTTTTTAACAATCCATCCAAATGAGAGCAGGAACAGGAGAGGTTTGCAGCTGCCAGGTATTTTTCCCGCTGTGGTGAATAGAATTCAAAACAAGTCAGTTGGGTGCAGCACTCTATACCTGAAATATCACCACAAATCTTTACTCAGGCAAGCCCAGCTCTCCTGTAGTCAAGTCAAATAATTTAGAGGCATCTTCTTATCCCATTCCTTTAATCTCTTTGATGGAGCTAAGAGGTTTTTTCTTATGTCTTATTTTCTTAAAGGCAGTCCTTAGGTGAGCTGTTTCCTGCAATTCAGCAGAGCCAATCTGCCCATTTTATCAGAGACTGCTCTCCCACAAAGAATGACCCTATAGGTCGATTGTGTGAGAAGCTTATTACAACCAGTAGTGTTAAAATTAAGCAAATTCTAGCAGCCGCTAGTCTGGAAATATACACTTTCCAGCCTGTTTACTGTTGTGGACGGGTTTATTTCACCATGTAGCTACTTAAGTTTCTAAAAGGATCCCACATGTAAATCAAACCCCAGCGTTCTTGTTGAAAGTCAAGTACTGGCACACCTTTGGCGGCTCTCCATCCCTGTAGTGCGGTCCACACCCGTCTTCTTCCACGATCATCCACCATTCTCTTCCTCCATATTCATTTGCGAGGAAGGGCATGCTTTAGTCCCGCAGTGCTGATTGGGAGGATTAGTGGTATGTGAGGGACTTTGTCACCAGCTTTCTGGGAAATCCAATTACAGAATATCATAAGCCTTACATGTTTCACACTTGGCTGAATCCTCCTTAAAAATGCACACCGGCAGCCTCAAAAGGGTCACCGTTTAGCAGCTGTCCTCGCTCTGTACAGCGGTGACATCCTTCTGAAGGTGAAAGGAATGATCATCTTTGAAAGGATAAGACAGGTCCAGTAGCACTCCTCTTGCCTCTGCATTGCAGCAAATGGTAGACTACACAAGCCTGACAGAGAGGGGATTGTTATTTGTTCAATGTAATGGGCCAGTATCTCAGAGCATGGCTGTCAAGGTGAAGCGAGGGCCAAGGGTTTAGTTCTGTTATCTGCTTCCACAGATAGTCCTTAATTGCATGTGTCAAGGAAATGACATGCAGTGGACAGGGCCAGGCAAAGTGAGATTTCTGCATGTATCGCTTGAGTGCTATCAAACTGATTTTCCCAGAGATGCTCAGCAAATTGTCCAATCTTCCAGCTCCGCCACTACAATGCTATCTGAACTTTAGAAATGTCCAGTGCATTAAACATAAGAACAGCACTCTCATGCAACCTCCTGCTCCCATACTCTGCATCACAATGAGCAGATGGCATCGCCACAATAATAAAGACATCACTGCATGTGCAGGCCAGGTCCTCTGTGTGCGCAGTGTATGTCTGTTTGACCCGCACGGTGCTTCTCAGCCCAGTGTGTTGTTCTGTGTTCAAAGAAAAGCATGACGATAGGACCTTGAGGGTGAAAATATCTGTCAGAAGAAGATGGAGTTGAGAGTCATTGAGTCCCTTGAGGTTTGTTCACCAGCCATGCTCACAAGTACAGGACTATATCACCAAGATGGCAGGTGGAGAGGAGAGGGAGCTGATGGGTGAAAGGCTGCAGAGAAAAACGAGAAAATATAGCAATAGTTAATGAACCTTAGTGATGCTACGTGCGTGGACTCCGGATCTAACCTGAGTGACTCAGGTCCTCTGGTCAGTTTCACAGCTCACTGTTTCATTCTGAGTCGCAGCAGTTGAAGCTTTGATGTGTCAGGCGTTATTAACGATGGCACAAAGGCTTCGGATGCAGACCATAAACGGGACCTGAGCTCGACACAGAAATGACGTTGGCTCAGTTCTTATTAAAACATTATTTGACAGGGAGAAAACCCGATACCTGCTTTATCTGTGCCCAAATGATAAGCACCACTTTGAGTAAATAAGAATTAATCATTCATATTTTAAATGTATGAGTGATTTTTTTTTAGTGCTGGGTGTTGCAGTAATACCATATTAACATAATCTTGTTTCATATAGTCGTCACAGACTATATGACTTTTTAATATTAGTACTAGTACATTATTATTTTTTAGTATTAGTTTTCCTATTTAAAAATGCTTGAAATCAAAGCCATTTTACTTTTATTTAATTAGATAAATTAGCCAATATTTGAAACAGTCATGTAAATGAGCTGAGATACATTTCCTTACATTTTAATCCTGTGTCTTCGATAACATCACCGAACAGCTGGCTGTGTCTCGTTTGGACGTACTGTTTTTTAGGTCAGATATCAGCCTTCTGTGAGAATGCCGTAACACAATACGAATGTTCTTTGCTAAGAAGTTGCACAGCCAAGATTGCAGGCAGCCAGTCAGACCTCACTTTGATAGATATAAATGCTTATTTGAACATTAAGGTTACTGGACAGTTGCCTTTTTGTGTGTGACTGTTATTAATGTGTCATGTGTCAATAGGGAATCCACAGGGTTTTTACAGTTTACAATGGTGCACACTTTATAGATACAATAAAACTCACACAGGCATTTTCTGTCAGTAATTTGCCTTACGACGTGCTTCGGTACAGCTTAACGTGACGCAAGTGTGATATATGAATCTTTAAATGCCATTTACAGAACAGTGCATGAACACACAGATTCAGATTAGGTTTGATAGTCAGTTTGTGACAGTGGCTTAAACACTGTGTATAGTTATGCAGGAGACACAATACAAGAATGTGACGGGGAGCATCAGTTGGACAGTTTAATATGATTGCTTGAGAACAACATTTTATTGTAATGTGAGCTCAATCGCAGTTCATTTCAATTCAATTTACAAAGCACAAGCACTTTGTCATGGTGGGAAGGAAAAACCCACTTTTAACAGGAAGGAACGTCTAGTGGAACCAGGCTCAGAGAGGAGCTGCAGTCTGCTGTTGTGTCGCAAGAAAAAAAGAAAGAAAGCTCAGGGAGACAGGACTAAAATTATTGTCAGTAGTACTCCTTGTCACTCTCAAATGAATTTATCATAATGCATCTTTGGCTGAACAACATTCGTTCAGATGAAGCCGTGGGATATGGTGATGATAGTGTTCAAAACAGTTTTCAAAACAATAATGGCAGCCTGTAGCATAAATGGCACTGTGAGATCAGTTACGTTGAGAGCATTTTCTTAACTGAGAGCAGTGCGATAAACATCTCTGAAGTTCTTTTAGCGACAGGTATTTTTCCCAGTTATACCGACTAGCATGTTCACAGGTGGTAGACACCAAAAATCATTACTAGCAATGAACCAAATGTCATGAAAAAAGAACAAAACATACAAACTAGAGTTGTACCCAGAGAGGCCAGTACTGGGACCTTATACTCATTTATTCAGACATAATAAAGAGCACCATGATGTAACACATGCTTACAATATGAAACAGCTAGTGTGCTTTTCAAAAGCCCTCTGTTGCACCACATGAGAGAAACTGTTCATTGGTGGTTTTGGAGTTATTTGTTCAAGTTTATTATATATATTTATGATACTATAAATATGTATATTTACATTATTTATTATGTTTTTTACCAAGGTGAAGGAAAATAGGAAAGACATTCTTTCCATACCAATTTTCATGTATGTGTGTGTGTGTGTGTGTGCGTGTGTGCGTGTGTGTGTGTTTGCTTGTCTTCAAGACAGATCTCTAGGTGGGTGGGCTCAAGGGTAAGGGTGAAAAAGTATCCGTAGGCTGGGATCTTTATCCCTGTATCATCCATCATGCACTCCACCAGACTAACACTCACATACATGCTTCAGGACACATGTATAGCCGCTTCCTTGCGCTTGTATTCTTTTTTTCAGCCTACACAGCAGAGGAGGTATATTTAGCAGAGGGGATTCCCAGCGTTCCTCTTTACATTCAGCGTATCCTTGAGAATTAGTAAGCATGCTGACTTAATGTCAGCATACTTTTATAAGGCCTCGAAGTCCTTTTTTTCCCCTCCCCTGCACATTGCATATACATTTAAAAAATACGCAAATTACTACCACAGTTTTGTGCAAAAGGATCATACCTTTATGCGTAGAATCACTTCTCAGCAGCCAGAAACTCCGTCGGTACTTTTACCGAAGTTATAAAGGCACGGTATCACTGAGGTAAACTGATTGATTCTGTATTCTCTGGTGTTTTCTGTGTTATTATCATGTTGTTGTTTTTTTACTGTTTTCCTGTAGTCGTATTGCCATTTTCTTTAGCTTATGTGTTTTCACAGCACTCAGCTCTCTTCCACACAACAGAGTTTTGTTAAACAGCAGCATGATTGTTTGACATCATTACGAGTCACATATCAGTAATGTAAAAAATATAGCCCTGTTCGAATACCCACTACAGATGTATTGAAGCGTGTGAGTGTTTATACCTCATACTTTTTTTTCAGTGTGTGCACTGGTGTCATTTAGCCCAGCAGATCATGTGAAGTATAAATAGATTGGAGACGTTGATTCAGCAGGACTAGTAACAGCTTCCTTTCAACGTTTCGCAGCACCACTGCAGTTGAGTAGTTCTTGAATCCGGCTCTACCATTTGTGTTAACGGTTTGAGGCACTTCACATCTCTATATGACAAGACTTGATGCAATTCCCCAGGGCACTTACAAGCTATCTCCCTGTGACAGCATCCCTTTTTCAGAGCAGGACTGACTGGTCCTGATGTAGGCAGGCGACAGTGGGGGGTGCGAGTGGGGGGCGAGGGGGGGGGGGGGGGGGGGGACCAGAGGCAGAAGGAGACCCAGACACAGGCAGGAAATGGAGGACAACTGGCTGAGAGAAGAAAGAACAGAGCCAAAGAGAGAAAGTGAGAATGTGGAAAAATGGAAAACAGCTAAAACGATACAATCACCAATGACATTTACCGTTAGCTGCACCCTCCCGCACCGCACACCGTCCCAAGGCAGTGCAAGACCCTGGCTTGTGGGCCACAAAAGAGAAAAAAGGTTGTTTTTTTTTCCTTTTTTCGTTTTTATGAATTAGCCGTGCGTGCCTACAGGACACCACATATCCCTCTGAACGAGCATTCCAGGCCAGGCATCTCAAGTGATGCATCAGAAATGTAACATCCCTGTAGCACTAGCGACTGTCCTGATTATGGAAGGGAATGAGGGCGGCACACTGTGTGTGTTTGACCAGTGAACTGGAGATGGGATGCATGGTTCCCTGCAGCAGGAAGGGGGAGTGGGTGGGTGATGGGGTGGGGGGTGGAGGCACAGTTAGCTGCAGAGGAAGAAAAAAATGAAAAAAGAGGGGCAAATGAGATTGGAGAATGAAGAAAAGAGAGGGAGCAGATGAGAGGGAGTTATCTATGTTGTCTTGTTTACCACACAGTCCTCATACAAGCTCCTATAATGACTCTACATGCACACAGCTGTCTGAGGACTCTTGAGTAAATTAGTATTATTGAAACTCAAGGTGACACAGAACCACTGAATCTTATTATCTGATGTGTTATTTCTTCAGAGTTGGAGACAGGCCGCTTATTTCCAAGTGGAGCAAAACATTTCTATCACGTTTATTTAATTACAGAGACATAAAGCTGAGGGCAGGACATTTCTCCACAGTAGCCCTGTCCCCTGACTGTACCATGGTTTTTTTTCTTCCTTTCCCCAACACCAATCTTCGGTCCACTGATGGACTGGGGGCAATATTATGGGGAGGGAACAATTCGAGTGTGGAAAGAGGGAGGCGCTCAGGTGGAAAGAGATCCTGCCATGCTTGAAGAAGATGTGTGCTTTGGGGGATGACCAGATGGCTGGGGCGAAAGAAAAAAAAAAAAACAGGCAACAAAAGAAGAGGTCAAATAAGGTGGCGAGCACGGAGGAGATGAGAGCGGAGTTAGACAGTGAAGGACGTGGAGAGAAGTGCCGTATGGAGAGGTGTATGACACTACTCGGATTTGAGTTTGTCTCTTCAGAATCACACACAAGGGGCATCTTGATACTAGAAGGTTAAGAAATACTGATGCAACAAGTTCTTTGTGTTGAGACAGCAAGAGATTCCCACAAGTTTGTCCAAATGAATTTCCGTTTCACTGCAAAGAACCAGCCTCAGCTTGATTGGTGTTTCTACTGATGATCATCTCTGGCTGCTGTAAATAAAAATCCCAGTGTGCTGTATGTGCTCTGCTCAGCTGCTCCACTGTCTTGTTATTCACCCTTAAAATATTAGTATTATTAAAAAATGCATTCTAATTAAATTAAATTAAATTTATTAAAATTATTGGCAAAGTAGCAATGTAGGAAATTGGTTCCGCTTTCAACAACGAAATGTAAAACGAAAAGAAAGTTACAATATCGCACAAAAGCAGGTGCCTTGATTTAAGAAAAAAAACACTTACTCATCCCTTTTGTGAGTTCCCTGCTGTTGATGATAAGAGCAAACACGACTTTGTTTTTTCATCCGAGTTAAAAAGCAAGTTGCTCGTTGCTATTTTCTCACAGCAGATTGTAAAAATTGGGGAAAAAAGGGATAATTTTTTGATGAGATGATGTTTCTTTTCCAGAATCATCCAAAATCAACAGCAACTCTGTCGTAGTTTAGCTTTAAGGGGTTGCAGCTCATCTTCAGGCTATGCTACACGAACAATTCAATTTTATTTACACAGTGCCAAAACACAACAACAGTCACCTCAAGGCGCTTTATTGTAAGATAAAGACCCCACAATAGTAGAGAGAAAATGCCCAACAATGACCCCTATGAGGATCCACTTGGTAAAAGTAGGAAGGAAAAACTGTAGCGAGCAGCTGGTGGTGATGGGATGGAGAGAGGACACACTGTGGACACCTCTAAGCCTTAAGGTGCCATCTTTAGTTGGCCCGTACTGTTTAAGAATGGCAACACAAGTATGATCTGGACAATACAGCCATCGCATCCAATCACATAACCTATTTCACATGAAGACGCCTGGTGCATTCCTGGATAAGTTGGAAGTCAGAATTTTCAAGTTCCTAGTCTGAATTTGAATCTGGAACCCCCCCCCCCCCCCCCCCCAACTTGAATTCCCTACTCGGAAAGTCTGAGCATTCCCTGAAACCTTGATTTAACAAACCAAGATTGCTGCAGTGAACGTAAACAGTAGTAAAACTGTAAAACCTTTCATCTGTACTGCCACTGTTGTGTATTTGTAGCTCACTAAATAAACCATAAGTCGAGCACTGAGCAGGATCTATCCATGAATGTGCTGCAGCTGTGTTTTTTTTAACAAGTATTATTGTGTACTGTTAGTAATAAATAGAATGGCTCCACCATGCTAAAGGCCAAAACAAATCCTGTTCCGACATCCGACTTCTGAGGTATCTGGAACGCAGCATGACTCTGGAGGTGGACAGTACGGAGAGACTGAGGAAAAGAGTTTGGAGCTCTTGAAGCAGAAGAGTTCACTGTGAATTATATCTAAGGGGTGGAGTTTGAGGATGCTGGCAGATCTGTTGCAGTATGCGTAACTGATGCATGTCACCCCCACAAAAAGCAGTATATCAGTTTTTGGCAGAACCTACCCTCATGGGATCAACGCAACACAGAGCTTTGCACTTCTGTGAGGGGACGAACCGTGGAAGAAGATGAGAGCAAAAAAGAGCAGTGTGAGCAGAGCGAGAAAAGATTGCATGGACATACATGTTATTGAAACTTAGGCTTGCTCAAGCTCAACCTAATAAGAAGAGGACAGCTGAGCAGAGAGAAAGAGGCTGCCAGATCTGGTCCCGTAGGATAGGTTCTGTGTCAGTACTGGGCCAAATTAAGAGGGAGTGCAGAGAAAAGTGGGCCTCGACGAGAGCTGGAACTCCTACTGGCTCCCATTCATTGTGGGAGATTGCACCACTTACCCAGCAGCACTTACCCACAATACTGCTGTCCATCTGTTGATTCACTTATCAAGAAGCTGCGTTGCGGCTGTGTGCGTATATGCTTGCGCCTCTGCATCCGTGCGCGTGCCTGCCTGTGGTGTGTGTGAGACTGAGACTGCTTATACCTTGAACGAGGTGTCTGTGCCAGGACAGATAGAGGAGGGAACAGAATTAAAGAGGATGAGGAAAATCCCAGCAGATCTCTTATTCACGCAGCAATTGTGCTAAAGAGTCAAATACATAAGCGCTGTTGTGTTGTCCTCTGAGCATCAGAAAGGTTTGTGCATGCTGTAGCACGGGTCTTTACAAAGTCAGATGAGTCTTTGCGGGCACAAGAAAAGGAAAACAAGTTATTTTGTGTTTGTGATTGCATCTTCTCCTTGATTAAGATGGACACACAAAATGCCAACTGTCACTTTGGTGATGGATTTCTGTTTTTTGTTTTTTCAGTTTAAAGAATACTACCAGAGATTATTTAAAGAAGTGAGCAAGAGCCAAAGCGATATCTGATGTTTCCCCATCATATGACTTATATTTTTTGTCCATTAGCCAATCAAAAATACATTTTTAACATAGCCATTACATAAGATTGGCTAGAGCTTTCCTCCCCGTCCTTTTCCTCCCTGTCATCCTCTGGAATATTCAAAGTGTTTACGGATGTTAAGAATGCTTGATTACCCAGCGGGAACACTTGAGAGTCAATCAGAATAAGTGAACAGTCATTCATGATAGGGTAGGAAAGCAAAACACACCTGTAGCTCTAAATATTAGTTTACACATTAATGGCTTCTGAGTGAATGGAAGTTGCCCCTGCCTAACAATTTACGCCATCCCGCCAGAGTGCGCGGTGAATACACAAATAAATCAAAACTTCTCTCAAGAAATGTTGCTGATCAAAAATGCTACTGGTGCTACTGAGATGTTCATTCCCTGAAGTGGTTATTATATAGTTTGCTAGAGTGAAAATGATTGTGTAACTGTTTATTTTCTTTTTTTTTCACCTTTGGTCTCCTTAGATAGCAGTCTTATAAAACAGGGTCTTTTTTTGTGCAGCTAGTTAAAGTGGTTGTTTTTTCCCTCAGAAGCTGACCTTCTGGGTCAGTCTATTGAAATGTGATCTTCATTTGCATGTCTTAAAACTGTTTTGTCTTTTTGTTTTGACGCTGTTCACATTAGATATGTAACTGAAGCACTGTGACACTAAGAGACAAAAGTCCTGGGCCACATCACACCTACTGTACAGGAGCTGACTGGCCATTGAAACGCATACTACCAAGCTCTTGGTGTACGGTTTTTGTGCTGATGTTAATGCCAGAGGAGGTTTGGGACACTATGCACCTCAGCTCTGTAACATTATGTGGTCTGCTACTTTGTGGCTGAGATGTATCACTTGATACACCCCATCCATGGCTCGAATTCGGTGACCTCTTTAAAACGACCCATTCTTTCACAAATATTTGTAAAGACAAACTGCATGGCTTGGCGTTCACTTTATACACTGTGGAAATGGGCCTGAAAGCACCAAGAGGTGTGACCCAATACTTCTCATCATGTAGCGCACATTGGAGAATAGCAAACACTGTGTGGAGTTGTTGAAACACAAACGTGCGTAAGGTCACTGAAAATGAAACTAGATTCACTTGGCACTCGAGGCACAAAGAGTTGTCTTTTTCAGCTCTTCCGTGGGAGGCAACAGAAGCGACGACAGGCAGCAGCGGTGCTCACAGCTGCTGTGAATGCTGCAGTAAGTCGTTCACCGTGGAAGAGGGAGCAAAGCGATAACTGGTGGGAGCTCCTAGTGGGTGCGGGAGACCTTGAGTGAATGGCGTGATGTTTCTATCACTTGGCTGCCACGCAGACACACAGAAATGCTGCAATTCCTGCATTTCTGACCCACTATCACTGGATCTGTTCCCCTTCAGATAGAATGCTGTCTCCATACTTAGTGAACATTAACCCCTTAAGCCACAGGAAAACATGTAAAGGCTCAATACAGATCAACTGCAGCCTCCGTACATAAGTATTCACAGGAAGATTTTTCTTAAAGTCCCCTTTTTTGTATCACTACTTCAGGGTGAGACTTGAAATGGACAAATCAGCAATCAAATTAAAAATGCTTTTACCTATCACTGGAACAGGGGCAGTTTGGGGTTCAGTATCTTATCAACTATACTTTGACATACTGACTGGAGAAACTGGAGCTACCAAATCTTTCTCCATCTGCCATAACTGATGGAACAAATATAAAGCACAACAAACGCTCCGTGTGCACACAGTCATAGGTTACTTTCTTAAAAATTGCTTTTAATAACTGTTGCAAGGACCTCAAGGGAGGAACTAGTGGTAAGACAGGGTTGCATACCAGGTTTACAAGAAATGTGAAAGCATTTTGGGGAGGCAACGCTAGGAATTGTTTTATATTGATTCCTTTCTAGATTGTTTTCTAAATTAAGGGGTTAATCTAAAGCCGGAGGACTCGAAACAGCTTATAAAATAATGGGTAATAATTTTAGCCACAAAGGCTTTGAGGGTCTTTTATTGGCCTGCTTTTACTGTTCAAAAAATTCAAGTTCCCCAGTTTGTAACTCACAGTTGGTACAATATTGAGTTCTCTCCAAACCTACTCTGAATTAGCCGTGTCGATATATTTGATTGTTCATTCTATAAGATATGAGAAAGTTGCGTACGTTGTATTGCTTATTTTTAAAATCTCAACAATGCTGGCACAAAAGACAAAGAAAGTTTGATTTACTTTTTCGTCATTTGGGTTTAACGACGCTTAATAATGATTTAAAAGAAATTGAGAAATCAATGTATTTTTTGAAGCTATATTGTAAAAAAAACAAAGACAACAACATTATGATTCTGACTCTTAAGCTATTTATTTTGTTAACAATTTATCAAGTGCGCTGGGCTTCCTTTAGAGTCATATGAACCCTCGATTGGATATTATTGAGGGGTCAAGTATCCAAAATAAAGTGTTCTTGCGGAGAGTGATCATGTGTTTTTTTTAACTCGTGTCCTTCATGTACTTTGCTGTCCCTGCAGTTTGCTCTCAGTTCTCCCGCGGGGTGTACGCCATCTTCGGATTCTACGACAAGAAGTCCATGAACACCTTGACCTCGTTCTGCGGCGCTTTGCACACCTCCTTTGTCACACCCAGTTACCCCACCGATAATGAGGTGCAGTTTGTCATCCAGATGCGGCCTGCCCTCCGGGGTGCTGTCCTCAGCCTCCTCTCTCACTACAAATGGCAGAAGTTCGTCTACCTCTACGACACCGACCGAGGTAGGTGACAGCGCGAGCCTCGACTCGGGACTTAGAGCCGGAATTACATCACGGAAACATGTTGCAGTGACTCAGAATGGCAGACGAACAGCAGGGTTAGTAAGGGATAGATTTACCCTGTAATGCTTCATGAAAGCCCTGTAAATGCTTGAACTGTTAACACTGCACTATTTTATACAGTGGTTTGGCTGTTATGTAAATGTGAAATAAATTCACCAGCAGCTCATAACACTGGTAATAACTATTATGCTTTAAGAGACGGCATGCTCTATGAGCTATAACCTTTGGATTCTTCAAACAGTTGGCTGCTTGGTGTCAGTTAATCTCCTGTTTAATCTTGTTGTTGATATTGGCTCGTCTTTCATCTGAAATGAGGTATGTCACAGCTGCTACTAAAATGTTTTCTACAGAAATCAGAGTCTCTGCCTGCCTGTGGGGGCTGCTTATTGTGTTGTGTCAATGAGGGTTCTCTGTAGTTCCCAGATTGCATTGCCTTGTTGACGCCGTGTATATGACAACCTGTCAACGTAGCCAAGTGTTCATTTCTGGGATTTTTAATGTCAGGTGAGAAAATGAGCTCATTATCTCTCCGTAGAATAATGATCCCCTCCTCCTACAAAAACTTCAATTTATTCAAACACCACCTGGGCAGAGGGGGGAATGGATATGTTCGGGATATGACAGACAAAGCCAAATTATGTCTTCCTCTTTGTGAAGGTGTCAGTAATAGTCACTACATATTCCTCCTGCACTTTTTTTTTTATTTGTCTTGTTTATTTGCTCATTATAGAAAGGTCCTGACCCACAGATGTGCTTCAAGCCACCTGTCTTCCCTTCAGCAAGATTTCTGCTTTTCTTTGGTTCTATTTTTTCATGGTCCTGCCTCACGCCCCCACCTCTCTCTCTGTCTTGCTTTGAGGCAGAATATGAAGTGTGCTTTAGCAGAGAGTCTCTGTCTATGGGTCTCCAGGCCTGTAGGGTCTAGAGCTGAGGGCCTTAATCCTCCACACAGCCTGCAGATAATATGTGGTTAATTAGGGTCACTCTGACTAGGACACTCATTGGATCTTCCCTGCGGATGCTAGCAACCCACTCGTCCTTCAGCACAACCAATACCGCCCGTCCCCCATCCTTCTGCTTTTCCACTTCTGTCTGGCAAGTTAGACCGTCTGGGGCAGAGTGGGAAACATAGCGGAGGTGGGCAAAATAGCCTGAGATAAAAAAGAGAAAATAAAAACAGAGGCGGTGTTATAGGACGAGAGTGATAACAAACAGACATATAGACTAAAGAGTGAAAAAGGGCGATAGAGGGCAAAGGAGCGAGGGAAAATAAGGAGGAGGAGGAAACAAAACGCCAATTCCGTCCTGCAATTAAGGCAACAGCAGGTGCGTTTGATTTACAGCCTGTTACCTGTGTACAGACAATTCCCAGTGTACAGTACATCCCCGTGCTGAAGCCCCTGCCAAGTCACTTTTACCTCTCTCCTTTCTGCCAGTGGTGTAAGACGATCCCTTATTAGGGGGAGGACATTGGCCCCAGGAGGGGATTAAAGTCGTTTATTGATGCACTCCATCCAGCACTTTGGGGGGCTTTGACACTTGGCTCATCAAGCAGACAGATGTGTCAGAGAACTTCTACCTCTGCTTATCAGGTAGTGCAGCTCCCTTGGCAATATGGACACTGACTGCTGGCTAAACCAAGAGGAGTGACTGAGGAAATGGTCTTCAAGGGTGCATGATTTTTTTACCTCTCTGGAGCAAAAGAGAGCTGACAGACAACTCTCTGCATTTTCAAAGCATGACGGAGCCTCCACCATGTTTTGCAGATTTCTGTAAACTCACAGTTGTATCTCTCTCCTGACCTGCTCCATACATATTGATGAGGATTTTAACTGAAAGCTTCAGATTTGGATTCATCAGACCTCTTGGCATGGATGTTCAGTCCAGTTCTTGTGTAATTTGGCAAATGTCAGTCTTTTATCCCTGTTTCCTTCCCTTAGGAATGGTTTATTGACAGCCACCCTCCACTGAGACCATTTTTAAGGCTTAGGTGAACAGTAGATGGATCCAGTGACAACCTAGATGCATTTCTCAAGTCCTGTGTCAGGTCCTGGATTTCTTTCCTGTTTGTAAAGGATACGACTTGCAGATATTGTTTATCTGGTGTAGATAGTATTTTTAGGTCTGCCAGTTCTTCTAAAGATACAAGTTTTCTTTTATGTTTGGACAAAACACTGGTTCATCCCTTGTTAGATGCCTCTTTTATGTTTGAAGGACTCATAGGTCACAGTTAAAAAAAAAAAAATCTTTAAAACAAATCTCTGGAAATGGTCAGGTACAAGGCCTAGAATATCCAAAAAAAAAACCTCTGAAAGACCTTCAGAAAGTCTGAAGAACTATTGTACTATTGTTCAAGACCCCTTGAAAACAGTACAGGAAAGTCTGGCTCCTTGAAAGCACAATGTAAAGAAACAAGGCGTGTCTCAAGACTTTTGCACAGTACTTTAATTTCAACGTTTTTTATTTAACTTTTCAAACTTGATTCTATCTCTCCGTTTCAGGAAACTATTTAAAGTTCTGCTCACGTACTAACCTTGTAGTTCTCATGCTCTGACTTACAGCTGACTCATGTGAGTGGGAGGTATGGTGTGCAGTTAGTCACTTTTAGCCAGCGGCTTGCTGATTATATTGTGACACTATAGGTCAGCATCACATCAATTTATTATTTTTTTTATAATTACTTATTATTATTATTATTATTATTATTATTATTATTATTATTATTAAATGAGCTTAAGATGTCCTCCTTCGGAAGATAGAAGTAGCATGTTCAACACCTTAATCTGTCACAGTGCTCTGGGTCTCTCTTTTTTAATTTTTGTCTGAGGATTGTAATTAATTATTAAAAAGTCTAAATTATGTCCCTGCATGCAGGTGGCTGTGACAGATTTCTGAATTTGCAGTATGCAAGCAGCGAAATGAACAAATAAGCAGAAATCACAGCTGACCCTCTGCTCTGCTTCCGATGTATTAGTTTCTTGAGTGCCTTTTTTGCCTTTTAATTTGTGTTTTATAAAAGCATTGATCATTCATAATACTGGAAGCAACTTTGCAATTATTCTCCAAACTCTTCTATTAGGGATGGAAAACACACAGCGCTACAGAGAGGGGAAAAAATCACATAGCTGAGTTCCACCAAGAGGTTTTATTCAGTCAATAGAAAAGATTAATTACAGCCACACTATTCATTTGGCTCTGTTATTGGACTGGCAAAAAATGCTTTTAGGCCTCAGTGCAGTGCTTTCAGCCGGAGAGTGATGGTCCATATGCTTCGGGCTCAGATGTATTGGAGGGAAATGGAGGGAAATTTGTACCCTAAATGCCAATATCAGACAGCTGTTTGAAAGCAGACGTTATGATGAAGGAACTGCACTGGAAGCAAATGGAGCCTCCGTAGGCAGTGTTATACCAGCCTAATGAGTGGCTACTCTCCTCTTATCTGAGGTAATATATTGACAGGATACATTATGCGTGTGCATGTGTGTTAATATGTGTGTGGATGGAACGAGATGAAAGATCCAAACAGCTACTACTTTGATTCAACCCACAACATTTCATACAGGAAAAAAAGACTATCCCAGCAACACTTCTTCTCAATATCAATAGCACTCCTGGAGTTTCTTTTTTCTTCTTCTTTGCTTTCAGCTTGCATCAGTACATGAATTTCCCCTTAAAAGCTGGAGCTCTATAGGGTGATAGGGTGAAGGTAGATGGATCTTGCCCTTTCTGTTCTGGCGGTCAGGTATGGGCAGATAATTGCCAGTTCTGTGCAGCAGAGACAGATGATTACAGGCTTTATTGTCTCTCCCAGGCACAATCAACCCTGATTCAGCAATCTCACCTCTACGTGATTTATGAGTCTCTCTTTCTTTCTTTCTTTACTATCTCACTTCGTTCTATACCTCTTCCTTATGTGTTTTTAGCTTTCTCTTATGTCCCTTCCTCTTGGAGCTCACCGTTGTTGTATAGTAGACGCAACCTTTCCTTAAGCACAGCAAAGTAGTCAAGAAATGATGAATGAGAAGAACAAACTGTAAGCAGTCATAAGAAATGGTGCATGTTTGACAAAGGAAAACAAATTGGGATTTTCAGGTTCAGTTAGCTCAGTGTGGATGTCAGAGCTGCCGTGTTCGTAGCACTTTTGAAGTAACTGGCCCTTTGAAAACAAAAGCAGGCATACTTGATGACATTTTGCTGGCTGGAATGAAAATTTTACCTGTCGCTAATGCCTGACATTAGCTTCGTGAGTTGGTTGTTGCTGCTATTTTTGACTTTTTAATTTAAGGGACACCTTTAGTATTACATGAAACGGCAACAACAGAAATATTTCAAATGTCAGCATCTACAAAGACCAGTTGATCAGTCATGAAAAAGCAGCCTTTTGTTCTTTTGAAGTTTATAGCCAGTCAACTACTATACATAAAATAAGCAGGTATAATTAGCTAAAATGCTATACTGTGTAAAATTCTTGAAACACACCTCATTTATATCATATTATGGAAATGTGCAAACAGCCAGCACGTTTTCACTCCCAAAGCGTAACATTTTACGCTAGGTGACAAATCGTCGGTATATTACGCTTTCGGCCACCCAACGCGTCCCTATATTACGAGTTGGGAAAAATGAGGAAACATGGAAACCGTTTGGAATGAATCTACACATGTACATTTATTTTATTTAAATCGTTTTGGAAAACACTATCTAACACGATTAAGGTGGTGGTTAACGTTAGGTATAAGGCTAGGGTTACGGCTGGAATACACGGCTGGAACGTGTGTTACTAGGAGCGTCACTCTATTCGATTTCATCCACAATCCGGCACGTAGCATAGGAATGCGGAAGGTCACCTTTCTCGTTTCCATAGTACGCCTCAGGACGTGACAAATCATCGGTATATTACACGTCGGGAGTGAGAACGGCCTGCAACAGCATATATACAGTACATAAAGAAAAGTCAATACTTGGTATGACCAAATTTATTCTTCATATTTTGAAAGACCTTTAGGAGGCCTAGAAAACTATTGCTCAAGAAGATTTTAAAATATTACGAGACAGTCTGGCTCCATGGAACCAAAATAAAAACTTTTAGACAACCATTAATGCTACACAGTGTGGCGATAATGTGATGTTTTTAACTTTTTGTGTCAAATATTGACTGAAGTGACATCTTGTGTGATTAGTTTGTAGTTTGCCGATGGTTGCTGGAGCGTAACCTTCCCAGATCTAGTAAAATAAATGCTGCTTAATAACCCCTGAACTCCGTTAGCATTCATTTGTATTCCCTCCAGGTGTGTCAGTACAATTCTGTGAAAATCATCAATGGGATTTTTTAAACGTAACCCCCAAACCCACAAATAAGGGTCTATTTAGGGTGGTGTTAGCTGTAACTCTTCTGCCTTTTACAGTGTCTTAGGCTAGTAATCCAGCAATGCTAACAACTGCAGCTTAATCAGGGCAGATAATCCTATCCTAAAGCTCTGTCTGAAAAGACATGAACACACAAACAGTTAAGATGCACTGTATACCTGTAAATCCAAAGCTTGACAGGCCCGCTGTGACCAGTTACTGTTGCAAAGCTGGAACTGATCAGTCTGTATGGGAGAGGAGCTCAGACATCAGGAGGACAGTTGCCTGTTCATTCTTCTTTCATCTCTGCTGTGTCATCCTGCTCTAACACTGTTTAATTCACTGAGCTACCTTTTTGCATTATTTTATTTTGTCAGTCTGGAGAGACAACAAGATAACAGGATAAATAAATAATAATAAAACTTTTATGAAAGATGACGTAAATATGACCGAGTCTTCTGACAGTGTGAAGGCACTTTTTATGTTTGACATGTGAAGAAAAATTCACACAAGATATTCACTTCCGGCTATATTTTGTCACAAGAGCTGGAGCCGCCACCTCTTGAAATCTATCATGATGAGACAGAAGATTTTAGCATTTCGTGCAATATCTATTACCACACCAAGGCATTGATGACATGATGAAAAGAATCCCGTTGTCTCTTTCCATCATCTTCTCTACCAATCAATATTCTAAATGTGATACATTTAGATGGAAAATGATCCAACACAGCTGAAGCATGGAGCGCAGAGCTATTTACTTTTATCATTTAACTGCTGACAGTTGAAACTATAGTGCTCAATGTCACAGCCCCATTACAGTACAAAGAAGTCAAATGTTCTCCGAGCAGAAATCTTCCAGGTGGAAGCTGTATCCCAGCTTTTAGTCTTAAAAATATCCCCAGAGCGTGTTTTTGATTTACTCTGTCAATATTTTCAATGACCCCAACTACAGCTGAGTCACTTCAGCAAACTAATCTGGACCAATAAGGTGCGTGCAGAGTATTGATTAGAGCTTGCCGCAGCCACAGTGGGGCTGGATTGTTATAAAACATGCAAATGTCTACGAGCTTATTCTGATTGATTATATGGAGGCTTTACAGTAGTTATTTGAAGCTGAACTGCACACAAGCTGTCCCCAAGGCAAATATATTTACTTCCTGAACAAAAGTTACTTGCTCTTTCATTATCACCCAGGCAGCTGTCTCCCAGACAACAGTCTGAACCTAAACCTAAAACAAACAAGTCAGTCTGTGATTTTCATAATAGAGGCAGTAATTTGTTTCTGTGGGTTTGGAAAACAAATAACTTGATTTTTTTAAAGTGTCCTCTGTGGAAAAATGTAACATAATTATGCAAAGATGCAGTTATTTGTTTTATAGTTCACTGTGGTTAGCAGTTTTTGGTTTTCAGCTTGAAATGTTGACCAGGAAAGTGAAACACCAACTCAAAATGACCAAGTAACCAGCAAACTAAAATCCGAGGTACAAAACTGAAAAGGAGAAATCCTACATTTGTGATAATTAATGCTACATTTTAAAAAAAACCCAACAAATCTCATAAATTATGCCCGTGTTCACTGTCAGCTAATTTTCAGGCTATGATTCCAAGTAAAAAGCCACTCACCCGTAGACTATAAAAGATGAAAGTAAAGCTAACGTGGGAAATGGCTGCATTCTGTCTAATGGCCAGCAGGGGGGTGACTCCTATGGCTGCAAAAAAAGAGAAGACAAAAATAACCCTACAGCTCACATGATTTATGATCTCAATAAACATTATCCAGAAGAGTTTATGGCCTCCATCGGTCATTTCATGTCTTATTTAATTATGTTAATTTTGTAAATTATGCCCCCATTTAGAGGATAATAGAAGATAAAGCAGGGCATCCTTTACACTGTACTACAGTGTGGTTACCTTGCATTTGACAACTGGCTACTATATAAACATGCAGTGTCCTGATTTTCTCAGTAAGAGTCATCTGTAGCTCATAATGTCAAAAAATTCTAATCTCAGGATTCAAGAAGCAGGCTGCAAACAGGTGGGCTAGGCCATGCTGACTATGTCCATTTTGTGTTTACAGGTTGGTTTTGTTTTAAAGAATGATAGTTCTTAGGAGCATGGTGGGTCTGTTATCTCCATCAGAAGATGGTGACTACATGTGACAAAAAAGACCAACTGGAACAAGAGTGACACTGACAGAGGACACGCTCACAGTGCTGACATGCCACTTGTGTGACGTGCAGAACGTCAGTACAGCACACTTCACATTTTAGCTTTTCAGCTAAGTCACAGGTTCGGTTGTTATTTTTATGCATAAAAGGCTTGGTGCACTTTAATTTTGCTGAACTGTGTGTAAAAAATATTTGCAAGCACACTAAAATGAGATTAAATAAATAATCTGTCAGATCCTATTAATCTGGAGGCATCAATCGAAGACCACTTGGCTTTGTATTAAACCTCCATGTCTCCCCACAGACACAGTGAAACAGGCAGAGAAGATAACTCCTGGCCTGGCACAACTGGCAGAGGAATGTGCCAACAAGGCCAGGAGGCTTTTGAATGGGAGGATGACCGCACATAGTTAGCTTCATCTCCTCTACTTCCTGCCAAGCAACAGAACACAGACAGATAGAAAGACAGATATGTGGATGGGGTGAGCAATCATGCACAGCCGGTTGTACTGTAACCAAAGCGAACTTTGCTCCCTATTCTTCAGCGATCCCTCTAATTGGCTATCCAGAGACAGTTGCCTTTGTTCTCTGAAAGAGTCAAACAATAAATGCCTCCCGCTGCTCTCCTGCAATGTCTTCGATGGCAAACCAAATCAAGCCTGGCCTTTAATTTGATTGAAGTGGTTTGGCATTGTTCTCACTGGTGTAAACAGCATAACAAATTAAGAGATGTGACACGTTACCAGAAGCACAAAAGTGTAGTCCAAACTACAGTGATTCAACACAAACCATGAAATATTATTGCTTATTATTCTACACATTAAGCAGCAGTGATCTGGAAAAAGATTTTAAAAAAAGACAAAGAAAAAGAAAATATTCATTAAGATTAAAAAGACTAAGCCCCTCCCACATAATAAGTGTGGTCATTAGCATTACATTTTTGCAGCCATCATCTACAGCCCAAATGCAGTGGCTCACTCAGTTTGACAACCGCAGCTCCACACATATAAACACATGTTATATGTAGGATTTTTTAGCAATAGTTTGAACAATAGTTCAAAGGTTATCATAAAAAAACAACCCAAAGGAACAAAACCTCTCTGAAAGACCTGTGATTGGCTAACATCTTCCATCACAAGTCAACCTGAAAAGGAGTCCAAGAGATGCTGACGTCTACTTTTCTTTTAGACCACTTAAATGAAACCATGCTGAAAGGTTATTAGGAAATTTTTACCCGGTAACAAAGACTTAGAGCCTCTCTTAGCTTTAAGAAGCTGCTGTTTTACGTGCAGTTTTTCAGCTTTTCATATGTGCGGAGAAGCCTAAGCGATATTTTTCATGCAGGATTACACACCATTAGTTGTTTCTCTCCCTTTTCAATTTCTTAAACAAATTTCACACAAATAACGTCTAGTCAAGTGCAATATTGTCACCCACAACTGTTGATTTATACTCGCCGCTCGCAATGTGAGATAATAAGTGTGAATGCCAGTTCTCTACTGAAACCATGTCTATGTCATGGACCACACTTTACTTCCACAGCTTTGTGGTCTCATCACAGCCATTATAATAGGACATCAGTTGCACCCAGCTGAGACTTTATGCAGACACACACACATGCACATACACCTCTTGTGCTTTAGTGGCCCTCTCCTTCACGGCGGCTTCATAAAAACTAAATTATGCATGCATCAGAAGAATAAATCAGCTTGGACACACTGACAAGAAAGGGCACATCAGAGAAGCCATAAAATGCACAAGAAAAATAATATTAAAGAAATATGGAGGAAGCTATACAACGCTGGCATTCTTTCTCGCGTTTTTATTTTGCGCACATAAAGTAGTATCACTTCCAAAGTGACACCTCAATATACAGATAATCCAACCTGCAGCAGGAACCTGCGTGATTTAGCAACCCCTCGAAAAACTACAAGTCAAGCACCTGTAAAAAATAAAAAGCATCATATGAGAGCCATCGTCTGTCACAATAAGCACACAATAAACCCCCATGCTCTCTCTGTGTCCTCTTAACTGAACCTGGAATAAAGCCATTTTACCACCTACCCATTGCTAGCTTCAGCAGCCATGAAATTACTGCTGGGAGCTTCTTTTTTCATTATAACAAAATGTCCTGGCCTTTGCTTCAAGCAGCCATAGAAGAGGTAGATTGCCTTGATGGTCGGTCTATGTCACAGGGCCAATTTGTTTGTTCGAAATGACAAATAAAATGTCATCCTCGAGAGTAAACACAAAAAGTAGAATAATATTTGGACTTATTTTGTAAAAGGCTCTGTCATTACTCTTTCTGTTTCTGCAGATTAGAAAAAAGCTGCTGGGAGACTTTCGTGATCAGTCTATTGTTATCGTTATCGATCATCCCCTCTGAGGCCTGCACACACAGCTCTACATGTGTGCACGGATGTCCCGCCCCCCTCTGCGTGTTATAGTACGTGCTAATAATATGTCACAGTATGTGTGAGGGATAGACAAGAAAGACTGACGGAAGGGGGGGGAGATGGAGACGCTCTGAAAAATCTGTGGGAGGATTTTCAGAGTGGTGAAGCAGCTCTTCTCCCTCCTGCATATATGCACTTCTAAAGATACAGACAGCATGCTGCTTCTGTTTGATTTGACATGCGCTGTCTTTCTGATTAGGACAACACTTGGCAGTAAAACTGTTGTGGTTATAGGCCTACTGTAAATACCACATCAAAGCCTTGGCTACACACTTTTGGGCTACTTTGCTTCACGGCGAATGCTACGTCTCTAAAGCGTTCTTCTCCTGTGGGCAGGAAGAAGCTGAGGAGCTCTAACACAGCGCGACCTGATTTCACATCACATCACGTTTCTTTTTTAAAAAAACAAGTTGATCTGTTTCAAAGCCTAGTTTTTCTTACTGTTAATTGGTAGTTTTTCTTCTTTTTTTTCAGCTGTTTGCTTTAGAAGTCAATAATACACAACCTGTTAAACCGCAGCCTATTGTATACAAGTTGTGTGGCTATACCAGATAAGACTAATAGTAGGCCAGATAAAGCCTTCCTCCTAAGCCCAAGATTTTGATCTCCACTGCACAAACACTAGAGGGATCCTCAGAGCCCCGTGAGCATACTTAGCCCAGAGGCAAAGACTCGCCAGACCTTAAATATTTTAACTATTTATTCTGGTTTCCTCAAAAGACAATAGAGGAAAAAAAAAACCACACATGGTAATGTCTATATAATAAAATATAAATAAAGGAACAGTTAATGAAGAGTGAGATTTTGACAGCTTGAGAATTTTAAACAGATTGTTGCTCTGTTGTTTCACAGCTTTTCAACTTCATCCAAGGCGTCTCATTAATGGCACTCGATGTAACTGTGCACCCATAAAGAAGTGATACCAAATATAAAAACTGTCCAAAGAAAGTTGTCCTCAAATATATAAGGCTAGTCATGAAAAACAATTGTGTGGCTGTTATGACTTAATTGTAGTTACATTTCTACAGCTAGCTCCATAACACGTTGGACAAAGGCACTATTTGTTTGTTCAGTTCTTCCTCCGTACACCACCACGTTGGATTTTAAGAGAAATATTATCAAGACGTGATTAAAGTGCAGACATTGAGCTTTATTTTGACACATTTTACATTAGTTAGCATGAATTGTTTAGGAATTGCAGCCATTTTAAGACACATACATACACATAGCATAAATATAAGGAGTGTTTCTTTTATTCCTAGATAAAAATCCATTTGAGGCAGCACCTGCCTGAAGCAACATGCATCAGGCAGGTGCTGATGTCCATTTACTTATGAGCCTTTGAAAATGTGGGACCATGTATGAAAATGTGTGTAATTCTCAGAAGTGTCACTGTTCACATATTTATGGATCATGAGTAAAATGTGGAACTGCTTGCCCCCCAAACACTTTCCTCTAGTGTTAACCAGACATGCAGAACATTTGACACACCTATTTTTCTGCCACAATATTGTGCAACTAAATAATTTTTTTTTAAAAAAAACCTACAAGAAGCTTAATCTAGAAATCTGGAAAAAAGAACAAATTCACCTGCATGACTTTACCAGCAGAGGTAAATGGTTTAAGCATATTTTAAAAAATGACCTCTGAATATTCAGTTTTCCCTTGAACTACACACTTATGTAATTATCTAAAACGCATAAAGATGACGTCCCAACTGTCCCCACAGATGTTCAGCGCAACTCAAGTATCAAGCCTACAATTAAGAATCAAAGGCATTATCTTCACCGTTTCCATTCAGTTGTTTAAGATGCCCTTTTAGACCATGAACAGTGCTCAGCGGGGCGTTTCAGCTCCCCAGAGACTCTCATTTACAAGAGGATTGACAAGCTAGAGGGAAGAGCAGCCACATTTACTGCCTGCTCAGTGGACAACGCCTCATTTTCACATGTGCTCTTTAGATTTATCCTTCAGAAATTGGTTCAGATTGAACTGGTTTTACCTTCCATCTCTCCTTCTTTGCCATTAAGTGGTAGCTTTAGTTGTTTTTGGCCGCTGTTATTTATTGTGTACCACAGTGTGCTTAACGTTGACTCATCTGCTTACATTTCATTATTTGATAAGATCAGTAGAGTTTGACACAGTATGGATTATTATAATGCCAGTGATAATACAGTGTAATGATATGGGGTAATATGAGCGAGTGCTATACTGCAGTTGTGCCTCTGAAGCTCACAGTCAGTCGTGGCTAATGCGGAGGTGTATGGCTTGAGGAATTTGCAATATTTCTCTGAATTGCCTAGTTAGGCTGGATCGGCTGTGAGATATGAGAGACGGCTGTGAGTAATAGAGGGGGAGAGAGAGAGATGGAGGCCTGTGACACTCTGCATCGAACCCTAATGAGAGGCAGGGAACCAAAGGAGCTGGGCAATGAGATTAGATGCAACTCAATTCAATTACTGCTGAGCCGCCACGGGTGACGCTTCAAAACTCATCCTGTTAAGATCCGGTTCACAGACGAAGAAGAGGACTGCAGCTCTCACTCAGCCACTGTACGCTACACTGCCACAACATCTCATTCGCAACAGTTCTGATTTATAAGCACACGGGCCGTCTTTAGGCTCCTTCTGGATTTGATAGCAGAGAAATGCAGAAATAATTGAGTTTTCACCCATCGCAGCGGTTCCTGCACCGCATGCTCCACAAACTATACAGTTGTTTCAAGTGTGTGTTTCAGATTAAAGAGCAACTTAACTCCACTTTTTTATATGGGGGGAAAAAAGGCCTATCCACCTTCACATATTCAAAAACTAAAGTCAGACCCGGACGCTAGCCTTCTGCCCTCGAGTTACCCCTCTCCTCTGTCTCTCCAGTACTCATTATACTTCCTTCATCTTAACTCTGATTCCTGTTCGCTGAAATAACCCTTTTGAAGATACACATTGTGACTGAACACATAGAAAGCTGTTATGAGTCACCATAGGTCGCAAAAGCTCCAAAGGGGAAAAACACACACACACATATAAATGTTATAATCAGGCCTATACAAATATGAAACTTCTCTGAATGACCTCACCTGTATATGGCGCTCAGGGATGTTTCAACACTGACAAATTCAGCCGTGTGTTTTCTCTTTCGCTGCAGTATTCATTTGTCAGAGTTAACATTTATTTTGGCCCGTATCCTGGCAACATATAGTAGAAACACTGGTGCACTTTATCAGTGGAAAAAAAAACACTGCAGCATTACTGGTGGCTAACGTCACCGCCTCGTTCTTTAGGGCGAGGACTCAGAATTGTTGTTCATCAGCCCCAAAGCACAGAGGTTCATTTCCCACATACATACAGAACAAAATATCAGATAACTATAAATATAAAGAATGAGTTTGCATAAGGGTAGCGATAAAATTTTAAAGACATTTACGATGAAATAAAGTGTTTTATAATCTATCATTTGAGCGCTGATGAAATGGTGGGTTGTGCAGTTCTATAGTATTTAAAAGTTATATAAAATGTTTATGTGCGCGGTCAAGATTTTTTGACATTTTTTGTGGCCAGGCTGTATCTTGAATGTGTAGTTAGAGTCATCACGCTTATAGATGCTGTACACATTTTATTACGCTGTACGCCGTGTTTCAGTCCCAAGCGGCGCGTGAAAAGTCTCCCTGTCTCGATGGCGTGATTAGCACCGAGGAGCATGAGCAGCAGAAGCCGCTGCATGCCGCTGCATTTGTACTGCAGGGATTTATAGGTGGTGATAAGGAAGCCTTGTTGTTGTTGTCCATAATTTATGTAGTTGACTGTATTACATTTTCAGATGCAACACAGATGTGGGGCTCCTGTTGGTGGAAAAAAAAAGGAAGGTGTATAGAATTTATGGATTTTCTCCATGTTGGAAATAAATATTAGTAACAAAAGCATTTATGAGGGTCTCCAGTGCTCTTTAGGAAGATTAATTTACTGATTGGCTGAATCTGGAGATGGACTCTGGTCCAAGAAAGGTAAGTGGCTGATGTAACTCTTGGAAGAGCTGCATGAAGTACCAAAGACATTTATTATATTTACTTGCTGGTGGAGATGAAGAAGGAACTATCAGTCTTCTCGGGGCTGTCAGATTAAGTTGCGCTCAAAGGATACTGTTCGGTTTTTTGATAGTCCCAATCAGAATGCATGCAAACTTTTATGCTGACTTTTGAGAAAACAGCAGCAAAAAGCAGGCCTAATCCTTTTCTGGACAGACTATTTACCACCACTAGATTCCATCTCTTAATTTCCATACAAATGTAAAACTAGGCAGGCATGGAATCTTCTGTGAATCTTAAATGAATCCAATTGTTCCCACACAGTCCAGGGTTTGCCAGAGGCAGAGGGGGAGACAAAATGCCGCACAAATCAGCAATTTCAAAATAAAAGAACTCTGTGATTGTAATCTGATTGACAGAACAGTATATCCCTCCTCCACATAAAAGCATAATTCATGTTTTTCACTTCCCACTTCATCTCGAAAGTGAAAATAGGATTTCTTTTTTTGTTTCGTTTTCTGGACAGCACACTGTAGATGCTTGCGTATGTAAAGCCCAAATTTCCAAATCATTCCCGCTGCGAGAATTTAGTTTTTCTGTCATTTAAAATTATTCTGAGACATACTATTGTGCCTTTCAAGGAGCACGGGAATCACAGATTACACTACCCTAAACAAATAGATACACGCAGCCTTGAAACAAATCATCTATCATTTTAACCCACATGCATGGCATGTCGTACACCCAATGTGATTAGTGTGTGTTAAATAATACACTGGCATTTTTACCTTTACCAGCCTTCTCAACAGTTTCCAAACCAACAGAGACCATTTTGACCCAGTTAATCTGCGTGACATCTCTTAATGTGAGAAGCTTTTTATTGCCGGGAAGACTGCCATGCTATCCAGCTGGCTTGTGGTTGGTGAGGTTGTGAGCATATGCCTCAGGAAAATGAATAATGCATCCATGTTATTCAAACCTTCACTCTGTAACTTGTGCTTTAGGTAAAGGAGATCTGAGGAAGTTTAGCACATGAGAGACTGCTGCTCTGCTGCACTCATGTAAAAATGATGATAGTTTAGAAAATGTTTTTCACTTTAATTTTCACTTTTTTTTAACGTAACCAGTTGCGCTTGTTAAAAGTAATAATTCTGACAAATTATATCTATATCCATTTATATATATTGATATTGTTTTTAACTCACTACAGTGTAAAGTTTGAGACCTTTAACCCTGGAAAGACCAGTTAGCTAGACTCACTCTTTACATACAGTAGTATGTAAACTGTGTTTTGCTATAGGTTACATTCATAAGCTATGAGCTGAATCCTTAGAGTCCTGTCACCTGATAACCAGGTTGCCACATAACCTTGAGATCTGGCAGCTTAATGTCTCTAGGCAGTATGCCACCGCTCCTCTGGACAGATGACACAGTGTGTGTCGGTCTCCACTACTTGCTGTGCTGCTTGCCAAAAGGTCGTCTGGTGGAGATGTGGCTGTGTGCTAAAGCAATGTTGGCACACCAGAAGCATAGACACACATGGTACAGTAGTCTCAAAGTATTTGGAAATCCAAAAAATAACAACAACAAAAAAAAGAGAGCTACTTGACCAAATGAAAAAGAAAAGAAATGCAGAAGACAAATGCAGTGAGTCACAAAGAGGCTTCCTTGTTAGAGCTGCTGTTGTTGCTTCTTTGGTCTCTGTGCTGGCTTTGTCGGCTGTCTGCAGCCGGTTCACAGAGATAAAGTTGTACAGAAAAATAGCTCAAAATAAATAACAAAGGTAAAGTAAAAAAAATAAATAAATAAAAGTAAAATGTTTACTTTGCCCACTTATTTCATATTATGTCAGACAATTTCCATAACAGCCTCCACAGACAGGTTTTAATGGTTACAAAGTCTGCTGGGTGTATTTAAAGGGTAAAACCGCTCTGGTAGTCGGTCACCAGATTGAAGTTAAACATTGTTATTGACTTCTTATAATGTTGTCTGTAATTTCTTCCAGACTTCATATTAAAATGCCATATCAAAATTGAATCTGTTTGTTTGCCTTTCATTTCCATATTGATGTAAAATTATGTTTAGCAGGCAAAAGTATCAGGTGTCTGAATGAAGTGGCCCACGCACTAAACCTGCCAAAGTTTGGCTAAAAGAAGCTAACTATAAAAAAAATATATTTTATAGGTTGTTGGCATGCTCCTGGTTTTAATTTAGCAAGCTTTGAATGTTTTTAGTTGGATGTTGAGTCTGTCTGTCGTTTCCTTATTTAACAATATCGTAGGATGGGTTTAGTGTTAATGTTTGTCGCTAATTTAGTTAATGTGAAGGTTAGCAGGTTAGCATACTTCTCGACCTGCTATAACTGCTGTAAGCATGCTGTACCAGACATAAGGTACTGTAGGCATTGAGTTCAAATCAATTCAATAATGTTTTAATGTTTATAGCACCAAAAACAAAACTTAAGCCAACAAAATAAACACTAACTCTAATTATAAAGAGAAGCAACGTGGGCTGTTAGCTAGCTGTGATACAGTCAGCTAAATCTGGAATTGTTATTGATGATACAAGAAGCCTCGGTAATTCTGACCATAAATTATATTAATGAACTTATTCTTTGTAATGGTGAGAATGCTTATGTGCATACAGTTATGTTGTTTGTCTTCATGTACAAAAGCTAAAGTTTGGGATATGTCCAAAGGATAAACCATATTGAGGGTAAGGGTCCAAGCACTGTAAAGAACCTTGCTGGCTTTAGGACCAACAGGAATTCATTTAGTGGTCTGGATTCATATTCTTCTTCTGTTCTTAGCATAGGCACATAATTCCCTTGGATTATTTAACATTTCCCATCCATCTTTTTTTTCATCCTTGTCTCTGCTTTGGAGCCTGGCTCCGCTGCCTTGAAGAGTTACTTTTTGCCCCCAACATCGCTGTGATGATGTTGCACAGAAACAAAATCTATATTTGTCTACATGTTTGCCAGAGCATGCTGTTGCTGAAAGATTATTTTTTCTCCTCGTTTCCCTTTCTGTATCAGCTACCCACATGACAGATCATGTGAATATTATAAAAAATGTGAAAAATAAGCTTATTGCACATGTTATGACTGCATTCTGCTTGGCCTAATGATGTTTGATTTTCACAATCTTCATCACGTTCATGCCCATTTGTTATACACTGGAGACGATTTAAGCCATTTTTATTTCAGCTTGTCCTACATGCAATCTATCCCTCCAGAAATATGGTTACATTATTCATTGTGTGGTATGTGATTTGACCATAGTGTTTCTGAGCACTCTGTTAAATGAAAATATTTCATGTGTGAATTAATCATTAGAAGGGCTCATTCTCCATTCTTCTGGTATTATAATGATCTCTTGCTACCACTGGCTTGGATAAATCTTTCATTGTCTTTATCTTAAAATGAGTTGGCAGGATCCTCCAAGGAGACACAGGCTGCAATGTGTTTCACCGCACTGTCAAAGTTAACATGTGGCTGAGCTAAATGCCATAATTTAATTGATGCCAAGTGCAATAACATCACCCACTGATCTTTTAATAATATGGAGATACGATTCCTGTCCTTTCACTTCATTATGATACTGCCTTGTCAATATGCAAATGTGAATTAAACACACACACACACAGGCACACAAAGTCTAGACTCTAGACAATATTTTAGTGGGCTTGCAGACTTTGTAATGCTATTTTAGATTGTAATGAGATGGCCTTTAACCTCTGGATTCATGCAAAAACGTCTCCAGAATAAATTAGAAGCCACTCGGTTCGGCATAACTCTTGATGTGTGCCGGTCGATTTTTTTGTTTAATCCTCTGAGTTACGGTCTCACTCTCTCTCCCTCTGTAGGTTTCTCCATACTGCAGGCCATCATGGAGGCAGCAGTCGCTAACAACTGGCAGGTGACCGCTCGCTCTGTTAGCAGCACAACGGACGCAGCCGAGTTCAAGCGCATCATTGAGGAGATGGACAGGAGGCAGGAGAAGCGCTATGTGATTGACTGCGAGGTGGATAGGATCAACACTATATTAGAGCAGGTGAGCCTCTGAGCCTCAGTGTATAGGCGTGCTCATTATATCACCGCCTACACTTACACTCTACCTCAAGTCCTTTTTTTTTCGCTTGCAGTAGTAGCAGACTTAAACAGCAGATATTAAAAGGACTTATTTTATTATATACCAAAGTTTATTTAGCAGTCTTCTTGAACACTAGTTGCATCTAAATACGTGCTTTGAGTTCTTTGGCTGAGAGGGAAGATCATTATGTGTAATAAAAATTGTGCACTTGTCAGGCTAGGTTAACAGAACATCTAGCATTATGGGAAATGTAGTCTCTGTAGTTTGTTTATAATACTTACAGTCAGGATATCTTTGTGTCTTTATTAAAGTGCTGCCAAAGTTTCAGTGTCAAATGACTGATGTGTAGCGTAAAAGGCGTTAACCTCCAGAACTCTGCAGGTCCTCTTAGCTCTGTTTTATCAGGTTTAAATTAATGTGTTCCTTTTTTACAAATTTATTTTTCAGTTGCAGAAGGCAGCACTTTGTGGAGAAAAAGCTCCACTTTATCAGTGAAGTGATAAAATCAGAAAGAAACATTTAATCCGTCTATAATTTATTATCTAAGACTTTCAGGTTTTTGCTAATACTAGTGTTTTTTATGTATGTGTTTGACTCACCATAGCTAATTTTGGAACCAAACCTTCTTTCTTTTTTCTTTTTTTTTTTCCTATACTCACTCAGTTTGGGATCACCTAAGGCCTATGAGACATAGCAGCAACCCTGCCTATTTGAAGAGCCCTATTTGGCATTGTTTGGTTGCAACGTCTGATGCTGTCTCGTTTGAAAATCTTTGTGTATTGAAGCTGCCCGTGAGCCCAAGGTAGCGAGAGGTCTGAGCGTGAGCAGCCATTTGAAGAGACCACTGATGATGCAGCCCTTTTAATCCTCTCCTAACAACCCAAAACCCCTCCGTTCCTCTATCACGTCCATTGCCTGAGGAGAAAATGAAAGGTCCACCAGTCCTTGTAGTAGGGGAAACACAATTACCATGAATAGATGAGTGGCTATTATGCCATGCATCTCCTCTGCTCGCTTGCTCCTCTCCAGCCTGCACCCCTGCCTGCTGCTGCCTGCTTATAAGGCAATCAGTTCCTGAATTGGATTCTGCTCGTTAACATTCATTTAGATATTGGCTTCTCTTTGCCTCACAATATCCCCTCAACGACTGTTAGTTTCACTTGTGTTTTTATGAATCTAATTTGATCCCAGAGTCATAGTTTAAAACAGAATAGCTTTTAGTATTAATTTGCTGTGTCTAATTTAATTCTTGAACCGCAAATTTCCTCCCTTTACAATCCTGGGACTATATCAAAATACGTTTCCGTTCAAAGTCTTGGAATATGCTTCAGCTTTTAAGAAAAGCTTAGAACGCTCATTACACATCACATGTGAGGCATATTAATGGTTGCGTTTTTAATTGCTTTCTCCCTGTAAACAATAATAAGGATGCGGGGCAGTAATCTGTTTGATGTTATTCTGTTCCTGTCTTTGTTCCCACTAATGATTTTTCTTTCTTTTTTATGTTGAGCTCTTTCCTCCTCAACATGCGACGATAATCATCATCATTCATTTTTCTGCCTTGGCATTTTTTTTCTACAAAGAGGGGGAAAATGTAGCTTTTGCAGAAGCTAACCTTCAAAGCAGCAGCGTGCTCAGTTTCGCCCCTTGTTTCAGTGACAACCTCAGCATGGGATTGTTTTTTTGTTAGAGCTAATGGAAATAATCCGGCTAGCTCTGCCAATATAGATGAGTCATGAGGCATTCAGGGAAGCTGCTGGACTTCACTCTGCAGCTGCCTCCTATCGGGCCATTATACATTGAAACAGGAATGGACCGTCTCCCACGGGGGCAATCATGCCAAAAATGGCACCCACTGTCTGCTATGTGGTAAAACCCGCTGCTTCTACCTGCTGTAGTAGTTCTATTAACCAATGATTGTCGACAGATAGAGTTTAATCTGTGGCGGACTGGTGGCTGAGTTCGAACAGAACCGGTGTGCAGGCGCTGGTGTCTGCGTGTCATAATGTTGCTCCAATCCGTCAAGGTCAGTGCCTGTTGAGAGAGGATCATGACGCAGAGCAGATCCAGCTAGCTGATTGCTGGGGGAAATGGGAATCAGCTCGGTGGCTTAGTTTTATGATTTCAGTCTGAGTAATCCCACTGCTGAATGGATTTTTTTTTCTTCCTTTAAGCAGACAATGATGTTCGTGGAGTGTCGTTATCTAGCATGGGAAAGTGACGAGCTTGCACAATTGTTGCACAGAAAGAGAAACCTCTGTGCTGCTCTTCATTAACACCGCTTTTGATAAAGTGTCTGCGAACGCTCTGCTGGTTCGATCTAGTATAGTTATTCAACTTCCAAATGTCAGTATGGTTTAAAAATACAGATATTCTATGCATCCTTAAACTTAACACTTTTTTCAAGGTCTTTTTTTTTTTACTTTGTACTTTTGAATAAAATTAGATATAATAGATATTTGGGTATTTTTATAGTTATCGTTACTTCTTTTCTGTATTTTAGAATTTTTCATTTAATATAAATGAACAGCAAAATAAACTATCAAGTAATTAGACTGCTGCTCAAATGCTAATGCACCACAATTACAATTGCACAGTCATAACAAAGTTTTTAAAATCGGTCATTGTGCATACTTGATACTTTAGGTACAGTATATTGTGCCATTCACAACTAGATACCGTAGTAAAATATACTACAGTTCAGGGCTAGCTTGCATAATTCATCGGTGTGGTGAGAACATATTGTCTGAAGAAAAGCAGCCGTGGGAAGCAGTTATAATGTGAAAGTCAAAGATCTCTGTGTGCACAGTTCCATTCAAGTATCAGCTTTACAAATAGTATTACTACTAGGTGTACAGAAGCACAGTAAACACACAGGTTAGCTGTTTACCTTTAAAAGAAAATAATTTGTAATTTAGAGGAGACTGTAGATCACTACTCTTTATGCGATGAATAACCATCTAGTAAAATGTTCTTATGTTATTCTTCTGAATAGCTAACTATATAAAAGGCAAGGCAAGCGTGGGTTCTGTATATAGCATTTTTCAACAGCGAGGTCATCCTGAGTGCTTTTTACAAGATTTAAGAAGCCTTGCAATAAAACTGAACATATGCTGAGAAGATAGAAGGCTTTTTTTCTCTCTTGATCAAATTACTATGATTAAATTGTTATTTATGTGGTCGTGGTTCCCTTCTAGAATCATAATCAATTAATTGGCTTGCTTTAGTTCACCTACCATGTTCTTAAATGGAGGTTTCTACATACAAACACAAAACAGAATGTGCCTCTTCTGTGGTTGGCGCCCACCCACCCACCTGAACGTTTCTTTTATTCCCTTCGTTTTTCATTTGACATGATGTAAAAGCTTCATAAGAGAAGTATTTGCATACTGCTGCATCAGGCCAAGTTTTGTTTACTCGTACGAGAGCTGACTGAGCGTCCCTACAAATTTGTTTTGAGATGCTGAGGAGAATGCTACGCCCGGGCCATTATCATTTTATGCTGTAACAACCACTCAGGATTTATCGCCTATAGGACTTCTCCATCAATACTGCACTGCAGATAAATTAACCCTATGGCAAACCTTTCCTTATGACTAGAATATCAGACCCTCTGCCAGCTCTGCTCTCCTAAACATATCCAATCAATGTGTTTCATTGAACCATCTAGGTTTATGATAGCATACATGAACCAAAATATTTACACCGTTAAAGGAGCCCTGTAAACAAACAGCGATCATCTCTGTATTGCTACCACTGGTGGTTTTTAATAGTGAGTGTATGTATTCTAGCCTCTGAGTGTATGCTTGTTTACTTGACTGTATGTGTTGTCATGCCTAATCTGATTCATCAGTGAGATTGCTCGTACATGTATCAGTTTCCGTGCTCCTTGCTGGCTGCCTCTTCTCCTGGGATTTCTGCACTGGAGTCTGCTCAGAGGCAACAACCTGCTCATCACTAGTGTAAAGAGAGACAGGCGGGCAAGCAGACAGGAAAGAAAAAAACAAAATAATAAAATTTAAAAAAAAAAAACACACACACACACACACAGACAGACAGACAATGGCATCTTGGACAGGCCCAGGGCAAGCAAGCTGTTCAAAGACAGGCTGGCAGTGAGCACCCTGCCAGCCACAAAGCTGCATTTTCATACAGGAAAAAAAACAATAAAAAGCAAAACGGATTCACTGAAAGAGCAAGAAAAAAAGTAGGTGCATTTGGGGATTTGTTAGAACAACATTTTGCTGCCTGTAGAGGAATTAAGGGTGGCCACATTGCCTCCCCATGGAGAACTGGAGATTGTCCATCCGTTTCTCCCCTCTCCAATAGAGAAATCTGAGAAAACCAGCAGTTCAATGTATTATAGAATCTCAAGTCTTTGCATGATATCAAATTTAAGAAAAGGGTAGGACGTTTTACCATGGGAGATAAGATGTAGTGGGAGAGGGAGAGAATGGATGACAGATCGCCAGCAGCAGATAAAAGAAGGCTGTCAGCAATAAAAAGAAGAGTCTCGATCAATGTTGCGGGTGACTCAGTGAAAACCCGGGGATGACATATTGTGACATGCTGGCAAACATGGATGTGAGTGAAGGTATTAAAGAATGGGAGGAAAAAACTAATCTGAATAAATGCACTCTGGCAATCTCAGAGTTACAAGTAAAACACCACGTTAATCCCTCTCTTGCAGTCATCGCCCTTTGATTACACATCGTTGAGAAAACTGCTAAGAAAGCGAGCTAATCTCTCCACTGATATAAAAGATCTCAACATCAGCTCGTTGCCCCCATGTTGCTGAAAGAGGGGCTGATGGAAGCATAGCTGAATCCGTGCTGCTTGATGTAAAGCTAGGTGCTGCTTTCAAATCCCTGACACCAACCTTGGGTGTTGAGGGCCATTTACTAACTGTGATTATAGAATTAAATGGGATTAAAGTGTTATCATTAAAAAGAATGTGACCTGCTGACTCAACCAATGAATGAGAGGCTGAGACCCGGGCGCTGTGACTGTGAGATTTGAACATGTTGCCATAACTGTGTGAGAATACAGTGTATAATATTGCAATATATAAACCAGAGGAGCCCCTTTCACCTTATCAGTCATGCGAAATTGCCTCGTTCATTTTCAATAAAAACTGAGTAAGCCATCTTTCTCTTTTAAAGTTTTGGCACACAAGCATGCGGCTGTCTCTGCTACGTTTCCGGTGATTTCTTCCTCCCAAGGTATCAACTCTAAGTAGTTCTTGTATCTCAGCGCAATGATAGACATAATCATTTGAATATGAGTCAGGTGTTTCTAAAACGTTCCGCATTTGGGGGAAGGCCAACACTTCAGGGGCATATATCACGGCTGCCAAGAAAAGCATCTCAGCCACAGCCGCTATTCGCTGTTAATTAGAGAGTGCTCCACTAAAAGCACTTCTACAAGCGCCTTGAAGTAAAAAATGGGAGTTCGAAAAAGGCGAAAGTCCTTTTACATCAAAGCATATAAAACTAAAATTCACCCTTCTGCCCCATCCTATTTGAAGTGGAACACTTAGGAATCTCTACAGTCGCAAGATTATACAATGGAGTCCAGAAATGTACAACGGACAGTTCCACACTTTTCATAATGTTGGCCATGTACACCATCACAATAGATTTGAAATTAAGCAATTAAGATGCTATTGAAGCTCAGACTTTCAGCTTTAATTGATTGGGCTCAATAGGAATTACAGGGATTTTCATACACAGTTCTAAACTATAGTCAAACTATGCCAAGAAAGTTTGTTTAAATTTGCATTGGAAACAGTTGTATGTTCGATTAGCCAAAGACGGTTTGTTACTTTGTATTGTTGTGATATTTAAAAAACACTAATGATTGATATTTCTATGCACTCGAATTTCAAACTCAATACCAGTACACAGGAAAATAATGTTTGCTGCCTAGCTCCCACGTTAACATTTTATGAATTAGCCAAAGTTGCTAGCTGCTCCTATATTGATAACTTATAAAATGCAGGTTAATGCATAAGAGGACACTTGGCCCAGTCATGAAGAACTTTAATAATACGGTTTGCTTAAAGTAAATTTTAACATATGTAAACGATGCCTTCTCTGTGCGGTGAAACAAAAAATGTCATATAGGCTTTTACAAGTCAACAAGGTCAAAGAAATAACTTAAAAACCTCTGGAATTAAATAATGGCACAGAAATAAGGCCTCATCTGTATAAGAAAAATTACCAGTACCAGGACGGTACGAGGGAAATTTCTTTTGCAGTTCATCTGAAAAGCTGCAGTTGCGCTATGGCATCTTTCAAACATCACCAGGTGTGCTCCTGTGCACTGTCTGTCCCGTCTGTGAGCGCAGAACAACAACTCACAAAGTAGCAGCTCGGGGATGACGTCACACATGTGGGTTCTCTATAGCCCTATAGGTAAACGCGTACATTTTTATCAATCTCGAAAATCCCCCCGGACGCCCCGGACAGAACGTGAAAAGTGGACATGTCCGGGAAAAAGAGGACGGTTGGTCACCTTATGATAACAGTTAAGTAATTTAATTTTAATTTGAAGAACTTTACTGACTACTTTTATACTTTTATAACTTATAAAATGTTAATGTGGTTTATTGCTAATAGGTAAACGTCTAACATTTGGCTGACCAGGTTAACATTCATGATAACAGTTAAAAAAAAAAAGAATGTTATTTAGAAGAGCTTTACTGACCTTATGAAACTCTTTATGAAGCCCAGGGTGTCCCTCTTGATTCACCAAGCTGTGTGCTACTATTCTTGTAATTAGCTGCTATCAATATTTTTGCAAATGGGTATCTAATGTAATAATAGATTTCAGTACCAATTAGTGTCCAAGAATCCATTCTTTTGAGAACTCTGCTCAGTACCAGTGTTAGGGTCGTTAATCAACAAATCTAATTATTACACCCACAGTTTTCTTAAAAGTAACACTGATTACATTACTTTCTTATTACTCCATAAAATGACATAAAGGGGGCTGTCTCATAATTACCAGTTAACAATATAATCCTTAGGCTACAGTCCTACACACCAACACAAATCCCTGACCTAATGAGACCACACATGTGGTCCTTCTTTTAGTATTTATGTTTGAACAGAGCCAACAAATGAAAACCAGCCGAAAAGAAACTTCAAAGGGATCGCCACAGTAATTCTACTTTAGAAACATGAACAGGTAAAAATGGAGGCTACAATCCTGACTGCTCATCACTGCCTGTGTTACCTGTTGAAGATCAGGCTTTGACTGCTGGGCTGGGGTCGGTAAAAACTCAACTTTAACATCACTCTGGGTTCTTGGCTAGCTTTGTGTTAGCATGCTGTCTGTGCAGATGCTTGCAAAGAGCCAAACTAATGTTAGCAGTATGATGCTTGAAAAAAACAAACAAATATTGTTTCTTTTTTTTAAATTTTGCTTCAAAAAAATCTCTTAAGCATCGATTCTGGTGACAACAGACTGACAAAAAACCAAGCAACAAAGATCTGACATTAGCGTAGAGTAAAACACCTTTAGGCATATCACATCAGCATCTTGAGCACCATGAGCTGCAGCCTTTCAGTCTATGAATTTTAAATGTTAGCTAATGTCAACTCAGCAGCCAAAGGGGAGACTGAAAACACACATCTTAGCTTTCACTGTATGAGATTTACTAGGACTGACATTTAGTATTATAAGTCATAGCACAGCGATGGAGCCATTATCACTAAAAGTGAGTTGCAGTGAAAGTATTAATATTCATAGACTGTTGTTTCCTTAAACATATACCTGTTTCTGACCTTGGCTTTAGAGTAAAAATATAGACTACTTCAAAATATTTGTAAGCACAACTCAAAAATGACACATGACACAACTCACAAATAACACCAATGATTTCACATCATTGGTGTTAAATGTCCTTTTGATGGAGCATTGACCCTTGCAAGAAAGCTGTGCCGACTGAACCTCTTCCTGGACATTCCTTACTAAAACACTGATCTGTGACAATTACAGCAAATGGATTAGTAGACTGATGGAAAATTCCGTTCTAATAGTGATTGATTGTTAAATCAAACAAAATTGTTTGTCTTTCTATTCCTTCTAGTGGAATATCTTTGAGGTAAAAAGAGTTGAACAAAACAAGATATTCAATTACTTTTTTTTCACTAATCTTAAAAATTAAAATTTAAAGAATAATCATCCAACTGTTAAACTGCGAAGACTCGGTAAAGATTCATTTTATGAAGCACTATGAGTTTAATGATGCTTTGGATTCTGGGTTTCCATAGTTCAGAGAGAGGCTAAAAACTATTGCATCATTATTTGCTTGTCTTTCATATGCCTCACAGTGAATGGTATGATATTTACAAACTCTGGGGAGCCTATCATTTTCCTCCTGCCTCTTCGTGTGTTGTGTGGCAAACTCTGCACTGGAAAGGTCAAATTTGGAGGAAGATGTTTATTAGAAACGTGTAGCTGTAGTTTTGCATTTAGGGCTCTCTGTCTGGGAGGTCTGAAGCAGGCAGAGACTGGATGAGGGTAAAGTCAAGGTCACCCTAGTTGTCAGGCTTTAAAGAAAACTGCAGTCTGCAAAATGCAGGCTTTCTTTCAGCTGCAGAACAAATGGCTGTGGGACCAGCTAGTGGATCGATGTGGAAGGGGTAAAGTGTACTAAAAAGAGGAATTACTGAAGGGGGAGAAACACCAAGCACACTTCTCTTCAGTGTCACTGGGACATGGAATAATTGGCTAGTGGGCTTGTATGGACAGTATGTCCTCTAAAGATGATAATCAAAACCCCAAAAATATTATGAACCCCACAGTTTTAAAATATTCAAAGGTGTCTATTAAAGATAAAGTTAATAAAACAGTTCATAAAATTATAGCAGTTTAACCATAGCAGCTAAAAATAATGGTAAACAACAGTTGAAAATATTTTCCAAGCCAAGTGTGACAATAAATATCACCATATTATTTTCAGCACAGATTTACATAAAAAGTGTAGGCAGGTGAAAGAGCTAGCCCTGATTAAAGTTGAGCAGCAAATCATCTACCAACACCTCTAAAACTCACTAATTAATACACTGTAACCTTTTTGTTAAAACTATCTGCAGACTTTGGTAGGTGGACTTAGTTAAATAAGTTGTTTTTTCTTTTTTACATTTATACATTTCAATCAATTGTTTTAGATTTTTTGGCATTTATTCCTGATGGGAAGGAAAAAATATTCGTTCTTGAGCCACTTCTCATTTCCTTATATTTTGCTTCCAATTACACTTTTTAAGAAGGGAAATACAAAAAAATGAGAGGTGACTCAAGACTTGTTTACCACACTGTACAAATATATCTGTAGTACTTCAGTATTGGCCTTACTAATTGATACCTAGGTATCAGTGCTGTGTCAGTGGCTAGAGTCAGTATATCAGCTGCATCCCAGTAATTTTGTGCTTACAGATGTTTAAGAATGGTGTCATGATGAGCTACAGTTCATTTCTCTGTATAATTATAACATGTATTGCTTCCCCTCAGGAATCAATGCCAAAGACAAAACAAAACAATTGATTTAAATATATACATGTAAAAAAGAATTAATTTAACTAAGTCCACCTACCAAAGTCTGCAGATAGTTTTAACAAATAGGTTACAGTGTATTAATTAGTGAGTTTTAGAGGTGTTGGTAGATGATTTGCTGTTCGACTTTAATCAGGGCTAGCTCTTTCACCTGCCTACACTTTTTATGTAAATCTGTGCTGAAAACGATAAAGTGATATTTAGTTTCACATTTGGCTCCTCAAAATAATTTTTACCATTATGTTTATCTTAGCTGCTATAATTTTATGAACCATTTTATTTATCTTTAATAGAAACCTTTGAATATTCTGAAATGGTATTTGGCTTTTGATTATCATCTTTACATGACATACTATCCATAGATACACAATGTTTTAGGAGAGGAAGCAAATTTTTAGGATGGAAAACAGGGAGAAAAGTTTGAGACATGCCAAATTCCCAAGAATTGGACCAAAAATCAGTGGCAACAAGTCTTATAGAGTGAAAACTCTACATTTATTTTTTTTGTTTCAAAACATATGTACACTAATAAGTTCACCAATATATATGGAGGATCTCTGGAGATACAACAGTGAGTTTCTACAGCCATACGTAAACACAGTGGAGGTACTGTCATGGTTTGGGGGTTTATTTCAGCCAATGATGTTAGAGAGCTTGTTAAAATTGATAAAAAGTATTTAACCTGAAAAGGATTTTGGAATACCATCTGGAAAGCATCTAATTTTCTTCATTTTTCAGTAGGACAATGATTCCAAACACAGCGCTAACGTAGTAAAAGCATACATGGATAGAATACTGAAGGCTACTTAAAGAAATTACAAGAAAGCTTTCTTTCTCTCTTTTTCAGCCAGGAGAGAGCTGGCTGAAAAATAAAGGTGGTTGTAGACTAACAAATATAATGGACTATTGCTCTATCAACAAATTAGAAACCACTGCTGTCTCTTTAGATGTAGAGAAAGCATTTAAGCAGTGTGGTGTGGGGTTGGTCTGTGCCCCTTTGGCAGCCTCGCTGTGTAAGATGGGTTGGCCCACACTGGGAAGTCTGGCCTGTGCCTTGGCGGCTCGTGGGTGCCCGCAGGCCCATAGGGTGGGGTGGGGTGCCCAGGTGAGGGAGCAACTGTAGTTGTAATTGAATAGATGGCTGTTATTGTGGTTCAGCGTGCAGATCAGCCCCAAGACTTTGGACTGATATCCACACTTCAGCCTGATCTTTGTGGTGGGGAAGGTGGATGCTCCCTTGGTGCCCTGGATTATTGTCATTGTGGACAGTCATACAAATAAGGTTCTTGATGGAGGGTGTAATGATAACAGCAAATCCATATTTGCCTAGTATCATGTTTTATGTTGTTAATACTCCTAGACTATAGGGGGAGCAAGAGAGCTAGAGGGAGTTACCTCTGAGCAGACTGTGATGGCGAAGCTTTGTTTACATGTGAAGTACAGTTCGATAAAAAGCCTTCTCTTCAAGTAACGGTGTCATTATTGAGAACCCACAACAACATAAAGAAACAAGACAGAGGGTTGTGGGTCATGTAGGTCTCAGTGGGTAGACCCCATCATGTGCCTCTGCTGGCTGGTGACCTGCTCCTTGTTTTTAATGTCACCGTAGTCATCAAGGGAGGTGTTCACCCACTCCACCACTCTCCACTGGATGCTGCTACCCCCCAGAGCGTGTGGTTGGATAGGCTGGCATGGTCATTAACCCACTCCCTTGGTGGTTTGGGGTGGCTTGGATCTCTTCCGTGTCGGGGAAGCAGGGGGTGGTCTCTGCCAGGTACTGGGCGGTTCTTGGAGGCCTGAGAGTGTGGCCTTACGTCTTCAGTACTCTTGGGGGCTGCGAATGGCCTGATTGAGGCTTCCCACCCTCATTTTCAAGTATATTTCGTAACAAAGACATATTCTCGCTCTCTTTCTCTCTCTGCCACTCTCTCTCACACACACACCAAAAGAAGATTGCTGATTTATGTACCTGTGCATTTTCACATTTTTATGTTCCAGTTTTCATTTGTTTGTTCTTACAGGTGTGGCAGTTGGCGAAACATTGTGCATTTCTATTTGTACTCTAACCCCCTATTACGTCCCCCCCACCACCTCCCTTTTTTTTTCCTCCAGCCTTTCCTGCCTTCGACATTGTTATACTGTATACCACATATAATGTAATAACTGAAATAACATGAATAGAAATAAAGAAATAAACAGATAAACCCTAAACAAGAGGAGCTATAGAGAATTTATAGAGCTGATTTTGGAAAAGCAAAATGTGTTCAGCACAGCAGTGCAATCATATCATAATTCTGATTGTAAAAGCTCCCAGACAGCACAGGATTTATATAAAAAAAAAAGAAGACGAAGAGTAAAGGTGGTCATACCAAAATCGACTTTCAGAACATCCCCTTTCACTGAGCTGAAGTATTGTGTGTATAAATACTGCAATATTAAAAGGACTTTTAAAAAGAACGTTTAATTTAACAACGAAATCTTTCCGTGTCACCTGGAGCAGCTGAGGGTCTTGCTGTCTGCCTAATTAAAGAGGTTGAGGGGAAAGGTTTGTGTACTCTGGCTGGAGGTTCTGTGTGTCTCTGTCATCAGTGTCTCGCTGTGCTCCATCCCAAGGTTGCCTCTTGTAGTCGTTGCCAGACTGGCTGCGAGCTCTAGGTTGCAGGCAGGTGGTGAGGTCTTTCTTTGCCCAGTTCCTGAGCAGGTGTGATGAGGCTTATGGCCAGAGTCAAGGTTAGCACACAGTGAAGGAAAGTGGAGGCACTTGGTTTGTCCAGCGAAAATGCAGCAGTGCAAAGAGTCCAGATTGGCTCGTGGAGAATTATCCTGATCTGTCTCGCTGTGATTTCACTGCAGTAAAAGTGTTGCAGAGAGCTATTTTCATGAAGCTTTGTGTCACTTAATCATTAGAAGGAGATTGATGGATTCTAACAGTCGTCTCTGGCTATTTCTGAATCATAATCAGCTCACTTCCCCTTTGTTTCTATTTCACTTTTTTTGGTTTGTTCTTGTCTGTCTGACATTCAGCAGTGGTGGAAGTTTAAAGCCTTAATGATGGGGAGGCTGTCAGACCCACCCAAGCAGCTTGATGGCATGAGTGAAAGGCTTTGTGAGTTTGTGAAAAACACTAACGATGTCTCTTCCCTTCGTGGGCAACCTTCAAATGTCCACAAGGAGACGAGTGGTCTGTTTGATTTTTGAGTATGCTCAGTCCAAGCGAGGGAGGTTGTTCAATCGTTTGCTACTGCTACCGCTACTGTTACATAGGTCATGCACATAGGTCAGTTAAAATGATGCTATAATTGTACTTGAAGCAGGAGAAACCGTTTCCCTTTTTATTTTTTCCAAAAAGGTCTTTTTTCCAAAGACCTTTTTTTGTGCCAAAATGCGTAGATGCAAGAGTGCTTTGCATCACTCTCTCCTGCTCTGTGGGAATGTCATAAACGACCCACTGTAACAAATATCCAACGTCCCCAGCCGAACACGCATGCACAAACAGATGATAAACTGACAGTTTGTTTTTGCAACGGAGCCAGAACATGTGCAAACATGCTGATTTTGCTGTAAACTTGTGTTGCTCTGTTTGTAGAGCGCAGATGAAAACGGAGACATGGTTGACAGGTTTTCTGCATGGCAGCCACTCAGAAGTCCATCCGCATAAGACTGCAAACTCATAAATAACAGACCTCACGAGGTCCGGCTGAAAAAACCTGTCCAGCATGTAATGCACAGACAAGCCAGAGCTGTTTAGAGTTTCACTATTGGATTTATCTGCAGGGCCAGAGCAAAAAAGAAAAAAAAGATGAAGAAAATCTAGAATAAAAGACAGCATATGGTTAGTACCACAGTGATGGAATGGCTTAGAACACCACTTACTATTTTCAGACAAACTGTGTGGGTTGAAACATGCTGTTATGCTCCAAAGGTGTGATATTTTCAAAGCAGGAAGAGATCTACATCTTACTCTCTCGCTACAAATTCCTTTGAAACATCTTTCTACCTTCTGTCCAGCAGCTACCGAGGACTCACGTCCCAGCGCCGTGAATGACTTAAAAGCGTGCAGGAATATTCAAGGATGTTCCACGTTGCTGCTGTTTCTCTGTCATTATCAATTCCTCTTTAATGAACACTCCCCCCCCCCCCCCAGCAGAGCACCCCTTTCTTGTTATTCCTTAGAAGATCTGCTTTGTTTAAACGTCTGTGGCGGCATCCTGCGCGCTCGCGGGATGCTGCCCCGTTTACTGTGATTGCTGTAGTCACTTACATTAGCCCTGGCTCTTAACTCTCATCTCATGGGTGGTTTACTGTATCGATGTTTTTCTCCCATAGGTTGTGACCCTGGGGAAGAACAGCCGTGGTTACCACTACATTCTGGCCAATCTTGTGAGTAATAACTATGCTGCTCCCCTGGGGGGGGAGGGGGGGGGTGGGGAGGGGGACACCAGCTTTTGTTCTGCATGGAGTCTAAGTCTCAGCCTTGAGCGCAAATGTGCATGGACAATAAGTGGATTAAAGGCTTTTATATAGGACTGTATATAGTTTTTTTTTTCTCTCTCTCTATATATATATAAGGCTTTCAATGTTTGTGCCTCATGCTTTATAAATCACAGTCCAGCAGTCACACTACATTGCAATTTTGCTTCAGTATACAGTCATATTTGAATATCAGTGAGCATCCTTAGCAATAAATAAACAGGATTTAACCTTTTTAACGATCCTTGGAGGGCAGCCATATTTTTTCCCTTCACTCTCGGGAATGTAACGTTCATTTAGCCTTGGTATTAGCATGAGCGTTTTTAAGTGAAAGGCCGGCCCCGCTCTCACTCGCTGATCTCCTGCTGCCATTTCTCCGACTTTAGAAGATGTGATTATGCAGCAGTCAGACTCGTGTCCTTGCACAACATGACACAATTCTGCACTTAAAAAACAGTGATTTGACCATAAAAAGAAATAACTGTCATAGCTCCAGGGTCAAGAAGGAAATTTAAAGGCAGCTGGTGCAGCGTAAGTTTTTGAAATGCATTAAAAAGTGTTAGGGGGGCTTTTTTTGTTGTTGTTTTTTTTTAACATGGTAAGGCTTTCTGAATGAAACTAGGCCAGCTGGTTCAAGTAAAAAATTTAGACTCTACATGGTATGACACAAACTCTAAGGTATCTTCTGGCTGCTTGTGTATGTGAAAATGAATTCAGGTTCCACCGCAAAGTGTAAAGAGAAACATTGCTTCAGCGTAATTGCAAACACATGCTGCTCTCTCCGACAGCACAGGATCCTTAATAAAATGCACCTTGCGCGCTGCCAGAATGACTGCTAATATTTTGTGGAGCTTTGCCCCGGGTTATATTAAAAAACCTCAAAGAAAAACAAGTTACATGAGTCTCATCCTCCCCCGTTTCTCTTTTGTCTCGTCTCAGGGATTTTCTAATGTGAGCCTGGACAAAGTCTTCGCCGGTGGAGCCAACATTTCAGGGTTTCAGATAGTCAACCCTGAGAACCCGATTGTACAGCAGTTTATTCAGCGCTGGGAGCGGCTAGATGAAAGAGAATTCCCAGAAGCCCGAAACGCCCCTCTGAAGGTGCTATGCTTGCAAGGCCTTTCATTGTGCATGCGGAGTGCAACGATCATCCTTTCTAAAGTGCTGTCTATTGGTTCTTCTCCTCTCATCCTCTGTTTGCCTTTGTCATTCTCTTGTCTTTCCCACCCTTTGCTTCCTCTGTCTTAGCGTTGCATCCCTCAGAGCAATCGATATATTGATAGGCAGTGCAAGCCAAGGTTATATTGCTGCTTCAATTTACATCTAATTAAACAATGATCAAGAAAGAAATGGATTTTGAATGGCATTTAATTAGATTTTGTCACGGTGCGCTGGTCAACAAACAAGTGGCTCTAGCCTCCGTGGTGAAAAGGTCAGGCGAAGTTGGAAGGGAAGTGCGTGGGAGATAAAATCATGCATTAATTCTCTATTTAATTCTCCCCGCTAAAAAGTTTTCAAAGAGGTCCTGACCCTTAGAGTAGTCCTGGCTTTTCTAATCCAATCTATCTAATCTAGCTATTTTTAGCATGAGCAAGCTGTCAGAGGTTTCGCCAGCGCCGCCCAGACTGACCCGCCTGGCAAGTGCTGAAATGCAAGTCATGAGAGCAACATATAGACTGCACCAATTCCACCAGGATTTTCTCATTTTAACAGCTTTATTAAAAAAGCAGCAGTCTTTTTTATTGATTTGTTTATACCTCACACCAATTCAGCGTGTCTTTAGCTGTTTTGTTGTTTGACTTGCATGTGTGTCTGTGTGCAGTACACTTCAGCTTTGACCCACGATGCAATCCTGGTGATAGCAGAGGCCTTCAGGTACCTGCGGCGCCAACGTGTGGATGTCTCTCGTCGAGGCAGCGCCGGAGACTGCCTAGCCAATCCCGCTGTACCTTGGAGCCAAGGCATAGACATCGAGAGAGCTCTCAAAACGGTAGGGTGGGGGCGGGGCGGGGAAAATGGAGAGCGAGTGGCAAGCTAAAAACTAAAGAAAAGGCTGGAGGAAGCGACACACAAATAGCAAGTGAGAGAGTGATAAAGATGGAAAGTGACAGAGAGAAGGGAAGAGAGTGTAGAGCTATTCTCCTCCCTCTGCCTGCAGATATCTCTGCACAGAGCTCACTCAAAAATCCAGGCCCTCATTACCATAAAACTACATCTTTTATTAAAGCGTATCCAGTTCATCATTTGATTAACAGACAGCATGCACTTCAGTAGCTCCGTGGACTCCAAGTACCTTAATGGCAGCTACAGTATGCACCCTGGGTTATAACTACTGCACATTCCACTGTGTCTTTCTGTCTGCCCATTAGGTCCAAGTGCAGGGGATGACTGGGAACATCCAGTTTGACAACTATGGCCGCAGGACCAATTACACCATAGATGTTTACGAAATGAAAACAGGTGGGCCGAGGAAGGTAAGAGAGACCAGTGGCTGTCATCTATCAAATGTGACGTATAGACCCGTATAAAACCATTCCATCTCTCTCTTTAAAAAACCTAACAGCTGGCACACATCAAAATCATGGAATCTGGCCAAAGTGTAATTTATAAATGATTTATTTCTCGGCTCTAAAAGAACAAAACTCAGTGACTGTTGGTCACATGTTGCCTTGAGCCATTTAGAGACTAATGCATGATTGTGCAGAAGTGGAAAACATTTTCAAGCAAGCCTGTACTGCCATTTATTAAAGTACTGAGGGCCAGGTGGGACCAGCAGGGCTGAGAGGACAGCAGAGAGTAATGCTGATTGCCTTTCTCCACCTCTGTTAGGTAGCAGCACTGATGAGCTATGCCGAGTATTACAAGCCCCACAAATCAGTCGTACCCTGCAATCTGATAGCTAAAGCTGTCCTATCAAAAGAATGATAGAGGACTATTTCGTTGCTGTAGGATAGCACAGATTTGATATTTGGTCCTCTTCTGACAGTAATTACCATTCAAATAACCAATTACTGTAAAGGAGGATCCAAGAATTCCTCTGGCTCCTCTTCAAAATGCTAATTCCCAGTGGTACATTCACATTATAACCAGCACCATATGATGACCTCTGGTTTTATTTCATAACCTCTCTGAGTTCCAAGAGACAGCTGTGAATTTCTCGTTAGCTGGATAAGTGTGGGCTCAGTGTGATGTGATGTGTGATTATGCCGCCTGCCTCCCAGGCCTCTAAAGCCCACACTTCAATTAGCATTGCAAAGCCCTCACAGCTATCCCTACACTGTCAAACAGAGGAGGAGAGAGCGGGGAGAGGGGCCGGGAGAAAGGAGGTCAGCAGGAGAGAGTGAGGGAGCGAGGGAGCGAGGGAGCCAGGGAAGATGAGACAAGTCGGGCAGGCTGGGCGGCACTTTGTCATGGACCTGGAGCCCCAGTCACCCCAGTGACAGTTTCGAGGATGAAGGTTCTTAGCTGTGACTGTCACGATTGATGCATGGGCTGATATCTGTCCCAGCTGCTGGGGGGTGAGATCAGGACAGTGCCACTGGAGCAACACTCCGTGACACAGGTCCCAGCAGCCGTGTCCCTCGAGCAAAGTGTCTCAAATATCACTCAAGGACTAGAGAGCCTGGAATAAGCATTTAATAACGTCCAGCACCGCCCCGCCCGCCACCCCCAAATCACCCAGTCTGCCAAGTGCACTTAATACAGCCACAGCTGTAACGATCGGTAGCTCAATTCTGAGGCGTCTGCTGCTTTCTAGCGCCCCCACTTGGTGCTCAGTCTCTGCTGTACACCTGTTTGTCCCAAACATGAAAGATCTCATGCAAAAGAAAAAAAAAAAGAAAAGGAAAAGAAAAAATGCAGACCAGATGTGAATGGAAGAAAAATCCAAGCCAGCAACAGTTAGACTTTTGGCAACAACATATGCAACACGTTTCATCACGAGCCAGAGCAGCCATTATTTCAGATGGGCAAACAAACACTTGACATTGGTTTGACTTAAGCATCTGTAGAGCAGAATGCAGAGTAACTACAGCGGCAGGACAGAGGAAAACTGAGGAGCCACTGCAATATTATGCTAAATTATTAAACGTGTATGCAGTTCACAGGTTTGAATATCAATTATTTACCATAAAAAGGTGGAAGGGATTGAAGTTGCCATATGCTCACGGATTGCAAAGGAGCAGTTCGGCTCCCGCACAGTTGGGTATCTGAGTTTTGGGTGGATCGTAAAAGGCAAAAGTCCCTCTGTAATCACGTCTGTTATCTGCACGTTGAATGCAGAAATGTAAACGCAGCATTCTATGCCCACAAAAATGTACCTGTTTATCTGGTCTGTTTTAGTACTCTGCTCATGTGGTTGAACATCAGGGCAGAGGCAGCAGGCCTCTGGGGAATGCTCCGTTGTTTTAATGAGCTCTGCAGCGCTGCATTTCCCTGTAATATTTGTTCATTTCCCTTCTGTATGCTCACTTATATCTGGACCGTGGGCCGGAGTGCATCACTAACCACTGTTTTCTCTTCGCAGATCGGGTACTGGAATGAGTACTCGCGGTTTGTAAATATTATGGATCTGCAGGTCTCCAACGACTCCTCAGTGGAAAACCGAACGATTGTGGTCACTACTATTATGGTACACTTTCCACGCAATTTTAAATGTTTCACGTATTCTGCCACTCAAGGTCATGGTGTTGATTCCAATGAGTGATACATTCTGTCCTGGGCGGGTAGAACCACATCTTACTTGTGTTGCTTTCCATCCACTCACTACACGTTGAAACAGTCGATCCGGCTTGGAGGAGTGTTTCAACTGTATCCGTGTGGGTGTCAAAGCATTTTGATTTTCCATACTTCAGTGGCCTGTCGTAGCAGTGACATCACAATAATGGTATAAATGATTATGGTTGACTCCATCAGTTACAAAAAAAAAAAAAGCATACAAATGCATACGTAAGTAGACCTGTCTGTCCTCATCAAGTAAATGTTCAATGACACTTGGGATAGACTGGCCGCAGAATGACTACAGAATGATACTGCAATGGTTTCCCAGGTGGGGCAAAGCAAAATAAACAGTATTGGAGGGGGATGATGAGAAGGTGCTGTATTTTTTTTCCCTTGTTATCTCCCCTTCAATCTATTTTGTATTGCTCCTGCTATGTGTTCTGTGTTGAAGTATGCACAGCTTGTTAGCCTTTTAAACGGAGGATCATGTTCGAGGCACTTTCACAAAGGAACATATAATTACCAAACATATTTTCGATTTCTTTTCTTTTAACTGGATTTAGTAGGTAAATATTTCGGGCTTATTGGACGGCTCCCATATTTACTGACTGTTTAATGGCATTCTAATTACCTGTTCTCCGCAAACAAACGCTTCAAAATGGCGAAGAAAAGCATTTGGAAAAGTGATAAGTGTCCATGGGATTTATGCAAAGCTAGATCTTCATCTGTATTCCGAGCCGTAAGCCGGCGTCACTCAATAGCGAGAGGAAACATTTAACATCTCTAGGTGAAAAATACAGTCAGGAGGCAAACACGTGTTAACAAGAGGAAAATGCTCAATGGATCCAAGGTGAGGGGATACGTTCAGCACAGAACAAACAAACCATTGCTCTCCTACTTGCACTCTAATTGTGTGTGGCTGTAATGACAATGCCTGCTCTCCTGAGCAGTCCTATTGTTTGATAATGATGATGATGTGCTCAGTAAGAGAAAAGACGAGCTGCACCGGCATTTTGAAAAGGAGAGGAACACTAGCACGCTCCTGCTCTCCTGATCTAGTTATTTTATTTTACAGAGTACTTGTTTGCTCTTTTTTTTCCTAGATAGCAAAAAATCAGCTTTTTATAATCATTTTATTTTATATTATGGTTTTTTTGGTTTGTTTTTGTTTTTTGGAATGAAACGGCCTTTAACTGCGCATTGATGCAATGTGCTTGAATATGTCGAGATACTATGGGCACTCTCTGATCCCTCTCCTGTCACTGGCATTTACTTATGAAACCCATTCCCATTCCCATCCCCACCCACCTCTGAGCTGACCCACACCTTGCCTATCAGTGACTCCCAGCCCAGCTTACTCTGTGAAAGTGAAAAACTTTTCTTTTTTCTAAATTATTTCCCATTGAAATGATTATCCTCTTTTCATTGACCCCCTTTATTATGCCACAGAGTTGCACCCTTGGGCTCAAAAATGGGTTGGGTACATTGGCCTTGGTGTCTGCTAGCTGCCACCGCTTGATGAAAGCAGTGTGAACACTCGATCACGCTGCTGTTATCAGTGCGTATTTGTGCATTCGCAGGGCATCATCTGTGTATGCACGACTGCATGGATGTGGTTATAGCAGCTTCTCATATTCTGTGTGTGTGCGGGAGTGCGTGCGTGCACGGAGTTATGTGAGAGCGTGCATGCATACATCTGTATAATGGAATCTGTGCGATGGCATGGGAGTGAATAAACCAGCGTGTGTTTGAATCAACAGGAAGCTCCTTATGTGATGTACAAGAAAAATTATATGCATCTGGAGGGGAATGACAGATATGAAGGCTACTGCGTCGATTTAGCATCTGAGATTGCCAAACATGTTGGAATTAAGTACAAACTGTCTATAGTAATGGATGGAAAGTACGGAGCCCGAGACCCTGAGACCAAGACGTGGAACGGGATGGTGGGTGAACTGGTCTATGGGGTGAGTACTGGGAGTCTCACTGATTACATGACAGTTTGCAAGGAACTTCAACATGAGAGGAGATCTCATTTTTCTGTCTTAAGGTTATCACCAACCCATAGTGAACTCATCAGCTCTCGCCCAGTGCGAAAGCCTAATGCTGTCCCAGGAAGCTCAGCTGTGAGTGAATTTGTCAAATGCAGCCTGAAGCATTGGGGAGTTGGTGATCATCTTGAGACGGAGAAAATGAAATCATTTCTCAGTGCTGTTCATTGCAATTAATGCTCTTTGCTTTAGCCTGAAAATCCTAACTCTCTTACAGGCGATACCGAGGTAGGTAGAAGGCAAAAGAAAGAGTCCATATGGCAAACACACTGTAATCACTTTGATGAATGAAAGAGTGTATGCCTTTGAAGTGATTGTGTAATTACGCTCAATGTTTCATGTGTATGATGAATACGCCGCATTGTAAATTCACAGCTGAGAAAATCTGCTTTAGAATCAACAGCTAAATTGTGGCTTGCGGTTTGGAACAACAAGATCCATATGTGGCGCGCTCCATAAACGTTGAACCTCTCACATTAGCGAAGGGTCACACCGTGTTTTACATCTGACGGCGCCCGGGCCCGTGCGACACCTCCAGCAATCCAAAATTGCCTCCCCTCCCTCCGCCCCATCCAACCCCGCCGACCCGCTCACCCCTCTCCGAGGCCACAGCGGTTGAGCGGGGGCCAAATGCAAAATGCATGAGGGTTTGGCTTCCTCATCTGTTCAATTTCCTAACTATCAGCTTGAGAGATTGCCTGGTTTGATGTGCTATCGCCACCAAATTATCTTTCAAATGGGAAAAGACCACTCCTTGCAGATGGAAGGGGAGGAGGCGGGGAGAAAAAAAAAATCTCCCAATCACATCTCTGTCAAGTCTTTCCAGGCCTGTAATTTTACAGCAGGTGGGCCGGGACTAATAGTTTTGTACATTTTGACCTTTTGACCAGTAAATTAATTTGATTTTAGTTGTCTTTTAAAGGTTAGGCCCGAGGCTGCTCTTTATTGCTTTGTTTCCCTCACCATTGATTGAGTGCTGCTTACGCCCGCACCCCGGATTAAATGGTTATAGCTGTTCGCAACGTTGTGTTGACAGGGCAAAGAAAACAGTCGTGTTTATCGGCTCTATTTGTGTTGCTCCTCGGCTGACCTTGTAAGAAACATTTTCTGCCTCCTGCTGATTCAGTCCGACGTTTTCTCGGTTTCGCCGAAAAAAAAAGAGAAAAAAAAAACAACAGCCCAGGCCGATAGGAAGAATCGTCTTCTGCGTATTGTCTCCTTTGAAGAGGAGCAGTTATTTAATTAATCACACACGAACACACAAGCTGCAGTAACACTGTTGAACATGATTAATTATTTTCTTCTGCCTTTACAGAGAAACCCATTGTGATTTCTAAAAAGGCAGCACCACCTCCATGGATGTGTTTTGATAATATAATGTGATTGAAGCAGCAGAGCAAAGGAGGGGGATAAAGAGAAACAGCTTGGGGAAAAAAAAAGAAAAAAAGCTAATGCCAGAATAAACTGTTTGGGAAACCCGGCGTGCTGAACGCCATGTGATGAAGTGTACACAGGGAGGGCTCGCAGATTTCTCTATGCAGCAACCTGTTTACATTTCGCAAATTAAAAGTTAACAGTTCTAATTAGCGCGCGCACTTAACACTTAATTTTGCCTTGTGTTTGATTGCAAACAGTTTGTTTTGATTCATTTAGCGCTCCAAGTGTTGGCTAATATCCCAGGTCACGACAAAACACACGGCGCAAATGTGACCGTGCTTTCTCTCTTTGTGTGCGTGACTGTGCATGTGTGTGTGTGTTTTTCAGCCTGTCTTCCAATGTGGTGGCTCATTTATGAAAATGATATGTATAAAATGTGTAATAAAATGTTGTTGTTTTATATCCCCCTCAGCTCCAGCCATTCAAACATAAAGAAAAGAAATAAATAAATAACCTCTTTCTTTATGCAGGTCATAACTAACACTTGCTGTGCATGTCCCTGTTTCCAGAGAGCAGATATAGCCATTGCACCTCTCACCATTACTCTGGTGCGAGAAGAGGTGATAGACTTTTCCAAGCCATTTATGAGCTTGGGCATCTCCATTATGATAAAGAAGCCGCAAAAGTCCAAGCCCGGTGTTTTTTCCTTCCTGGACCCTCTGGCCTATGAAATCTGGATGTGTATAGTGTTTGCCTATATCGGGGTGAGCGTGGTCCTGTTCCTGGTCAGTCGGTTTAGTCCTTATGAGTGGAACCTCGAGGAACAGGATGAGACCAAAGACCCTCAGACTCCCCCCGATCCTCCCAATGACTTTGGCATCTTCAATTCTCTCTGGTTCTCGCTGGGCGCCTTCATGCAGCAGGGCTGTGACATCTCCCCCAGGTGGGTCAGCTCCAGTAGACACAAGGAGTGGACAGCAGATGAAAATAGAAAAACAAATCTGATGACTACATGAAAACTTAATTTTCTGTTCTTCTCCTTTTAGGTGTTCATTGCTTGTGCTAATTTTGCATTCGTTGCAGCTATCATATGTGCAATGTCAGTGTCAGTGAGCGTACGATGAAATATTTATCACCATAGTAGACAGATCAATACGTTCCACAGGCTGTGAAATGACTTTTGAACCCTGATTGTTTCACAAGCAAATAAAGACTTGGATTGGAGTACATTTAAACAACTTGCCTTTACTTGTTCCGTGGAAATGTGCTGTTTCAGAGTGCTGATGCAGCACCAGGTTGCCGTTAATGATTTACATGGAAATTCTGATGACTGATGCAATTAGGTACATTAAACACAACTGGCAGATCTTAGCTGGTTGATGGCCACCACATGCCACCGTGTAATTACATCCCGTGTTTCCCTGTCATCAACCCCTCTCTCGCAGGTCTCTGTCAGGCCGAATTGTTGGCGGTGTGTGGTGGTTCTTCACCCTCATCATCATCTCCTCCTACACAGCCAACCTGGCTGCCTTCTTGACAGTTGAAAGAATGGTCTCTCCTATAGAAAGTGCCGAAGATCTGGCAAAGCAGACAGAGATAGCATATGGCACTTTGGACTCAGGCTCCACTAAAGAGTTCTTTAGGGTGAGTAGTGTCAAGAAACTGCTTTATGCACGCATACACACACACAGCACAACGCTAATCAGCCAGCGGCTCCTTTTTCTTTCAGCTCAAATGGCAAATAATGCATTTGGTTTAAATATTTTGCACTCAGGCGTTCTGAATCATAAAAAACTGCTCTGTGCAATGTCCTTGATCAACTCCTCCTTGCAACTTTTCCATTTTGTACCTTTAGCGCGGCACTCTTGACCTGCACAAGATTGCTCCAAATGAGGCGTGTTGACACAGAAGCAGTTCTTGAACTCTTATGACACAAACGTGAAATTTATGCAGTACTACTGCAGTGTGCAACCTTGAGGCACGGGGCCTGTCAGCAGAAAGCGTGATAACAACACGGAAGACTCAGAGGTGATAAAAACAGGAGGCTAATCAAAGCACCCACATCAGACTCAAACTCAGAAGGGTCAGTTCATGAAGTATAATTAGCTAGCTGGCCATGGCAGGCAAATTGAACCTGATGAAGAAGAGCCCTGTAGGTCAAACAGAGCAGTCTGAAAGACATTTTAGAGGGAATAAGCAATATGTCCGTCAGTGTGAGAGACTAAGCAGGCAATTAGGTCATAAATTAACTAAAATCTGAAGCAAAAGTGTATTAATCTCCGAAAGGCCACACAGCAGTTAGACAGGGCTCATATCTGAGACGATCCGGCTTCTGATGTGAAACGCAGAGATGGCTAAAGCTCATGGCCGTGGCTACACTAGCAGTCCAGTGTTGAAAAAGCATTAACGAAACAGCACTCAGCCTGTGATGACGAAAAGGCAATATGACAGTCTTTTATCTTACGCTCCCTCATTACTCATCAGCAGGAGAGAAACAATTCATATGTTTCACAGCTGCAGCCTGTTGGCAGAAAGAGCACTTCATTTGTATTACCCCTGGGTTGCGTTGCTCACAACAACAAAATGCAAACTCAAATCTGTGTTGTTTTTTTGTTGGGGTTTTTTTTTGGGGGGGGGAGTTAAAACAAAGAAGGGAAAGATAGTGTCTGCACAGCATAATGTTTAAAATCCTTTTCTTTTTAAGTCTGCAAACTCTGGGGCTGTTTAAAAAAAGGGGGCTGCACTCGACGGTAATGTCGCACATTCTAGGAAACGTGGCGCATGACCGCATCTTTTTTTAATTCTCTATACAACACCTCATAAATCTGTCATCACTTTCCCTTTCACCAGAGATGCCGCGCAGGTGTGTAAACTGTGTACTATACGCCTTTGTGTCACAGACATGACGGATGCCAGTTACAAATTAGCTTTAGAGTCTGACGACGGAGCCACCGAAGGTCTGCTGGTAGGAACTGTCTGAGAAGTGGTCGGGAAGTCGGGAGTTTTCTTGTGTTCTGTATAATGAGCGTCCTAGATACATCCCCGAGTCTTCAAATAGGAAATGACATGTGTGAGCTGCTCTTCCAAGGGACTTTTAATTAAAGCTGTAGAAAGCTGACAAGGAAAAAAACACACTGATTAATCGGAGTTCAAGTTCTATTTCAGATCTGTTTTCAGGAAATACATTCAGGCTTAATTAGACCCATACGGCATCAACCAGCTGGAAATTTTAAATCAAGTCCAAAGTTTCAAACAAGACATATGTCATCATCTCTGACACTGCTGGCCTTGAATTTTTCATGATTTCACCTGGTTTATTTTCCAGAGCTCCCTGACAAAGAAGAACAGTGCTGGAAAACACATTTATTACCTTTTTAGTAATAAAAAATACATAAAAAAAGAATATTGCTTGTGATAATAAGCTACCAAGCTCTCTAACTCCTGTGTGGATTTTAATGTATTAATATTAGTTGAATTATCCCATTATCTACTGGAGTTCAGACATTCCTCCAAGGCTGTTTTCCTCTGCGCCTGATAAATTGACACAGCTGACAGTGTGGCAATATTGCCATTGCTGTGTACACCTATGACAGAAATTTTAGAAAAGCTGCAGAGGAATTTTCAGAGAGCGGTGTCAGAGTCTGCTGATTCTGCTGCCCACAACAAGCTAGGACAGCTGGCCTGGGAGTCCGCTGACGTGCCCAGCGGAAGCCTGACTGGCTCTAGGCGCTTGGCACCGCCTCTGCCCGTTCTTGGCTCGTCTTCCCAAGACTACCCTGCTTGTTTGGGCACCCTTCTCTCCTCGGTCCTCTGTCTTCAGCCCGTCTGCTGCATTACCTTGAGACAGTGGCGGGATAGCTTCAAGCTTTGTAATGCTCTTCCTCAACACAGCAGCTGTCATGCTCTACTGCACTGCTGTGGTTTGTTTCATCATTTGAATTCCTGTCATGGATCTTTTCATGCAGCCAGTTGAATATTTGGGTTTTGGATGATTAGAAAATGATGAGTTGTACCAGCGAGGCCATGTTTATCCTCTTGATGAGGTTTTATTCCATCAGAAAGGCTTGGCTCGGTTACATTTCCAAATGTACATGGAGGCAGAAGCTGGATCATAATAACGGCCGGGATGATAAAATGAGCTGATGTGGCTGTTTAATTATGTGTAAAGACTGGGGTGAGACCATCAAAGACAACCACACTGCTGTCCCTTCATGCACCTCATTTAACAGTGTAATAATGAAAGAATGATAATTGCACGGAGAAATGAGAGTGCAGCATTGTTTTCTATTGTCCTCATAAGACTGCACATTACCCGCAAGCCTCAAGAGCAAACATCATGCATCTTACTGATCTGCAGGTGTGTTGGAGATGAGAGCAGCAGCTTGAGTGCAGTCACCAATGCATTTTACTAAGCATGAAAATCAATTTCACGTCTCAGCTACTGTGGTACAGACACGGTGGCTTCAGCAGGGTCCAACGCAATGTTTAATAAGCAGCTTTTCTTTTTTTATGCAGAGTAGACCTGCATTAGGGTATGGTAGCACGAAGAAGAGCAGTCAAGGAGATTTACGCAAGAAATTCTTAGGTTGCCCTGCAATCATATGCACCGTATTGTAACACAACTCCCCGAGCTCTTGTCACTTTGTGTTTCAGTACAGTGCCGGGTAAAGAGGTGGCTCCTATAAAGATTAGAGGCTGTTTGCATAAAAGAGAAAGCTGACAAAAGTGTCTAGCGCAAGATAGGCATAACCTCTGAGGAAAAGCACCATCCTCTAAGGGCCCGGGCGAACTTTAGATCAGCGGCAACAGCGGGCGCGAGAGCGGTTATTGGAGTCCAGCAACGAGCATCAAAGACGAGCAATTGGTATTCAGGGTGTAGCATGTGGCACTTCAATGACAAAGTACACCCCCAGAGCCTCAACTTTCATCTCTGCATACTTGAGATACAGGTAGTCCTGGCACACAGGATATTGGAGGAAAGTGGTGATGTCTACAAACAAAATGGAAGTGAAGTAAAGTCGAATGAAATGTAGTGGTGGTGTGTTTGGAGATGGCCTTTAAGATACACAAGCAGTGGAGCGTATGTAGGGGAGGCTATAATGAAAGCAGCCGGCCATGCCGAAGGAAGAATAAAAAACAGGTTGCGGTTCGAAGGGCAGTGGACAGCATCCTGGAAACGCTGCGTAATTCCAAATCAATACAGATTAAGCGGTTTTTTAGAACAGAGAGGTCAGTTTCTTTGACTTTGAACTTCAAACACGTGTTTCTCCTTGAACAATTTAATGACATTATTAGCAATATTGCAATAATAGAATCTTCAACTGATTTCAAGGAGAAGTGATCTTCAAAATACAGAAATGCAAACCTTCTTCACCTTTGTTTTCTCTTCCTCTGCATCACAAAAGACTTTAAAGACTGTTTTCAGGCCAATAAGCATTCTTCTCTAGATTGCAAAGAGATACTTACAGGGTAACCTGATTAGTCTCAGAGGAAAATCTTTTGTATCTAAAGTAGTTTAAGGTGAATAGTGGGTAATGGCAGAAAAAAAAAATCTTCCTTTAAAGTTTTAACAGAACTTTTCTGCAACTTCTATTGTACTCTAAAATCTAGAGTCTAAAACTTGTGTAAATCCAAATACGACCATGTTTCACAAACTTCTGCAACTCGACTCAACTGCAATCTCAATGAAACATGTTTCTTTTTAAGCAGCCATTGTTTGAAAGAAATGACCATATTCTTGGAGATTTTGTATTCTACGATCAATGACCACTCTCTTCACTCACCTCCTTTCACTCTCTGTGTTTTTTTACACCACTCTGCATTTAATCATTAGTTATTATTAATCTCTGGCTCTCTTCCACAGCGTCTTTTGTCCTGTATTCCTCCCCTTCACCACCAACCAGTCACGGCAGAAGGCCAGTCATCCCTGAGCCTGGTTTTGCCGGATGTTTCTTCCTGTTAAAAGGGAGTTTTTCCTTCCCGCTGACGCCAAAAGCTTGTTGATAGGGGGTTGTCTGATTGTTGGGGTTTTCATGAATCTATTATTGCAGGGTCTTTACCTTACAATATAAAGCAACTAGAGGCTACTGTTGTTGTGATTTGGTGCTATATAAATGAAAGAGAATTGAATTGAACACTTGCTCTAACAAATTATTGTTTTTATACCAGAGTTGAAAAGCTTTTGTAAAACAAAAAGACCTTTGAGTGGGGCTGGGACTTAGTGTAATTAGTGTAACATTCTTTCATTTATATTAACCTCCTGAGACTTGAACTTTTGCATGGCATGCATTTTTAATTTCTCTTTGATATTTGGGCACGTTGGGACCTGATGAATGTAAAAACAAAGAATTTTTTTTTTTACCTGATTTTTGTTTCTGAGAGAAATGAGATCCACATATAAGGACATTTGTTTTAAATGTCGATAGAACAGTGGCAGTATAATGTCCTCGTATCTGGATATCAGGCCCTTGCAGAGCAAAATGTATTATTTTGGTCTAGACATCCCAAAATGTGATGTCCACATACGTGGACGCCAGGTCCTAGGAGGTTAAAAACACAAAATAAAAAAACTACAATAAAACTCATTTTTATCCCAATTTATATTTGAAATCTGGTACTTATGTCAGTTTCCATTAAGGTAACGACAGCAATACTTCCATTCAAGCATTAATGATGCCGACCAACATTTACTGGCTGGATACCCTTTTAATTAAATATCTTGTCTTATATTGCGACACAATATCTTTGCATATGAGTAATTTACTAGCAACTATAGTGTTTTAATGTTCACATCCTACTGGGAAAATGCAATCCATAAACTGTGAACCCACTGCAGTTATTGGAGACTCACTAACAGAACCAGATGAACCAACGTTTTTCCCCTGACTGTGTTTTACTCGAGGAAAGTCCTGCTCTTTTTATTCCTCCTCTTAGGTGGGGAGGCTTAAATAACAGACCTGAGCTTGTCTTTATGCAGGAAACTCGCAGTTTCAGACAGATTTGCAGGAAAACCACCTACACAGATGATGTAACAATGTCGCCTAGGTAGGCAGATAGGTAAGTAGGAAGGAGAGTAGGCTGAGACTCACTATTTAGCTACTTTGTTATAAAGATAGCAACACTGTGATTGATCTTAGTAATTTAAAAGACATCTAGAGAAGGAGGGTTGTGACATTTGCATGATAGCGAACACAGAGTCATGCAACACAGGCATCACAGCCATTCCCTGTCAAATGGTGGGAATCTCATTTAGGACACAGCAGTATATTCTAACAGGGCCATTATATAGTGTAAAGGAGTGGCAAGTGTATAAATCTGTATTTATGGCCGTATTTAACTGCTCAACAAATTGTCTGTTCATTGATTATGGACTTTTACAGTCATTATTCCCTAATTGAATTTTAAATGACCACCATAGATGGGAATGTGAATGATTACATTGTAAGGGAGTAGGCTCTTAGTGGCGTGTTCGTGTGGGTGTACTGTACGTGCCATTGTGTTGCCAGTATGCACATTTGTGCGCCAGCATTCAATAATCAAACGTCCCTCCTTCCCTGCTGGGCTCTCTCACTGAGTCTTATTTTCTCTGTCTCTATCTTCTCTAAGCGTCTCAGTGGTGACTTTAGCAGAAGCAGTGAAACCAGCCTATTTAGGTTTCGGTCGCACTTGGTCCCCGCTCCCCGTCCTGCTATTGATGAATTGACTTCATAAAGCACTGAGGCAGCACACTCTGTCGTCAGTAATCAATGCCCAGATCCATTCTTTTCTCTTCATTCTAGGAGGCGTCTGGAGCTTTCCCACCGCTGAACAGATGAGCCCCGTGTCTTTGGGGAAATGTCCTCCAAAAACTAGCGTCCTTTTCACGCTGTCTGACACATGCAAACTGAAGACATTGAATGTGGCTGTTGTCAAATATAGCACATCTAACTCTCCTTAGCCTCATCTGTTGTATTTGAATTAAAGCAGAGCAGCTATCATTACAGCTTGAATTCCTCTTTATCTGAGCTCTGAACATTTCTCATGCAGGCTTTTTAATTTGTGTTATGCTGCTGTCTCATTTCATTCTCACCCTTAGCCCGGTTAGACTGTGACAGCAAACAAATTGTATATGATTACATAAAGCAAGTAAAGCACTTTTGTTAGGTCAAGGTTAATGCTTTTGTTTATTAACAGAAATGCATCAGAGATGGATTTGCTCTAGTTACAGGGGGCTTTTTACCAATTCATGTGCCTGTGCTCTGATCAGTATGTTTGGCCGCATAAATCCACAGGTGTCAGCACGTTAACTTAACTGTATGACAATTGTGTCCATTGTTTTTTTTTTAATTAAGCATGCTAAATATATAAAATATCAAAGGTAAAACATTTTCTGTACAGCAAACTGTCATGTTCCTGTGAGGATCATGAGAGGATTGTTTTCACAGACAGGCACCAGGTTATATCAGAGGGCTTTTGCACCCATTGTCCCTGGCAGGTCCCCGAGGTCCTGTGACTAGGGCCTGCTGTTGGTGCCCTAGACTAAGCTGAAAAAAAGGAGACAGAGTTTTCTGTTCAGTGGCCACCAGACTGTGGAACTGTCTTCTTTTTGATTTTAAATCAGTGGACTGTGGTCTCTTTTAAAAGCCAGTTAAAACATATCTTTTTAAACCTGCTTTCTATTAATTTCTCTTGATTTGATTTTTTTATCAGTTGTTGGCTGTTGTGAAGCTGTCACGATCCTGGGTCTCTGACCCAGCATTTTCAGTTTATGTTTTGAGTTTCTAATAGTGCTGTCTGCGTTAATCACATTAAAATGACGCTAAGGCCATAACCGCATTAACGCGGCAAATCTCCCTTAGCGAGTTAGCGCGGATCGCCCTGTGCGTGGGGCTGCACAGCTGCATTAGGGCAGTTAGCTAACTTGCTAACAGAGATTTGCCGCGTTAATGCGGTTATGGCGTTAGCGTCATTTTAATGAAATTAACGCTGACGGACGGCACTAGTTTTTAAGTTATCCCTTTAAATATGTTGAGTAATGGGATCATCATTTGGTTACCTTAAGTTTAGTTTAGTTATGTTTCACTTTGGTCTTCTCTGTTAGTCTGTCATGTTTCTTGTCTTCTTGTCCATGTTGTCAAGTTCGTGTTGTCATGTTGTCGTGTTTCCATGTTCCAGGTATATTTGTATCCACGTGTCCAGGCCAAGTTTCATGTTTAAGATTTCTCCCCAATTATGTTGTTTATTGTTTATTCTCATCTTTGTTTGCCTTAGTATTTTTCCATCAGCCATATTAAACGGCTCGCCTTTTGTTTATATCAAGTTTTGTTCCACGTTCATTCGTGTCTGCATTTTGAGTCCACTCCTCACATTCATACAGTCTGCTTCGGCATACTGTGACAGAAGCACTTTATGATTTTATATTTTGAAAGGTGCTTTATAAATAAAGTTTTACTTACTTACTTACAAGCTTTAATAATAGCAATGCTAATGATGCTAATAGTGCAGGGGAATAACAAAGTCTAAAAACCAGGAAACACTTGGAATATCTAGCTCGGGGCAGAGAAAGGATACACAGCTAGAGGGGATAGCTCAAAAAATGGGCAAGGGAATACTGGAACAATATATACAAAAGGTAATCACTCCCTCTATACCCAGACCCAGTCTTGTTATCTTAATTGACTAACATTATGAATTATTCATTCTTGTTACACTAATGATTTGTGGTATGAGAAAAAAAAAGGCCACAGCAAAGTACGCTATGTTGCCAAAAGTAAATATTCCACTGTCAGCTGTTAGTGGTATTATAACAAAGCAGAAGTGGCTGAATTGCTCCGTCATAGAGCAGATGCTGAGGCGCATAGTGCATCCAAACTTCATGTGGCCTTAAAATTAGCTCAAGGACACTGTGTAGAGAGCTTCATGGAAGCTACATCTCTACACATCCAAGCCTTACATCACCAAGCACAGTGCAAAGCACGTTGCCACTGGACTCTAGAGCAGTCGAGACTTGCTCTCTGGAGTGACGAATCACGCTTCTCCATCTGGCAATCTGATGGACGAGTCTGGGTTTGGCAGTATCCAGGAGAACAGTACGACTTTTTGGACAATTTCATGTTCCCAACTTTATGGGAACAGTTTGGGGATGCCCCTTTCTGTTCCCACATCGTGCACCACTGGACAAAACAATGTCCATAAAGACATGGATGAGCAAGTTTGGTGTGGAAGTACTTGACTGGCCTGCACAGAGTTCTGCCTTCAACCTGAAAGAACACCTTTTGGGGTGAATTAGAGCAGATACTTTGAGCCAGGCCTTCTCGTCCAACATCAGTGTCTGACCCGACTAATGCATTTCTGGACGAATAATAAAAAATTCTGATAAACACACTCTAAAACCTTTCAAGAAGCCGTTATAGCTGCAAATGGTGGGCCGACATCATTTTAAACCTGTAGATTAAAAATAAGATGCTTCTCCAGTCCATGTGTGTTTGAAAGCAGATGAGCAAACACTTTTGGCAATATAGTGTATCTCCTGCAGATTTTGGCATATCAAATGCTATGTTCATTTTCTACATGCAAATTTATGATTTTTTATTTTTTAGTCAAATTCTTTTTGCTCTTCCTTTTTCTGGCCTTTGCTTAAAAGAAAGTGTGTTGGCTTTTTTTGTTTGTTTGTTTGTTTTTTAATGTGGGATCCAATCTTCAGCACTTGGAAAGTATGGCTCATCACTGCTTGGACCAGGATCACACCGGGATGGGTGAAATGCCTATGCCAAAATAAATCCAGCGGCATTGAATAATTTAATTGATGCTTATTATAGATAGCGCCCGACTCCTCCAGATTTTACAGGCTCACTAAGCCTGTCTGCGGGCGCCGGGAAAATGCTCATCCTTGTCACTTTGTGATGGGTTGCCTTGTTGTTCGCTTCTCTCGCTTCGTCTACAGTGCGGAGTCACAGTTGAGATATTTCATTAGCAGTGTTGTTGAAATAAATGAATGTAATAAGTTCTACAAGTTAAATTAGGACCATAAACTCAGGCTCAGCCCACTGAGGCTGAACTTTCAGGAAACGAATCCGAGGCCTGTGCAAATTTTTCAGATAGAATGATCATTACCTGCAATTCACACCCTTTCAATTGTTAAAGATCTTTTTTTGCATAACTGTTTTTCCCATTCAGTGAATTTCAAGTGGCGTACTTAAAGGGTACATTTTCAGAATGCTGATAAAAGGAATGGATTTTGTAAATTCTTGTACTTCATGATCTCATAAAGGTCTGTCAGCTCTATTCCCTGGAAGTATTTAAAGATATCACACATTTTCATTCCAAGATGTCTATAAATACTTCACGATGCCATTTTTTAAATCGTACGATCACGAAGCACAAAAATATGACGAAATCCATTGCACATGTGTGATTTTTCAGATTTCTAAGCTACTCCTTTTCTCCCTCTCTTCTCTGCGCAGCGATCCAAAATAGCAGTTTACGAGAAGATGTGGTCGTACATGAAATCCGCTGAGCCCTCTGTGTTTGTTAAGACCACACCCGATGGCGTAGCCCGGGTACGAAAGTCGAAGGGCAAGTTCGCCTTTCTCCTCGAGTCCACCATGAACGAGTACATCGAGCAGCGGAAGCCGTGCGACACCATGAAAGTCGGCGGGAACCTCGACTCGAAAGGCTACGGTGTGGCGACGCCCAAAGGCTCAGCATTAAGGTGGGTGGAATAATATAACAATATCCCCTATGTTGTTATAGTATTCCACCTACCCTGATGTCCCCCTGTTGTCATTCTCTTCTCTTCCTCTCCTTACTTTTTTTTTCTTGTTAATGGACACAGAGGTAACGGTTGTATGCCTTTCATTGCACTTGGATACAAAAGTTAATTAACGATATTTAATGTTGTATTTCTAAAGAGTTGCCGTTTTATAGCAGAGCAGTCAAATCCAGATAATGAGGCTAAAGCTAACAATAATTTCATATTTATGTCTCTCTTACTGCTTCTCTCTCTCCTACGATCTCTCCTTCTGTCCCGTGTGCTGTCCTACCTGACTGTTGTGTTGTCACTTTTAATTTAACAGTTCAATGGTTTTTCAATTTAGCCTTTAAAAGCTGCGCTGTCACTTGTGACGAATGTTAATTGCATGATGTTTGTTGTTGTTACTTTTCTTCTCAATGACAAGTGTCCCCATCCCGCACACTTCAGTTCTAAACTACGTAACCCTTTATGCCACCTTTTTCCAAGATTTAACACTGTCTCTACCTCATACGAGCCTTTCTTATCTCTCTATATTCCTGAAATTCTTAAACAATTTGTCCTTCCCTAGACCATTCTGATTTTAGCCGATAGTTTTCTGTGCATAAGCCCCCTGCTTTGACAGTGGTAGCCTCTCTACCATTAACTACTCTCATGATGCTTAGTACGATTATTACCTTGCATTAGATTTCTCACGGACCTGTGCATTTTCTTACAAGTTATGTTTTATCGTTTCAAGAAATGCTGTTAACCTGGCAGTTTTAAAACTGAATGAGCAAGGCCTCTTGGACAAATTGAAAAACAAATGGTGGTACGACAAGGGAGAGTGCGGCAGCGGGGGAGGTGACTCCAAGGTCAGCCTCGATGTCACCACAATCGGGTACCATAGTGCAGAGTAATCGGCAAGGCTGTTGGAACAAACCGACCAGAACCAAACCAACTGTCTGCCCCCAACCAACCTGCTGCTGCCCCAAAGGCAGATTACCAAATTTACCGACAGTCTGACCAGACGGCTTAACGGCTCAGATCAAACTGAGGAGCTCTTGCTTAACCAACAGAAAAATATTTATGGATGCTAAAGGTAAACTTCTACAAGACGAAGAAGAGTACAGAAGAGAGTTAGGACACGTGTTTCTGTTTGACAAAGTAGTGTTTACAGGAAATTTTGAAAAGGACAAACGTGAATGTGTCTGCCCTGCCGCTGTGAAAGGTTGAGCCTTGTTTATTCACCCTTACTCACGTGTGGGACAGATCACCCAGCCTCAGATATTAGGGCTTTATTTAGGCAGCTTTGATGATGAGTATAGCCAGTTGGTCTAATTCAAGAACAGACTTTGCCAGCGACACTGAACTGAAAAGGCTTTCATTTTAGGTGAGATGAGGTGAGGTGAGGTGAGGTGAGATTTGCTAATCCTTTAAAATATGGCTTCGCAGTACTTCACCACACTGCTGCTTCACTTCTATGACAGTGGACCACAATTTAAAAGCCAGTTCACCTTAATAGCAAACAAATAAAAAACAGATCAACCGCTAAACGGCCGCTCAACAGAGGCCGACAAGAAAGCAAGGGGAACAGCGGCGTCTTGAGGGGACTAAGCATTGCAGGCAAACGTGAGAAGTCTAATTAAAGAAAAAGACTTTTTAATGGGAGCTCTGGTAAACCACCTGTGGTTTGGTTCCACTGCATGCAGTTCTAATTGAACACATTAATAACCCAGCTGTGACCCTTTTGACCATCAGATCTCTCCATCTTTAACATGTGGTTAAATGATGAATGACTGTCCTGTGACAGCTTAGCGTAATGCCACTTAGACCTAAGTGCCATTAAGCATTGTGCTTCTCTCTCCAGATTACATATAGCATAAGGCACGAGTATGATATCTTTAAAAACGCAGGTCATTTTTATGACAAACGATGCTGTCGACACGCATAGGATGATATAGGTGGGCGACATGGCGACATTACAGTCAAGCTGCAAGATCCCATGAAATGCAGATTGTGTCTTTACGCTCTGTCATTTCTGTCATGATTGGCTTGGACTCCAATGAGCAGGTAAGGAGCTGCAATGCATTTTTGTACTCACCGCAAGAGGCTTCATGAGGCACACGTGAAATAAAGCTAAACAAGGGCTTTCATTACTGAAAAGCATTGTTCAGAAGTCACATTCTTTTTCAGTGTGTTGCTAACATCGTTGTGTTCTGTAGTCAATGAGCTCAGGACGCCTCCCTGTGCTGTTCAGAGCTTTTGAAAGCATCTGTCTCTTGCGCTGCCATCGATCTATTATCATGCACAGGTATGTACCGTCTGTCTGTTTCCTGGCTTGTTTTGACTCTCCGGGACTCAGTGGAAAGGTCTGATTAGGTGGAAATAAAGCGGCCTGAAGCGCTGTGTTCCAAACAGTGAATCGCCTGGCCCCTGTCCTGCTCACAACTACATGCTCCAGCCGACATCAGGAGATGCACATAAGCGTGCGCGCGTGCTGCATGCGCACGCACTTAACACTGCTCTTTCTTGCCCTTAGGCGAAACACGGCGCTGCCTAGATTGAGTTTCAGACACAGAGCATGTTACAGGGTAATTGCATTGTTAATCAATGTCTCTCCAAGCCAAGACAATGGTATGGTCTTCACAGTCTGTTTCTCCAGATTGGTGATGAGGGATATATAGTGGTGTAATCTTCTCTCAGTGCATTATGCATTGCAAGAGATCCCCTCGGGGGACATTGTTCCCAGGGAGTAGTCACTAATTTATCGATCCACTACATTTTCTTTGCTTCCAGTTTGCTTTTCCTTCTCACAGAGAGATTTACCTAAACCAATATAGTCATAATACAACTACAAAATGTGATCTTTATTGAGCTATGCAAAAAAAAATTTTTTTACCTCAATAGACTATTATGCAAATGCATGTTGACATGCAATACTATAATATCATGATATACCTTCTGGAGATATCAAGCAGCAGGAAACAGCTGTGTTAAACGTCAGATTGTGCAGCTGCAGGCAAATACGAGATGAGTTAAATTCCACCGAATCTTTTTGAGCTTAGTCCTGCAGCTGCCTGCAGTTTAGTTGGGACACACTCATCTGACACTAATCTGGTGTAATTGGAAGATAAGGTTTTCTTAGCGATATGTCAGGATAGAACATGCGAGAATTAATTAGGCTTTCACTTTTGGGCACAGTTGCTTGAATGGGAAATTGGTTGTAATACCTCCAGAATTGACTGTTGTCACTGCAGTGACAGTTAGCATTAGCCGACACAGGATTACACCGACGTTGCATATGCAAAGGTTTCTTTCACTGCTTAGATTTTTCTGTTTGTTAAGACAACTGCTCATGTTGGAATGAACTTGTTAAATGCTGCACTGAAAGCGTCTGCGACTACTACACCCCCCACACACAAAGAACCACTGTGCACCAAGGTGCTTTTTGATGTTTATAGACTTGCAGATTGTACTTTGCGTACCTGCTTGTCGCCCCACAGCGTCTGCCGATTACTCAAAGCGATATGGGTAGGTCCTGGCTTTAGAGTAGGGGTTTAAAGGTAATAGGTAGAATGCCTGCTCTTTGTGATGTTGAATAGCCAGGTGCCCTGCTTTATCGCTTTGTAAAGTATGTAGTAGTTTAAAAGTTGAATAACATAAAATAACATAATATAATGTTATTTATGTTATTTCCCACGTGAAGAACTCCTGTAAACCTTGCAGTATTGAAACTCAGTGAACAAGGCATCTTAGACAAGCTGAAAAACAAATGGTGGTACGATAAGGGTGAATGTGGAACCAAGGACTCTGGAAGTAAGGTCAGTCGCTGCAGGTCTTTTGTACTGATTCCAAATTGCATTTTGACGTACTGTTCATATGCAAGACAAAGACTTCTCTGACATCTATAGTATGCATTCTGTTTATTTGCTACACATAGTTTTTTTCTTTTCTTCAGTTTTTCTGCCACGAGCTGTTAACACAGCTCACCGGTGGCTTTAATCTAAGGCACTGTTTCCCCAGATTCACCGTTTTTGTTTTTTTTTCTTTTTATGCTGTAGAAATGACTTTTTGACAACATAAAGACTCATTTTTGTGTGTGAAAACTGTAATGGTAATGCTGCGGGGACGTTTCTAAAGTGCCTTTAAGACACACTCTTTTGATTGAATCACAGCAGTTAATAGTTGTTGATAAATGCTATTTTTTGCTCATTTTCATTCTTGACATTCATGATACTTTGACCATTATGCTGCTGCTTCTATTTACCACACTGTTAATGAAAATTTGATTTATTTGTGTTGTTACTAGTTTGCATCGAGATGTGTCTATTAGATTCTTTGGCCTCCTGTGGTGTGATGAACAAGCAAAGCCTCTTATTGTGATGATTTACACAAATTCAACTTCTCGAAGCGGAGAGAGCACCGTAGGGTGTCCTCTAAAATCATCTGGCTGCTTTCGGATGAGGTTAGAGGTTTTGTTTGCACATTACAAGAAGTTGAGGAATGTAATACACCCACTATTTAACCCTCTGAGATACAGTTAAAGCTTCAGATTACAGGTTAGAGTTGCTAGATAGCATCATGGTAACGCCATGCTCATAGGGTTAAACTGCAAATAGTAAAACTCCAATGAACAAATTTTATTGAATATGTTTGGTAAGTGAACAGCAGCAAAATGGTTTGATATATATTTTTATATAGTGTTTTTTAATTGAGCTATCATTCATCTACTATGAATTTGACTGTATTGTATGACAGTGTTGCCATTAGAGAATTGAAAGGGCAGGGATGTTCACAGCTGTCGACCTATGCGATACTGACCAGCTTCCTTATATGGTCAAGAGCAGAAGCCATTTTACATGTATGAAGCATAGCGCCAGGTTAGCTCTACATTCACCAGCAAGAGTTGGCTTCTTTCTCCTAAGTGGAGAATGGTTTGACTATATCTGAATCTCAAGTTCCTCATAAATTTGTAACATAGCAATATAATTTCAGTTGAAATTGCAGCCTTAGCAGCTCGTTACATGTTTAATTTCTGTTGCTTGTAGCTGTTAGTAACCATAAACTCCCTTTGGTAGCATCAGTAATATAGAACATGATAATCTAGAGTATGATCATTTACCACTTAAGTCAGTTTTACTGTTGAGTCGAGGCTCAGTTTGAAGGATGCAGGCTGCATTTTGTTCTTTTGCCCTCGCTCCACTGCAAAACTCTTAACGATGTTATTCACTTCCCCCCAGGACAAGACAAGTGCTCTCAGCCTAAGCAATGTGGCTGGTGTCTTCTATATTCTGGTCGGAGGGCTGGGGCTGGCCATGATGGTGGCACTGATAGAGTTCTGTTATAAATCACGACAAGAAACCAAACGGCTGAAAATGGCCAAGAATGCCCAGAATTTTAAGCCGGCTCCCCCGACCAACACCCAGAACTTTGCCACATACAGAGAAGGCTACAACGTATACGGAACCGAGAGCGTTAAGATCTAGAGGTACGTGGCCTCGCCTTACTGTTCCCATCGTGCACTCTGATGAATCATTTAGCTTCCTGCCATATCAGTCAGAATTAAGTCTTCCACTGTCTGTTTGGTATGTAGCTGCTGTTTGTGAAATTGTTTGATGAAAAAGCACACTGTTGTTATACTGTGTAGCATATAGCTTTGTGTGTAACATATCAAGCAACACGCCCGATCGTATCAACCTACAGTATGCTGTTCTTTGTTTTGTTCTGTAACACAATTTAAAAAATGACCCTGAGAGGTTAAACACACTGCCACCTAAGAAAAGACGCGCAAACAGAAAAACGCTACAAAAGGACACAAAACACAAAGAAAGGTAAATAAAAGGCAATGAAAGAAGAAAAAACACAACAAAAGTAATAAACTGGTTCTTATACGACACTTTTTTACTCTCCTTGAGCACACAAACCACTTTATACAACCTGCCTCATTCACACAAGCACTTTCTTCTACTGCTAAGTGCTTTCTATTTAACATTCAGACACATTCACACTTTGATGGATGCATCGGAAAGCAACTTCATCTTGCAAAAGAGTACTTTGGCATGCGGACTGGCTCGAATCACCAACCTTCCAATTAGTAGATGACCTGCTCTACCTCCTGAACTACAGCCACCAAAAAACTGTGTTTTGGGGGAGACAATAACGTGGCATAAACACTGCACTGAGACATGCTTAAAAGAAGTGGGTGAATCATATGTGTTGTGAGAGGGAAAAAGATGCAGGATAATGTGTGTTTTAATCGCATGATTCATATACATGTTTACCATTAGCTAGTGGCCATTAGCCACTTGTAACTTCCGCAGCTGTTCCGTCACATTATTGTTTCCACAAAAACACTTTAGTTCTGTTCTGTGATGTTATTTTGGAAACTCTTGCTCCTTTTTTAAAATTTCCGTTGGGTTTTGTATGCTTTTGCAGCATTTTTCTATTTGCTTGTGTTTTCTTAAGTTACAGCACATTTGATGTCTCAGGGCCACTGTACTCAGCAGGTCTCAAAATGAGGTAAAAACAACATTAGATAAAGAACAACAACTATCAAACCATGTCATCATTTAACAAAAAGTTAGCTAAAATGCAAAAGCATTGTGTGAAAAGCTAAGTACGCCCATACTGCGTGCTCAGCAATTAAGATTAGCAACCAAATACTGCTAATCAAATGTACTGGATTAACTGATCAACAGCAAGTGTGAGTGTGTCTATAAAGGCAGTGGTTCTGGCAGAATTCTGGTGTGTGTTAACACAATGCCAAAGAGAGAAGACATCAGCAATAATCTTAGAGAAGCAATTGTTCCTGCCAAAAAGTCTGGGAAGTCTATTTCCGAACAATTTAAAGTCCATCATTCTACAGTGAAAAAGATTATTCACAAGTGGAAAACATACAAGACAGCTGCCAATCTTCCCAGGACTGGGCCTCCCAGCAAACTCACCCCGAGGTCAGACCGTGCAATGCTCAGACAAACTGAAGGAAATTCAAGTTTTTGTTTAGAATTCCTTTTGTTCTCCTAAATTATTATTTTTTTTAATCATTAAACGTTTTCTCACTTACTTTTGTGGCTCAGTCTCTCAAGAGTAAAAATCAGATTGCAGCACAGGTCGCCTGCTGGGGTCGACATATCATAAAAGATATGTAATTTTAAAAAAAGGCTGACAGATTGGCAACATGTTGCAATCAGTTGCAGTCACTCTGCACCAATGAGCGCAAGTGGTCTGTGGAACGTTTCTTTGCAACATGGTTGCCAAATCATTTTATTCTGATGTAAATTCCTGTTCAACATTAATTTGCATGTAGATGGCAACAGATTTGTGATTTTTGCTGATTTAATACAGTTAATTGGTGTATTATGTCAGACAGTAGCGTTGAAGACAGTAGCTGACTGAAAGTGGTTGCAGACCTGGTTCCCCTCTTCAAAGCAACCATTTCAAAGGTTCATTGCACACAGTCGTGATAATTTCGTTTGTGCCACGCTCTCTAACCACTGTTTTCCCTAATACAACTATAGCATTACTTTGTTTCTGTTAAACTTGTTGCTTAGCTTTTCAGTTTTGGGCTCCATGTAAGCACTTAATTCTCCTCTGTTTTCACTACCTAATCATTTGTCCTGTACAGGAAGGTAAGATATAGTGCAAACTTTTCAGGAAACTTTATTTACCAAAAATAAGCTGCATACTTCGTCTAGAAATATTACATGTAAGAGTGCATTGAATTTCCAAACCATGCTGTGTTTTGTGAAACCTCTTGGCTAAAAAAGAATTAAAATAGATGTAGGTTCAGGTTCTGGTAACACACTTACGCTTGTCTAAATTTCAGACCTCAATGAAATTGTTCCTTATTAGGGGTCTTGCAAATTTCAGCTTATTTAATACAGTATTATCTTCATTTATGACTTCATGGCCCCATTTAGAGAAAAACAGCAGGATATGTATGCAGCACCCACAGTTTTTCAGGCAGATGCCTCTTGCTTGGCTTCAATCAACAAACTAAAAAAGGCAGCAATGTGCAAAGTGGCCAAAATGTGCAAAAAAAAGCATTTCCAAACTAGTTTCTGAAGCAGCAGCAGGCATCTCTATACTCATTCTAAAGCAAAACCAAATGAAACGGACCAAAAGGTGCTAAACTACATAGTGATAAAGGAATATGGGATGTGTGATAATTCTCTGAGTGTTTATCACTACAAGCAACCTCCACCATACTGCACAGAGCCATTGCTAATATAAATAGTGAATTGCAGCTTTAAGAACATCTACCTTATCTTTACCAGGAATCTAGACCACATCATCCTGAATGATCCACAGAGTGCACTGACCTGTTTTCATGGGTTTGTTTTCTATGCATAATTCTACTGGAAAAAAAAAAATACCTCCACAGAAAATGTCAGTAGAGGCCAGTGAGAAGTTGCAGACTACCTCTGCAGCAGTTCTACAGAAATGCACTGAACAAAGATAAGCATGCACTGATAAGGACATAATTAAATATTCATCTTGGATTCGATCAGATTGTTTGCACGTGTGCTCTCATTAGACACAAAGTGTGACTTGTCAACAGATTTTCATTGCCTCGTGAACACATTTTTTCAATCAGTTCTTTATTCTGAGCGAAGGAATCCACCGGCACTCATTTCTTCTCTTTCGTTTCGACTGTTTACACAAGAGGCTTCTGTAGTGTGTTTCTGTGTTCTTCTGACTGGTTTGAAGTGGGCAGGACTTGGTTGGAAAGAGGTGATGTCATGTGCGTCAGACAGTCAAAGTCTGATCACAGTCGAGGGAGTTGTTTGCCTTTTCTTCCCACAAACCGTGTCAGCACAGTCATGATGAAATAGATTAGGATGGAGGCAGAAAGATGTATTTTTCCCTCATGTTGTTAATTTGGTTAAAGATATTTGATGTTGACGAGTGAATTGTAGAGCCTTTCAAACAAAGCTTTATATAATAAAAGATACTGTATTTCAGCCAATAAGGAAATCCCCACATTTTATTTTGTAATAAAAAGTCATGTGTTCAACATGAGTTGTCCAGAACAAAAGTTAACTTTTTCCATTGTTTGCTTTTGTTTTTTTGTGCTGCCACAGGTTTAGGAAACATTTCCATTTTCCCTTACAACTGTGACTATATCTAAGAAAGGCACAGGATCACGAGGATTGCCAGATCCTCCTAAGCGGACACGGCACGATAATCTGCAATGACGACACGACTGGACTGGTCATGGGACGAGCCTGCGCGGTTCCCTCCTATCAGTGCCTTATGGAACTCCAAGTCCTATCAATGCAACTCATTGATAATATTGCTTTTTGCTTGAAACGCATACAAAACAGAGGACTGGTGCAGTAATATATCTATATATATATATCTATATATATAGATATATATGACGTGACATGAATGAGAGAACAAAAGCCATCATTTGCAACCCTAAGCACATTTTGAAGTGCCAGAAAGACGACAAATCTCACATGACAAGTGTATAATTGGTTTCTTGTATTTAATGCGATCAGATTACTCTTCATTCTTCTGCTGCCAGATTTTCACTGGTTTTGTGTGTTCAGATTATTTTATTAGATCAACACTGGTTACAATGACATAGCTTTTATACTGCTCTAAGTCACTTCTAGTGACCATGTACTAGTTTTAAAAGATAGATTTATCTTATTAGAGTGAAATGCCATTTCAGTCCAAAACAATGACATGTGTCGTTTGTACTCTTAACTCTGGTGCTGCTGCCACTGTCTTCTGAAAGTTTGACGGGACCCACGGAGATGAGAAGATGACCTGGTTCGGCTTTCACGCGCTACGGGACCAGGTCATAATTCACACTTCCGATACTGCCAAGAGTGTGTTTTGTATGACGAGTGTGTAAAGCAAAGTATTCATGCCTGGGGAAAGAGAAATCTGTTTGTGATTTACAGTTTGTAAAATATCAAAGGGGCACTGACTCACTAAGGTTTGTCGCTCCGAACAGTGTTTTTTCCTGAGTCATTCAAGTCTTCTGTACATCAAAGTAAAACCAAACAAAAAAGGGTAATTCAATTGTAGATTAACTGCAGTCCAATTAAAGGATAACAGTAATGGCTTTTAAACTGTAGTATTTTGGATTACCTTACCATTTTCTTTAACAACTGCACATTTTACAATGAGTGGTTCGCTTTTTGATTTGATTTCCTTTAATGAGCATTACAGTGTTTAGTGACTTCACTTAGTAAATGAAAATTACAAAACAAAAAAAAATTATGAATAAAATGGAAAATAGATTTCTACAAGGTTAAACCAGGGAGAGTCCTGGAGCTTAGCACATTTACATATTGCTGTAAGAATTTCTTTTCTTTCAAAAAGACTGTGATTCCATAGGATTTAGGGAGACACTTATCAAATCACCTGAAACTATGGGCAGATAGTTTTATATATATAAATATATATAAATATTTAAAAAACTGACAATGTAAAAAAAAAGAAAGAGCAAACAGAGAAAGATGTGTACATTTAGATAAATGAGAACTATTTATATGACACAATTGAATATTGATTTCCCCTTTTTTCCTCCTTATTTGTTGTTCTTTTGTTTTATTTTATAAGAAATTGCATGTGAAATCAATGATGCTTGACGAGCTCTGCTACTCACAAAGCTACCTTAGGTTTAATGCTAGAAAGCCAGCCCTAGTAATTCTTTTAGTAAAATCACTTTCACCTTTTTTGTTTTCTATTTTTTCTCTTTTCTTTTCTTTTTTTGTACGTCTCACCTTCTGCAAAAAGAAAACATAATATCGCCAGGCGTAGTAGTGGGTACAAAAGAGCAAAAGATGCATGCATAATTTGCTGAAGCTCATTAGTGAGGCGCTGTATAGAGAATTTTAATACATTTTGTAAATAAAAATGTACAGAAAGGGTTCCTGTGTCCTTGTGCGTGTGCTTTCACAACATTGTTTAAACCCGTCTGCGTTGAACAAAACAATGGGGCTGATTCAGTGGCCTGAAGGGATTATAGGAAAACATCTCAGCAGAGGTTAAACACACTGCATACTTTAACTCGAGCATGATACTGCTGGAGTATGAGCATCCCGGGCAGCCCGCTCCGTCTCCTTGCAGGCAGCAACACAGAGAGCAGTTTTTCCCTATACTAGTTCAACATCGATCTGTGGAAGTATGTGTGCATGTTTTGGATCAATAGTTAGCACCATCTGCTTCTCTCTCTCTGTCTGCATTGCATCTACTGATTGAGGGCTCCATTGACAGCTTCATCTGGCATGTGATCTTTCTTTCGCCTTCTCTCTCCATCAGATGCTTTGCGACACAATCAATAATGTATTATTACAGCCGCAAACTGCCTGCACACAATACAGCGCACGCACACGTGTCGCATCAGTCATAATTTCATCGCGCGTTTTTAACTTTTTAAAACTATTTTTCAGGGACGCGTTCATGTGGATTTACTAAAACAAATCCAGCCAAGGGAAAGGAGGGTGGGGGGCGTCGGGGGGGCGTTAATCGCGTTAACTCTCAGCTTCTTATTCCCACAGTGTAAATTCTCACATACACTGCAGAGTAAACCAGGCACAAAGCGCAGTAGATTGCCCAGTCTGTGTTATTTTACTAGTCTCTGGGTCCGCATTGTGTGGTAAAAATGAAATTCCTCCTTCCAGAGATGCAGCCTGCCACAGCTCAAATAACAAATCCAACATGGCAAAACACCAGCTTTTTTTTTTTTTGATTCATTTCTGGATGCAGACTCTATGATTCAGGATTTATTCACTGCACCAGTCCTGTGGAACAGACTTGGGCTGCATGAAATGCCACTCTACGATCCAAACAACCCATTTCTGACAAAGCATGAAAGGATATTGCTTTTTTTTTTTTTCGTTCTTCCTTTGCTTCACTGCCTCGCCTTTTGTCATTTTTTTTCCCTTCCCGTTTTTGTCTTTTATTCTTTGTTATGCCTGGACTGCTTCCAAATAGGAATAAGACAACGTGGGGGAGTGGTGTGCAAAGATGGCACTGCACTGCAGTAAACAATGCTCATGAGACTGTTCGCTGGAATTAGTTTATTCACCTATCAAAGGTGGGTGGGGGGGAGGCGACATAGTGGCAGCACTTGTGCTGCGAGACCAGGAGAAAAAAACAAAGGGGCAACAAGCAATTAGGACGAGTCCTTTCATTCAGAAAGTGACACGGGGAAAGGAAGTGTTAATCTAATCAAAGGACCAGGAGAGGACATTTCCTCCCACAGAGGACAACTCATCATCCCCCACTGTGGGGTAGCACACTTTCTCGAATGTGCTGAACTGTGCGACTAGAGGCTGGCTTCTCGTGATCACTGCCTCTTTGGGCCTGTGGCTGTGAGACTTAATCTGATATAACATAGGCTCTGTCACTATATGTGTATGTGTGTCTGTGTGTGTGTGTGTGTGTGTGTGTGTGTGTGTGTGTGTATGTGTGTGTGTGTGTGTGTGTGTGTGTGAGTGTGAGAGAGAGAGAGAATAGGAGAAAGACAGAGGGAAAACTGAAAAGGCAGAGGGAGGACGTGTCATGAGGAGGATACTTTGATTACTGTAGAATAAAAGAACTTTCTGGTTCAATAGCTCTCTCACTTTGCAGCTTACTGCAGTCTTTCGCCCTATTTCTCTCTCCCTTCAAGGACACAATGAATAAATCAGATTCCAACTCAGTTGTTCTACTTCTCCCTTTCCTCCACTTTAGCTCTTCAGCTGTTTTCAATTGCACCTGAAGAGACCTGCACTTGAAGTTCAGTTGACATTGATCAGCTTCCAAAACATGTGCCCCGATATTCAAACACACACAAAAAAGTAACTCAAAGTCCTTGCTGCGCACAGAGCACTTTTATTCACTGATTTTTGGCATAAGCACTTTTATCCCAAGTGCAGCTACATTCTAAGCTCTGTTCTTCGCTGTTATGTGATGTTTTAGCATTACTACATTCTCATTTGCTTTCATTAAGCTTTTTGAAGTGCATTTTAATGAATGCAGTGACAATAAAGATGTAGAGGTAACATGGAGATCATATATGGAGCCTCTGGGGCACCTCGGGAAAGAGATATGAAATGAATATTAGCACAGAAACATCATTTGTATTCTGCGCTTGAATAATTTACACTAACCGTGGCTCACAAGTTGTCCTTTAACATCAACCGTTACATAAAGGATTTACATTTGCTTTGTTTTTGGTAGACGTGTCTCCCATTTATGCAAAACGTCCTTCCTCCAGACGGTGAATAATGCAGGTGTGACTCACAGAAACCATACAGACAGCAAGAGGAGATCCTGTTCCTGTTTGATCAAACCTGAATGGGCAAGACTCGTGATACGACTTTGAACACAGTGTGATCGCTGGCGATAGACGCGCCAGTACATGGATGTGCAGAGACAGCTGCTCTCATGGGAGTGTTGTGCATCAGGGTCCACAGTTAATAGAGAATGAATGGTGCAATATACAAGACACATACAGTCGACTACCATCCTGACAGCAAAACACTTCAAAGTGAAAGGTCAGACGAGGATGGAAAAGAGACGCTCAAGCCCTCAGGAAGAGGCTTCTAATATAAAAAGGCACCTACTCCAGCAAAAGCCTTCTCTCAACTGCTGCTGCATGCAAGCAGCTAAAGAAAACATTTTAACTTATGTTGGCTGGATTGTCATGTGGCTAAGAAGAAAAAAATGGAACACTTGCTTCAGTTGTCTCAATTTGACAGACAGTTGTATATCACAGAACTCTCCCGACTCTGTGGTCATAATCAAAAACTCTAGCCGCCCTAATGTAAAGTCTCAGATGCTTTTCTTTTTCTTTAACCTGCCACGCTGATACCCCAGGTCATAATTTTCTACATTTCTCATTTCCATCCAAAGATTTAAAAGAGGGACTTGGGGATGATTCAGATGGTGTTAAACTCTTTGTCCAGAGCACAAAATATCTTGCGGCTGCGTTACGTTATTGATCACTAAAGCTCCAAGGAGAGCTTGGCAGTTCTTCTACAACAAGGAACTCTGGGTGTCTAACAAAGTCTTTGCAATTTGATTCTGAGGGACATCTGTACTTCATCTGCAGTCATATTTATTAACATATAGGTGTAAATCATGCACATGTGCGCCTACAGCTGTTGATATGAGAAACACTGGAATATTCTTCAATTACAAAGCAAACAAGTCATTTTTACATGTTGATTTTTGCAAATAAACAAGTTAGAGCATGCTACTTGGGACATTTTTGAGGTGCTGCTATTACTATGACTTGTAACCACGGTGTAGATCTATAATAGCTGTTTCCATATGTTGGCTGTCTGGCTGCTATGCAGCCATATAGCCTGTTTAACAAAACAGGAGGATCCCTGTTTAAATTCACTTGTATGATTCTAAACAAGTAAACAGAGATGAGATCGAACAGGATCTTCACAACACAGATGAAAACCTGCAGGTGCTACAGGACAGCTGCAAGACAGCATGGGCCCATATCCCTGCAGCGTGTTTCTTAGCATCGAGCTGAATCTGTGCTTTGATGAACTGGAGGGAAAAGCAAGTCCAGTGCGGTGTGCGTGAGCTATTGAGTGTGTTGAACTGATTTATGCCAGCTTTGATTGTTCATGTATGTAGGTTTGTACTTTCACTGAACATGTGGAGGACAGAAAAAGCACTGAAGGGATTTGCTGTGTTGTGATCACAAAGATCAGAAAAAGAAGAAGGAGGGGCCGAGGGCCTTCAGAGCTTTATTTAAAGCTCCATTAGAACTGACAAGGAGCTCAGTGTGACATCACATCTGGACATTGCACTTGTTCATTATAGCTACAGGCTGCAGGCTTTTATACAGAAATAGATTTGGCATACAGTTGAATGCAAAGTCATACTCTTTCAAATATGTTGGCCTAGATGTAGTGCACACTTCAGTGTACATTTATGAAATGAAATGATTATTATTCATCAGCTGCCACAAGCTGTCTTATTTCTCGCAAACAACAAATTGCCTTTGTGTCTAGTCTTCTGAGTTGTGCTGGTCACTGGTCTTCAGCACTGGCTTCTGCAGTCTAATGTGTAATCCAAACATCATAATAGCTTTTCTGTGATGCTATGATTAGTTCCCACAATAACAAAAGGGAATATGAGTCAGCTGTGGTCCTGCCCCCTAGAAACCACCGAGTGGCTGATGCTGAAATTTCAGCTGCATGTTGTTGCTCAACTGCATCATTTCCTAAATCACTACATGATGGATTTTTACTAAACTGTGAGGAATTATAACAGTCTCACGTATTCATAAATAAACAGATGATCCCATCGAAAGGTCACCACGAAATTTCTTCACTCGTACATGAGTCATATGCAGTGATATCAGACACTGATCTGGGCCATGCTTCCCAAAGGCTTCTTGAAGCTTAAATGATTGTAGCACATGGAATTACAATCACATTAAGATTATCTTAGCCTTGAAGGAATAGTTTGACATTTTGGCAGATTTTGCTTATTGGATTTTCTTGCTAAAAGTTAAAGCCCTTTTACAGAGAGAGTATTTCACAATATTTAAACAGGCGGGTGACGAATTAAAGTTTTGTGTGTGTGTGTGTGTGTGTGTGTGTGTGTGTGTGTGTGTGTGTGTGTGTGTGTGTGTGTGTGTGTGTGTGCAGTCTTACAAAGCCTTTGCCAAGTCAAATATGCAGATCATCAAAAATGAGATATCTATATGAGATCACTAGAGGCTGATGTTAAAGACCGCCACTGGTGCTGTTGACCAGCAGGGGGCTGGTGGAAACTGCCCTACTATTGGCTGAAGACAAAGGAGAAGGAGAGAGGGAAAGCATGTTCGGACATAGTGAGAAAGAAGGAAAAGCAGGATATGTGTGAAAAAGAATATGTACATATACATATATTTAAAATCTTCCTTTTCACTGAAGCTTAAGTCCTCTACCAGGGGAGTTTGAGGGTTTTGCATAGTATCTTTATGTTTATGTCTATTAAGACCCCCATTAGCAGCAGCAATGCAGCAGCTATTTTTCATAGGGTCGCAATTCTTACCTCTTTCTAGGACTGCACTCTTCTGGAAATAGATCTTGGATGTTGTGCCTAGAATCTGCTGGAGCTACTCTTTCAGTTTCAGCATTAGAGCTTCTAATACTCCTGTTACCACTGGGACCACTTTGGACTGTACCTTCCACATCAGTTCCAGTTGTTTCTTCAGCCTCTGGCACTTCCCTATTTTCTCATGCTCATTCCTCCTGATGTTGCTGTCTGCTGTGACTCCTACATCTATTGCAACTGTGGTCTTCTGCTCCTTTTCAACCACCACTATATCTGGTTGGTTAGCCAGCGGCTGTTTGTCTGTCGGGAAATTGAAGTCCCATGAGACCTTAGCCCTGTTGATTTCAATAAACTTTGGTGGTGTCTCCCATCGGGACTTGGGGACTTCTAGTACATATGGGGCACAGATGTTTCTGTAAACTATTTCAGCCACTTGGTTGTGCCTCTCAGTGTTGATGGTACATCTCAATGTGGGGGCTCAGTCGTCCACGATAGTTCCCCTTACTCATCACTATCTGTCTTCGGCTGCCTGAGTCATTCTTGGAGCAGCTCATCTTGGGGGGCATCTTCCCGATATGTTCACGGATGGTCCATGTTTCATCCTAGATTTTGGCTCTGACACTCGCTCCTGTATATCTGAACTTCTACCTTCTGGCAATTCTGTCTTCAGTCCAGATCATGTGAATAGTTATTCAGCCACACTTATCCAATCCAAATGTCATCTTGATATCCTCGCTGTAGATCCTGGTGAGATGTCTCACTAACTCTTGGTGTACAGCTTGATGTCATCCATCTTCAGGAGGTGGTTGATGGTCACTCCAATCCAGAATCTATATCCATATCCACTCTTAGTGATGAGTTGTCTTAGGATGATGAGGCCTATGCAGTGTAGCAGTGGGGACATTGGGGACCATTATCTCGGTATATTTTGCACTAAATGTTAACTTCTGTGATTGCCTTGGAGTTAGCCTCCAGGATTATCTTCCACAGTTACACTGAGTTCCTAATAAATGTGATTAGCATACTATTAATCTTGTATAGTGCCAAGCAGTCCAATATCCAAGTGTGGGGCATTAATTCGTAGTCTTTCTTGTAGTCAGTCCATGCAGTGCTTAAGTTGATCTGCTAGGTCTTAGAGTCCTGGTGTACAGCGTGCTTTTATTCACTTATTTGGCATGATGGTAAAGAGCAATGTCTAAGTATGATCTTAAACATATCTTATACCTTTAACATTGGATGACTGATATAGCGTATGCTTGACGTTTTTTCTGTATTACTGTAGGATCTTTACCTTGTAATGTAATGTGTCTTGAGGTGACTGTTGTTGTGATTTGGCAATATATAAATAAAATTAAATTGAAATGAACCTGCATTTTATCTGAAGGCTTCCAGTTCCATAGAAGTGAAAAAAACATCTTGCTGTCTGGACCTCTGTAAAGACTTTCCTGCTGATTTTATGGACTATTTTGGGTGACACTGAATAGAAAATTAAGTGTGCTTTCTTAATCTTGGTCATATCCATCCATCCATCCATCCATTTCTGTCCACTGGTTTTAAGATGTAAAATTACAAGACATTAGCCAATGAGCATATAAACCCGCTCTTCTTTATCACATCAGTTTTTACTGCAACCAAGATGGCAAATGTGGAAATTCTCACCTCTAGGGTTCAAAACAGGACTAACAGGTTATATTATCGTAACTGTATACTCTCTTTGACTAAACCAATCAGTGTCCCTCACGCTCTGTGAAAGTGGGAGGTCACTTCCATCAGTACAGAAATGTTTTATTATCAGATAGATGCCATCACTGACAATCACCAACAAGTGGATTCAAACCATTACAGGAAAGACCCCCCACATTATGGCAGATCCCTCAATTTAAGGCTCAAGCGTTTGGGTTGTCCTTTAATTTTCCATTTGTTTCACTGAAGAGGAACGAAGTGCTTGATTTTGAACAGCCCTTAACATTTTCCTAGGTATAGACTGGATGTTTGTATGATGCTCATTGTACTAACGGTTCGTTTTGCAACATGGAGATGCATGAACAGCCCGTCACTCGTGGCCACTGAATCTGAACAGTCTTGGAGTTGACCGATGACAAATAAAGTGTGTGTCTCACTGTTATGTTATACTGTGGGATTTATATAATGTAACAGAATGGCAACAATTGAACGTGTCACAATAATAACTAGATTCAAAGGAGTACATTATTGTATTGTAAGTTGGTTTCTGTGCAGTTAATCTTTGTCTGCTTAGAATAGCTAGCATGATAGCAACTTTTCATTTTTCTTTTTTTCCCCTTTTAATGTTTTTTAAATATTAGTTTAATTAGTTATTTAGAACTTTACACACCTATTACATTCTTCTAATAATTTTCCTTATTACGGCCAGAACCAGTCTCTTAGAATACCAGCAGGCTTATTTCCAAAGCAAAAAGTCAGTGTGTGAAAGTGCATGAAGTCCCATCAATGTTTTAAAATACCAGGTTTCAACTACTCCTGCAACAAAGTCAAATGAGGTGCAGGCCAAGATGTTACTTGAATAACAAGGATGAGCAGAGTCAGAGAAGTAATTTCCTTCACTCAGTGAAGCATCAGAAGAGAAAAACAGTGTGTTTGTGTGTCTGAAAGCAAGTGTAAGAGGCAGAAAAAAGACATGGTAATACCCTAGTTGTTTGATGTTTCTATTCACAACTGACAGCAGTTACAAGATAATAGCACTGCTTTTTAAATTTGACAAGCCCTTGAGCAAATAAATAAAACGTAGCCTCTAAATAAGAGGAAAAAAAAAAAACACAAAACCTGCATGAGACGCACAGAGCGACTGTGCCCAGCTCATTACCGTTGGAATAAAGCGTGTGCGTACAGTACAGATGAGCGACACAGTGCACGTCTTTGAAAAGGAAGCGATGTTCCTGTCACAGTTGCGCCACTAAAACCTAATTAAAGCACAAAAGACAAAGCGTCTCGTACTAGTCGTCCAGGTAGGTAGAGAGGATGTACCTAAAAACAACTTTGAGCCATCATCAAAAGTTATATCAAAGCTCGACTGTAAATTGCTTTTCTACACTCCCTTTTAATCACGCATGCTAAGTTTCAGTAAATGAGGTGTATAGTACAATTGCCATGAGTACTGTGTGTTGGGCATAGAAATGTCTATGCACACAGGAGTCACTAATGATTTTCCATCTGACGCATCTGAAGAAAAATGTCAATTTAAGAGAATTTCTACATATGCCGTTTTACTATACTGGCACTGCAGTCAAGGGCCTCAGATATTTTAGCCTCTGCTGATTTTGGTTAATGTTGGAGAATTAATGAGGTGATGTTTTATTCTCCCCCAAGTCTCGCACTTTCAATATTTTATAAAATCCATGAGGTCGGGGTAGCAGTGTTTGCCGGGATTCATCCGTAACTTGAACCTTAGAGATGCTTCACTCTGTACACTTCACATCACTGACATGCGAACATTACGAGGATTTTCTGTAAAATATTTACATCCCTGTGTTTATGTACTCTCATTTTGCACTAAGGACTGACAATATGAAAAGAAAAACAGAATTGTTTAAAAAATGAATCTATAGCATGGGCTCAGTTACACATTGTATTCATTGGCTTGGACAGTATCATTTCCCATCATCTCCAAACTGAAATTCCAGACAACATCATGGGGAACTTCTGAAGGGAGGCGGTGGAAACACTGCCTCGTCTACATTCAGTGCAACTGCTGTTTCAAGCGGAGTCATCAGCATATTTTTGAATTCACTGTCATTTCCTTCATTGACCATAACAGCAAATGCACTTCATCTGCTCCGCCGCTTGAAGGACGCTATACAACAGGGACCAGTTCAATAGAAGTGCCGAGCCCGCAGGAAAACCACGTCCAATCACAGGGAGCGGACAGGCGCGCCAGCCTGAGAGGGAGAGAGAGAGGGAGGGAGAGAGAGCAGTGGGAAAGATACTGTTGCCCACAAATTGCATTACTGGAATGCATAAACAAAAGAAATAAGTCTGATCAATAGATTTGCTCGAAATGTCAGGGAGCCATTTATGGTTACTTAATGCAAAGTTAAGAGTGAAACTTTGCTGGTGCACTGGGTAAAATGTCTTTCACATTAAAAATGTATACACAGCCACTACCGCTAACCTTACACGCTGTGGACTTTTCCTTAACACAAAGAATCTTTCACACTCAGAAGGTAATGAAGAGAGGAAAAACTTCAAAAGAAAGGATCCTTTAGGAAAAATGCTTTACAGTGACAAATTTATGGGATTTTTCAATTGTCTGCACATAACACCCATGTCTTATGAGGATGGCTATTTTTGAGCAATCTCCCACAGCAATAGCTCAGTTTAATAGAACAGTAACAGGATACTAGCCTAGAACAGTGTTCAATTTGATTACGCAGTTCATGGGGACTGCGGACTTTGATAAAGGATTGATTTATTTTTCAGGGAGCTTGAAATAATAATCCTCTGCTAAACCTTCATGGCCTCCGGGCTCAAACTTTTAATAACGTTAAGCGAGAGATGAGAGTAGTGCATCACTCCCGGGCCTGGTGCAGCTAGCTCTGCTCAGCTGCTCCCTACAATTGGCTCTTCCTGTAGTTGTTGGTGCCTCTGCGAGATGGACTGTTTGTTTTTGATTCTTCTATAAGTCGTCAAGGAAAGCACCCTTGGGATTTATCTTCAAAGTCATTTGTGCTCTTAAATACCTTGTGCCATGAGTCATAGCGATGCCTAGTGTTTACAAAGACAGCAGCTCTTTTGTAAAAGGCTACAGGATCTGTATGATAAATGCAGAGGTTGTTATTAAAAATCATAAAAGAACATGAAGGTTACAGGCTAGGTGAGGCAGCAACCAAACACAAAATTAAGAAAGACTGAGATGAGGGCACAAGAGGGAGGTTGTGATATAAACAGGCTGAACTGTCTTGAACTGCCACTGGGGGCTCATAAAAACTGAATGGAGACTGCTTTATGTGAATTATTTAAATCTGGTGGACAAAAACCATACACACGCTGCATTCTTAAAGAGCACGGGAGGGGATGGGCATCGTCTTCATTTAGACAAGTAAACTGGAATTAGAAATTAGATGCTGACATAAAACTGAGATGGACTTGGCTTGTTTTTTCTACGTATATGACTGACCACGCTTTTGTATACACACGCAGCTATACTATACAGCCATTTAAAATAGCAGTAAATGTTTTTGACATATTTGCTTCCTTGCCAGGAGAGAAAATTAACTCCCACTCCCGTATCTCCCTGTTAAATATGAACCAAATGCCAGAGGGTGGTTAACAAGATTACTGAAGTTCAGCGCACAACTGCAACAGGGTTTGATATGGTTGGGAAAAAAATGTGTTTTAATTACTGATGTTTAGATCGGTCTCGTGGACTGCATCTTTGAGGGTTGCTTTCATGTGGACGTAACAGACAGATATATAAACACCTATCTAAGTGTCTCCGAGACTAAAATTCGACATGATGACAGATGAGCTACGCATAAAAACACAGACAGGCTCACAGGATGAAAAAGTATACCAGCTTTGTTTTCACTGTGGGTAAAAAAGCTCAACCTTAACGTATATGTAAAATGTTTGCTCAGTATCGGATTTTGTGGTCGAACATGTGCTTACAAACAAACACACACAAAACTTAGTATGTAAATGCCAGTCTTCAGTGTTAGGACAAGTTTGTAAGCCCTGCAATCATGTTGAGTGCAAGCAGGTGGATTTTAATCTTGGAAGAGATTAATGGTGATTTGAAGTCTCTAAAATTAATATGAAGAGAGCGAGCTTAGCAGGAAGACTGGATACACATGTTACAGCTGGCGAGGCTCTGTCTGGCTTTTAAAACCTATTGTGTACTGCAGATAGGTTTTGCTAAAACTAGCAGTTGCACTAAGCAGCCTCCAGGGCTGAAAGTTGAAACTGAACAGTGTCTGAAAAGAGTTACAGAGGCAGGTATATACATTTACTGTCTCCTGCTAATCACTTCACATAACCTCAGCCACCAAACTGGATCTCTCAGCCATGTTTTTGATGTTTGGTCCCTTTGGAGATTTTTTATTGTGTTTGTGGTTAACCACAATGGAATATCCAGCAAGTCTGTTCCCCACTGTAGGTGACCCACATGTAGTATTTTTTTTTAAGTAAATGACTGCAAGGTGCCCAGGTTATGTGTAAGAGTTGGTATGAAGTCTTTTTGCTGACATGTGTTTGGTGCTGTAAATGATGGCCATACATCAGGTCTTCCTTGTCTAAAGAGCATTGTTCAATCTAGTTTGTTCAGATCCAGCTGCCATGTCCTTTTTAAAGAGAAGAGGCTATCTCCTGGCATCTCAGTGCTCAGTGTTTTTCTAATTTTGTCATGAACTTTAACATTTATCATGCTAACTGACGTCTTAAGAGTCTTAGATTTTGTTAAAGTTTCTCTGAGCATCACATGGTCTGATCTTGGGGTGACTTTTGTGGAACGTCCACTACAGGCAGACTGATGGCTGTATTTAACTTTTTCCACTGAATAATCTTTGTCACAGTTGAATGATGGATTTCAACTTGTTTGGAAAAGGCCTCACAACCATTCTGAGACTGATGGGCAGCAACAGTTGCTTCTTTAGGATCATTGCTGATTTCTTCCCTCCTTGGCATTGTGTTAGCAGCATTGCACCATAACCAGCAAACTCACAAAACATCTCCCCTTATAGAGGTGATCACACATGCTGATGATCAGTTAACCAAGGGCATTTGATGATCAGAACCTGGCTGCTACTTACTCTCTTAAATCTTATGGAAACAGAGGAAACAACAAGTGAAACCTTGTACTTTCTTTTTACCATGATTTGAGGTGGGCAGTGTGTGGCTACAGCTTTACATTCACTGCACAAACACATCATAGCAACTAAGCATATTCCCTAATAGTATATCTATCAAAAGTTATTTGATTTGATTTTTGACATAATTTTTTTTTATGTAACTTGAACTGAAAAACTTGAAATCTGTTCTTACTGGGAAGCTGCTCAAGAAAAACCACATGAGCAGTAGCAGTTACAAAGCAACATCATTTATTTATAATCATGCTGGCACCTGGTAAATGTAAGCTCAATATTAATTCTCTTCTAGCTTTCTTTTGGTCCCCAGCTCCAGAGGGAAATACCAAACCCTATAGGGACCAAATGTTCCACAGCTAGTGGCTTGTTGCTGAATAGAGCTGCCTGCTGTGGCTAAAAACAAGGCAATTAAAGTAGCAAGAGAAAGCAAAAACAGTATCATTTTAGAAAAGACAGCTAACGGTGGGCTAAAGCTTCATAAAAGCTCCATAAAGCCCAGGGAAGTGTTAGGTTCAGTTAATAAATCTCTGTGTGCTTGTCATTATGAGCCATGCCTTTCATGCAGCCGCTGGATCCGTTGTTCATAGCAAAAGCATTGATTATAGCTGCCTTAAGGAAATGAACTCTCATGTTTTCGACAAGAAAGACTGTCACATGGAATCTTATCATTGCGATCTCAATAATGCATCAAAGTGCTAATGTTTCTATCTGACTTGTGCTACGCTAATAGATATACCAAGCCCGGACACACGGCTCGACATCGTTAGGTTGGTATCTGGCCTTACCCGCTATCATCAGAGCAAGATGTTATTATTTCACCAGCCAGCTCTCGTCTCCCACAGCTACAAGAGCTCATTACGATTGATAACTGATAGCATCGCTTAATCATGACTGGACAAAGGCCATGGCCATCCCAACAACTCCCCTGATTGAATTAATAGTATTCATTAAGCCCCAACGAGAGCCTTTACAGATGCTGCGACCTTATCCTGCCACTCCATCTTCTTGAGGATGACTGAGGTAGCGTGCGTAGGATAGAGCAGGAGATGAGGAAGAGAAGAGAAGAGAAGAGAAGAGAAGAGAAGAGAAGAGAAGAGAAGAGAAGAGAAGAGAAGAGAAGAATATTAAGTATCAGAGAGGTGTTCATTTTACCACCAGTAGACTGACACATTCCCACTGGGAGGAATGGTGCCAGTGCAGATTGTCCCAGAGCAGATTACCATCAGCTTTGCAGTGACTTGAGCATGCCCGGACTAATGGTCCTCCAATGCCACATTTCATCAAAAGACTACTGAAACATATGTGAACAACATTGCAGGGAAAGGGGGAAATAATTTCTTCCTCATTAATAGGACTAACCTGAGGCAAAATATCTGCTCAGGGACCCCAGACCTTGAGTTAGAGGACATCATTCAGCTGCTTTAAAATCAGTACTAGTATGAACGTGCCTCCCTGTACATTATGAATCATTTACAGCCGTGCTCTAACAGCTTGCTAACATGCTGCTGTGCTTTCTCACTCCCCCCAAGCAACCCTAAACCAGTAGCTCAGGAATACACAATAATTTTGACCCCATATGTCCATGCAGGAAAGCAATGTTATGTAGTTAAGGGAGGGTTGCACACTTTTTACCCCACAGGGAGGACTTACCGAGTGGTTGTGCCTGACTTCACTCTTCCTATCCCGATGATGCTTTGTATCTGGTTTAAGGTTGGCTAGTTAGGACTGATCTTTGCAGCAAGTTCTTCGGTTGTCTGCAGCTTTGTGGTCCTAGGAAATAAGACCTTTAAAGAGTCACAGCTACTAAAGTCTGTTTGAAGATTTATTTTTGTTTTTATACAGAAAATGGAATGCTAATAGTATCTCAGATATATAGTCAAACTCTACATGAGATAAGCTATCCTTTATTGATCCTTGAAAGACGTAAGCTTGTGGGGGTAAGGGGGGCACACAAGCAGACAAGAACCAAGGACTCTCTTGCTCTCAGGCTACTTCTACCAGCTGTAATGTTTCTTACAAAGAAAAGCTAGGAGTGAAAATTCTTCCAATTTTCGTGGCATATTTATACAGTTATATAACAGAGTTTGGCCCTTACAGTTGTGAACTATATTTATATGTTGTCTGTCATGCATTAGAGTAGGCAGGTTATAGAAACTGAACTGCAAAATAGTAATTTCCCTAAAGGTGAAGTGACTAAACTTTAACTGAATCATCAGCTCTCTTTAAGATATTGACTATGAAACATAATTTGCATCATTTAAAGTGACTGAGATAAGATGCCTATGCCCTTCAAATATGGTATCTTGTACCTAGCTTATTTTGACACAACAGGACATCTGTAGTAAGAGCTAAAACATAGTGTGATATTTAGCATCTAGTACTCATGACTAACTCTTTAGCTATTTTTTTTTAAATAAGTGCCTGATAATAAGAGTAAATCCAATTACAAGGAAATACCCTGTTGTTATTACCACTGTTATTTTAGGTATGTGCTTTGAGGCTACAAGGAAGCAGTCAAAGTGGTTTTAGAGCTTGCAAACTTAGTAGATTAGCATTTTATTTGTGAGTTTTGTGTATGATTGAGACGATATTGCAATCTGGGATCATTTTTACCTTGTCTGTCAGCTTTGTCCATATGAAATCAGCTCTCAGAGATAAGTGGCTAACTTTAAAGTGAATCTATTGAAAATGGGTGTGATGTGAGAAGTCAATAGCAGCGTGGATGGTGTGATCCATTCACAAGATGGTCCCCAATTATGACTGACTAGCATTAAAACCATTTCTTCATTATATTAAGAGAAAAAAAATGTAATCTGAGTGTCATAACGTTTCCTTAATGTACTACAACTGTAATAACAGAAATCCAATAACTTTGATCTGACCTCTGATTGTGTGACTTGTCAACTGACAAGTTAAAATAATGTGTGCGACGTATAAACAAGCAATTCATAATCGATTTTGGACTTTTTTTTTAATCTAATGATCATCTTGAAAAAAAGACAATCTTTACTAGATCAGGTAGATTTACATTTATGGAAGCTGTGAACATGAAAAAGGTTGCTTGACAGGACAGAATGAAGAAGACGGCGTTTAAAACATTGATGGCTTTCTGTTATACAGATCGCCTGGCAGTAAAACATGAAAATGAAGCAGCGGGGTCGGTAATGATTTATGCAATCGACTTCATTAATAGTTTCGCAGCTCTGGAGATATGGGCTGGGTATGTCCTTAAATTAGTGTAATGCATCAGGTGATCACAGCCGTATGTAAAATAAATAAATAAATAAATAATTTTTTTTTAAAAAACCAACATCCACACAACTGTTCTTATATCACCAGGAGCTACACAGACATGCAAGTGTCTCACAGGAAAGGTTAAACTGAAAACATCTGTACTTGTTGCACATTGCGCCCATGCTGCGCCTTTACACTGGATAAACGGGGTTAATCAGATGAGTATGAAGCACTGCAGCAAAACATTCGAGGCTTGTTGCAGTATGGCGCCCCCTATAAAAACACCATCACCGTCACGCTGCCTTTGTTTTAATAACTGTGCTTTGAAGTGCGTATATTGTGCTACAGAGCTTCACATATTAAAACAGACCAGGGGCATGACACCTGTGACAAATAAGTTCACATCTTATTAGTTTGTAAAATGTTGCTAAGTTTACACTTTAGGCTGAAATTCTAGAGCGTAGGCTAAGGTTCGGGAACAAATTGCCCAGTTGTTCTACCCTATAGCCATGCATCAATGTCAGGAGTGTGCACACACATTGCACTCCCCCATTGAGAAACATATAGCTGACTAATGAATGTGTGGTAAACATAGCATTTCTTCCACTTAGTCACAGCTCAGTCAGTAATTACACAGAGGGATAGCTATCAGGCTAACACTCAATGTATAAAGCTTTAGTAGGTCGTCTGCAGTGAGACTGAGAGGGGAGGGAGGGATAAAGTCCTCGGGAAAGCTTTCAGGGTATCAGATTTGAAAGGAACAGCCATAAGTGCACAAGGGGGAAAGAAGTGTGTGAACCCCATGCAAATGTGTTTATAATTATTAGCTCTGTTGTCATTAATAACAACAACAAAAAAACACGCTTGGGGAAAAAACTCTGTTTTCTGCTAGTAAAATATTTTTTGGCATTGTACATCCTATAGCTCATTTAGCACACATGGATATTGACGAGGGAGGTGACGTTTTTCAAAGGAGCTTCACAGGTCAAGATACTTTTCCAGTCTCCTTCCTTCTCTCTCTCTTTCTCTCTTCTCACCTTCCTCCGCTGTGACTGGTTAAGACGGTCACGGATCATCTGTGAGCCTGTTAATTAGTCCAATCACTGGCAAACAGGCCTGCATTATCACTGCAGCACGACAGTCTTTCAAAGCTGAAATTAAACCATGCACACCACTGCTTGGGTGCCAAGGGGAGTAGAGATTTAGCACCACTGGCACTGTGCATGGATAAATCACCACCACTAAGCAGCCTGTAGCACTGCCATGGCAAAAAAAAATACAAAAATAAAATAAAAAGTGCTGCTGTTTATGACAAAAAAGACCATTATATATGATGACAAACTAGTGATGAGCACTTTGGTTCAAAGAGAAATCGCTCTGCAGCTTCAAAGGGAGGGAAAGTCCGTCAGAATAAGAGTGGAAAGACAAAAGAAAAAAGAAAAGACTGAAGTATGTGTAGAACTGAGAAGAAGAAGAAGGAAGAGAGATGCCCAGAAGAGTCAAGGTTCTGTTTTTATTGAAGGGAAAGACGAATGGCAGAAGATGTGAGAATTAAGTGAAGGATAGGATGAAACACAGCGGATGGGAAAAGGCAGTGAGTGGAAGTATGTGCATGAGCCAGAGTGTGTAACAGGCATGTTAGTGTCTGAGTGTATACGTGCACAACTGTGTGCGTACTTTTTCTGGCACAGACTTTGGGTTGAAGGAGTATCATGAAACTGTTTCCCAGCTTAGGGCCTGTTTACTCCCCTTAAAATGCAGATGTTGGTAATAAATCCTGCGTTTGCTCATTTATTTGGGGAGACTGCACCTTGCTTTATTAAACCCATCTATCACTCAGGGCTCCTGAATCAATGGGATGCAGAGGAAAGCAGTGTCAGCACAGCAGCACGCAGGGAGAATACCAGGAGCTTGGAGAAGTTAGAAAAGAGAATAAATAGCTATAGATCAAAGCATCTCTCACACATTGTGGATGCGTGGTGTCAGAGGTCAGCTTCTTTATTTGCTTGAATATGAAAAAAAACCCACTTAATTGGAAGTATATGCCAAACAGTTACCTGTAGATATGAAAGTAGCTTTATTATTGCATATTCTAAAGTGGAAATTCTCTCAATTCTGTGTGTAAATGCAGACTAAAATACAGTCAGGTAATTAATCACACTCAATCTGCTTTTTAGCATTCAAATATGCAGCGTTATTCCATACGGCATTCATTTAGAGAGATCCGGGGTGAACTGCTGCAATCCGAGCCCATCTGGAGACTCCCTCCCTGGGATTCACTCTCCTGTGGTACAAAGGGCCACATCAACCTCTATTCCACAGCTGCCACATCCACCACCCAGCCTGCCAGGCGCTTGTTAAATAAGTCTGTCTCAGCCTGCGGACCTGAGCAAAAGGAATATGGAAGAGATCTGGCTCAGCGCAGGGAGATGAGAGAGCAGGGAGAGAAGAAAGTTGGAGTGGAAAGTGAGAGTGGGAGGGGATAAATGGGTGGAATGGAAATTTGGAGTCTGCAGTGAGAGGTGAGAAAGTTTCTATGAAAAGAGACATCAGAGGCTCAAGATTGATTTGTACTTTTTCGTGTTGCTGTTAATAATGTAACCGACACGTGCAGCCAACTCTTCAGATGGAGGCAATAGACAATTTTTTTAAAAAACATGTTAGGATAGCCTACCTCCATCATTCATTCTGAACTAGAAGGGAGAGGTCAGTTACAATGGTGGTTAATCTGTCAGTGACTGATGTGTCTGCTTGTTTAAGGATACAGTGCACAGAGTGGACAGAAAAAGGAAGCGAATACTATCCATAGAGCTGTGGATTTCAGTCTAAAATAAAGAATTTGACTTGCCATTCATTTCTTTATACTCTAACTCAGAGACAACGAGTCATTATATTCCATTTGCACTGTGGCTGCTCTGTAGGGAACGCATTTAAAGAGCTCAGAAAAGCAGGCTTACACCTTGATTTAAAAAGTATATTAAAATATAGAATTCAAAGAATTATAGCTAACTTAAAAGGTATGAGTGTCTTAAATGTCTATATCTATATCAGTAAAAATATTGATGAAAAATTTAGATTGTGTTGGCAAAACAACTGATTAATTTCAGTGCATTTTCGTCAATCAAGTGACATGTCATGGGTGCTAATCTGAAAGTGCTAATAGAGCCTATACCTGTTAGACTTGCCTCTGTTATTAAACCAGACATAGTAGGATTTGGCATCCACCATCGAGCCTTTATTTGCTAGTGTGCTAAAGTAATTATTAAAAATATTATCACACTGCACTCAAATTCTTCCAAGGTGGTTAACAAGAGGAAACCTATCTGGTGATAAATGAGAAGTTATAATGATAAAAAGCTCTGTTTCCCATAACTGATCTCAGGGCGGGGCGAGCAGAGCCAGCAGCAGCTTGTCTAGCACGCTGGTCTCACATCAGTTTCTGATGAAAAGACCAGAGGTTGACCCACGTTGCTCATGGACAAAATAAACAAAAAAGCTGCTGGTCTGTCATGATCACAAGCTCAACGCTTTGTTAACGGGACACAGACATGGCAGTCAGAAACAGCACACTGTAGATTTCAATGAAATCAGAGTCAAGCCTGCTTCCAGAGACAATAGCCAACTGCAGCCAGACGACAGCAGTAATTTAGTGGATGGGTGCAAACAGGCAAAAGCTTAACAACAGAACGCTGTTTGAGATTCAAGGAGATGGATCTCTCTCTTTGGCAGCTTTTAATTGATGCCTATTTTTAAAATTCAGCGGAGAAGCAGTGCTTGCCCTGACAGAACACCAATGCGGTATCTTGACTTACTTCATTATCAACCCTGCAGCTTTCAAATGACTTTGTGCACTCGCTGTGTTAAAAGAGTGTATATAAATAAGAGTGCTTTAAGATAATGCTAACTTCAGCATGCTAACATGTCCACATTGACAAATTTTAACGAGATGTTTTTTACGGCTATGATGTTTGATTCTTGGCACCATAAGATCACGCTTAGACTAGGCAACCTTGAGATGCGTAGAATTGCTGTTCCATTTAGACATATTTTCCTTCATTTTTCACTAACTTACCAAAAACTTTTAATTTTTATATATAGGAGTTGTCTTTAGAATTCTAAAGTTTACACCACACAAGCCACATATATTACAGTCAGGTATTGTGTGTAAGAGGCAGGAACTGTGCAGAAACTTGGTAAGCAGGGGAGTGCATCATCATCTATCAGAGGCAACAGGAAAACTCTAGGGCATGTTGAAACAGTCACATACACACAGGCTGGCTGGGAGGTCTTGTCTGTGTTTATCGAAGGGTCAGCACCCACATCAGCTGAGCTCCAAGGAAGGTCAGTGCACACATCACTCCCATAACGCTCATATACCCATAAATCACCATCTTGATTCAAGACTATTGCTGGCAAGTCAATTATATCAGCCAATTATGCAATTATGACAGCCTAATTGCAGGTAATGTCAGTGAAAGCCCAAAGTCAAACAGAGACATGCAACAAACTGAATACTGAATGCAGTCTGCTTGGAAACATGACAGCTTACAACATGTCTCCTAATAGCTCTGTACAAGCACTTAGTAAATATTAAAACAAACAAGTCACTGTTATCTTATAGTTCCACTTATTCAGTTGTGTTCCCACACATTTGAGAATGGACTGTGAGTGATGTAGCTGAGTGGCTTACACAAACACTTTAAGAACAGAGACAAAAGCTCTAATTTCATGATTTCAAGGACTTCTATTGGGCGGGATAGTCTTAAGGTTCCATGACGCTCATGCATAAATCATGCAATCATCATCAATGCATATTCACGGAGGCTGCATCGCTCTGCTTCGCTATGGGGGATAAGAGGGAGCCCGGACTGTGACAAAACCCAGCTGATTGTAATGAGCTTTTTTTGTGGCTTCCTGCGCTGACAAAACAAGCCTAAATTAATCATGATACCACCCTCCTACTGCGGCAAGGAAGCCTAATGCTTCCATCGGCACACCCTGTCGCAAATTGGACCCTGAGACAGAAATTTCTATGATGCAAATAGGACTGGGCTCCAAAACGCTTTAATTTAAGTCATTCATAGAAAATGGCTGAAAGAATATGTTTTCAGTAATTGGCTTGCCTTTATGAAACATGACTCAAATGGTTGCAGTTTGTTTGTTGCACCATCTGCAGTGAAAGGCATAGATAAGTGAGAGGGATGGGGGAATAAACAGGAGCAGAAATACACACTACAGCTGGCGTCACAGGAAGCTTAAGGTTTATGTGTCTGTGTGCGTGCATGCACTGAATTTTTCAGGGTGAGACTTGGTGTTATTAGATTTTTTTTTCTTTTTTTGCACATATTAGCTGGCATTGATTTTCCATCTCTTCCAGACAACTTAAACCCTTTCCATTACTTCAGCATAAATGTTGGATTTTGAGCTAATAACAGGAAGTTCTACCAAAGTACATATTTCTAAGGAGGAACTTGCTATGTGTAAAAGTTTGTCACTTTTAATATGTGTTTGGCACATAATGCTCTCACTATTGCTGGATGAACTGGCTGCCCCCTTTGCTGTTTTCTGTGAAAGTTTCCATGCAGAGAACAATATATATCTGGAGAGTGTTTGATATTTCTTCTTCTTTAAAGACTGGTCTATGAATTACTACAACTGTGGTTCTGATGTGGTTATGCTAAGATGTGTTTTTGTAAGGACTGCTTTTCAATAATAATGTGTTAGTTTACCTAGGAATATATTATTTTATAATCCCCAACACTGATCGTTTCAGCCTCTCTCTTTCCTAGCGTCTTCCCAGCACGGGGTCCGATGCATGGCTCTGTCTTCTCCTTTTGGATCGGTCCCGGGTGTCCTCCGGGGCAAGATCCACTGCGCACATGTCTTCGGTGATTGCGTCCATCCACTGCTTCTTCGTTCTTCGGTCTTCCTCGGGGTCAGCGGCCCCCAGGTTCGAGTCAGAGGGCTGTTCTTGACTTCGCGTATCCTGCATCTTCTTTTCAATTGGGGCAACTCCGAGTTGTTTTCGACCTTCATTCGTCACACGATCAAGGCCACCATCCACCTGAGCATCTTCATTTCCATGGCGTTGAGGATCTGCTCGTGTTTCTTGGTGGCCGGCCAGCATTCTGCTCCATAAAGGGGCACTGGCCATATGACTGTCTTGTAGATCTTAGCTTTAAGGTGTTCGGGCCGGATTTTTTTATGGACATTTTTATGGACATTTACTGACAAATAAGATGACTTCCTGTGTGGCGAGGTGCTTACAAGATGTGTGCGCTTCAGTTTTAGTCAGTGTATTTGATTCGTTTGTTACATAGTATAAACCATGGGTATAACTTCTGCATCAGAAAAAAAGAAGCCAGTGCAGAAGTGTCTCAAAACTTCACTCTATCTGAAAGCCACCAGATGGTGTTAACCGTACTTGCAAAAAGACTTCCATCCTATAGAAAACTTGACCCCTGTAAACACTTTCTTATGAATTTATGGGCTCAGTCACTCGTCTGGCCTCACACTGAATAAAAGATTAAGTCTATTTTGTAAATTTTGGTCATGTTTCAAAATGGAGGTTTATCCGTGCTATGAAACTACAAGTTCTTTGGCTAACATCTTGCTGATCAAACGTCACTAGCCAATCATCAGTTGCCAAAAAGGCAACGGCAGAAACAATCATCTCGAGGAGACAATATTGGACTTTAGAAATCAGTGGCTGCGTCCATTTTTTAATACCGCCTATGGTCTGTTACTTAACATTAACTAGCAGGTACCTGTGTCTGTGCCTTCCAACTTGCTAACCTTAGCCGATAGCATAGCACTTTACCCTTTTGGCAAAATATTGTTGTTGAGACTTCAAAACACTGCAGTTTACAACTGATTAATTTAAAATTAATATATTAAATATTTTTAACTGCATGTGTGTTTTAGGCATGAGGACTAGCTAGCATGCTTTCAAATGTACTCCTACTATGGCTTAATCCAATAACAACTCAGTAGACAGGCTAAAGTTGCAGGCTACTCTCATATAGTAGCCTGGCTCAGCTCCTGTTCCTGCTAAAGAGATGGTTTACTGCATGGTAAATAGCATAAACAGAGTTTTTTCTCTAGTCTCTCATAATGTACTGAAGTTAGCTACTGAAATGCTCAGCAGGAAGCTGCTGTAGGTAGTTGATACTGATAACATGATCTAATTAGCTCACAGTATTTCAAATGTTTTTGTTTTTGGAAGCTAAAAATAACATCATACCACATTTCACATCTGCATAAAAAGTAATTCAAAGTTGTACCCATTTATAGTTATAGTTATAGTTTAATTATTTATATAGCACATTTAATTACAACAGGAACGTTGACCAAAGTGCTGTACAAGAATACAACATACATAATAAAATAACTGTACAAGAATACAACATACCTAATAAAATAACTTAGAGTATTAAAAGCAAACACCAAATATGAATTTAACAAATAACTCTCATGCTGTATTAAAAGCCAGTAAATAAAAATGCGTTTTAAGATAAGATTTAAAAAGATTGACAGTGGGAGCCTGTCTGATGTGTAGGGGTAAATTATTCCACAGCTTAGGCGCTACAACTGCAAATGCTCAATCACCTCTATGAACCAGCCTCGACCTTGGTACAGCTAAAAGCAAAAGATCACTTGATCTAAGAGATCTAAGGGGGGTATAAGTCTGCAAGAGGTCAGACAAATACCCGGGAGCCTGTCCATTCAGGACTTTGTAAGTCAACAATAAAATTTTAAAATTAATTCTGAAGCGGACAGGGAGCCAATGAAGGGAGGCAAGCACTGGGGAAATGTGTTCACATCTTTTAGTACGTGTCAGAAGACGAGCTGCGGCATTCTGGACCAACTGCAGCCTTGCCAGGCAGGTCTGGCTAACTCCAGCATATAAGGAGTTACAGTAGTCCAGCTGGGATATAATGAAAGCATGAATCGCCCGTTCAAAGTTTTTAAAAGATAAAAATGATCTCACCTTAGATAAAAGCCTCAGTTTGAAGAAAGACCGCTGTACGACTGAGCTAATTTGTTTTTCAAAGGTGAAATTGCTGTCAAATATAACCCCCAAATTTTTGGCATGCGATTTGACAAAAGGCTCATACATGTGCTATGCTTAATGAGGGCATCATTATTTATGGGAGGGGTTTAGCAAATAGTTAACCACATTTTGACTGACCACTGTTTTGCTGAGCTGCGTGAAAGCAGAATCTCATCTCAAAATAGTCCAGAGTGTCTTTTGGCTGCCAATTCTGCAATTCAAATAGAAACAAAACTGAGAATTAATGACAGCATTTTAATGGGACTATTAAATCATTTCCTAATCGCACTGCAGTCAGCACTGACAGTCCAAAATTAAAAATCTGAGAGCAGTGTTAAATATGTAAAATGTATCATTTCTGTCAGGACATTATCCAATAGGTAATGACACCCCTTATCAGCTTATCAGCCATCTGAAGGTGTCCTCTTGGTCAAGGAAAATGACACCGTGATTATCCAATGACAGGAGGCTGAGAATTCTCACATGATCTACGTCTAACCTACACTTGCCCCGTGCTTCCATTACCTAGAGTGCCAGAGGGTCCATGGGACAAGTGCCATCTACACAGGAAGCCAAGAAGCAAGTGAAGGCAAGGAGGGAATGAAGACAGGTGCTAGGTGGACGAATGAAACATGAATATATCAAAACGACTTGAATGTCTACTTCCTTGGCAAACACATTGCCTGGGTCGGGTAGATTTAATTCCAGCCATATGCCTCAGGGATATACTAGGTCTTCTCATTTTAAGGCTCATCTTCCCCTTTTTTTGCATGTTCAACATTTTGCGATAATAGAGAAACTGGGTCAAACTACCACTCTCATATTCCAGTCTCATGATTTTAGTGGAAGGAGAACTTCTGAGCATTTGCATTTACTATAAATAAGTTGGCATAAGTTCAAAAAACCCTAAGTTTGCCCCACCGCCTTGAGAATATGAGTGAACTGAACTTGAAGGTGGAACAATTAGTCTCCTAATTAATTTGAAAAATTTTAAACCGGCTAAGCTGAATTAAGTAGAAAGATATAAACTCCAGATTAATCACCAGCTCTTGAATCACACGCAAAAGCATTACAGTCAGATTTGCTTTCCACTCACTTTTTTCAGTTTGAAGAGACAGTTCTTTATTAAACAATAACAACTCCTAATCCCTATTTTTTTTTTATATCTCTGCCATCTTGAGCAGACATAAACAATTTAAGAATAATTTAAGTAAGTTTTTTCATATCTTTCTTCAAAGTGAAAAAAATAAAATCTGGAGAATTTTACAATAGAAACAATAGAAACTGTCTTTTTATGTGCTGTTCATGTCTTTGTTAAGTTTAATGAGTTGAGTGAACTCTCAATGCACTCTTCATTTAACTAATTATTTCAATTCAAAGTTTGCCAAGAAATGGTCGTTCATGTTTGTAAGTTCTAAAGTGCTCTTGAAAACACTGGCTATTGCCGAGAACTATTAATCTACTTAATAGGTTTTTTTTAGAAAATGTAAATTTAATTGTAAATGACTGGTGGATGAAACAGGACGCCTTGGGCTAGATATCGCTTGGTTACACTGGAAGTTCAAAAGAATTGATATCCGCCTACAGAGGCTAAGTTGGCAGGAAGTCTGCTTATGTGGTAAGGCATCAGTGATAATAATCCAATATTTTACTATAATACACCAAATCTATGTCTGTCTCTCTTCCCTTGAACCCCTCCTACACAATCAGTTCAACAACCAGAAGGGTCTTACCTATATCAGATATTGTGACTTTGTCATATTGCCTAGGCTACCCTACCAGTGGGGTAAAATAGCCATCACACTGACTGGCAACCACCTAAAAGCTAAATATAAATGTCTCATTGAACGACTGGCGACCCGTAGCCCTGACCCCCATCGTGAGCAAATGCTTCGAGAAGCTGGTCAGGGACTTCATCTGCTCTGCACTACCCGACTCACTGGACCCTCTACAGTTCGCATACCGCCACAACAGGTCCACTGATGATGCCATAGCCCTGACACTCCATGCTGCCCTGTCACACCTGGAGAAGAGAGACACGTATGTGAGAATGCTGTTTGTAGATTACAGCTCAGCATTCAACACCATCGTTCCCTCGAAGCTGGACAGGAAACTGCAGGATCTAGGACTGAGCAGCTCCCTCTGCAGCTGGATCCTTAACTTCCTGTCTGACAGACGCCAAGTGGTCAGACTGGGCAGCACCACCTCATCCCCCATCACACTGAACACTGGTGCTCCACAGGGGTGTGTACTGAGCCCTCTCCTGTACTCACTCTACACCTACGACTGCACGGCCACTAGAAACTCCAACATCATTGTGAAGTTTGCGGACGACACTACAGTGGTGGGTCTTATTACCAACGGTGATGAGACGGCCTACAGGGAGGAGGTCAGCGCCCTGACCCACTGATGTCAAGACAACCATCTCACCCTCAACGTCGCAAAGACAAAGGAGTTGATAGTGGACTTCCGGAGGTGCAGAGGAGTACACACCCCCATCACCATCAACGGCGCCGCTGTGGAGAGAGTGAGCAGCTTCCGCTTCCTTGGTGTACATCTGGCTGAGGATCTTACGTGGTCAGTACACATAAACAAAACAGTGAAGAAGGCGCAGCAGCGCCTCTTCTTTCTCAGGAGACTGAAAAGATTCGGCATGAGCCCCCGCATCCTCAGGACCTTCTATCGCTGTGCCATTGAGAGCATCCTCACTGGACGCATCACCACCTGGTACGGCAACAGCACCGCTCACAACCGCAAAGCTCTCCAGAGAGTAGTGCGGTGTGCTGAACGGATAATTGGAGGTGAGCTTCCCTCCCTCCAAGACATCTACAGGAAGCGGTGCCTGAGGAAAGCGGGGAGGATCATCAAGGACTCCAGTCACCCCAGCCATAAACTGTTCAGACTACTTCCATCAGGAAGGAGGTTCTGCAGCATCCGGTCCCGTACCAGCAGACTGAGAGACAGCTTTTTCCATCAGGCCATCAGACTGCTGAACACGTCATAGACACCTCACCCTCACTACTGGAACTTCAACATTATGCACTCCATACTGTATATAAATACCACTGTTTTGCACATACCAACCTCTGTATATTTTATATATCTTATTTTATTGTTTACTTTATTTCATTTGTAAAACATGTATATACATACTATATACACACTCAAACACACACACGTAGAAAAACATATTTAGTATACACATTCAGTAATGTATATACCTTTACATATTGTACATACATTTATTACTTTTTAGATTAGCCATTTTTATATTTTGCTTGTTTTACATTATTGTATTTTGCACAACTCTGTTGCTTGTGAAGCTCGCACACAAGAATTTCACTCACATGTACTGTACCAGTGTACCTGCACATGTGACGTGACAATAAAAGTGATTTGATTTGATTTGATTACAGTGACATTTATATAGCAAAGCAAAACTGCACCATTACAGGGGCCTACAAAAATGGCCTACTTTTTCAGTCCAGTATTTATCTCCTATTTATTTACACAAGACCCAAGCCACACAGCCCCAGAGACCAGTCAGTGGTTCTGGATATAGCTGGCAGTCACTATAATGGAAATGGTTGTGGTTGAGGTTGAGGTCTGCAATGCTACTCTGACAACCTTCTTGTGAGTGCTTTGATAGCTAGCAGTTTGCCGTGTTCCCCCAGTTGTTTGGTGATAGATGCCACAAACACTTGTAAACTATTTGCCAAGTGACAGTAAAACTGTAAGTCCAATCCAAAGCAGAAACAGGGGCCATTTGCCTCAAAAGTAGAAGCTGCCCCTTTGAAATGCGTTGTTTGAAACAGTAAGTCACAATTTTTACTTTGAAGGCAAATGTTGTCCATTTACAGTTTGCATTGCCTCCTTTCACAGTAAAGTAAGTAAATGGTGAAAGTTTGCAGATAAATTGGCATCTTCCAAGTTGTTTAAATATATTTTCCAAATGCTTGTATTTTTTGTTTAATGTTCATGACTATTTGAGTGAGATACAAATCACTGTTAAATTAACTTCCAAACAATAAAACCTACGTTAAGTCTAAGAAGATTAGCGGATTCCACTAAATTGCAGTGTAGTGTTTTTATGGTGTTATAATATTACAGCTCTCTTCTTTATAGTGGAAACTAAAACAGCTAAATCTAATTCAGCAAGTGAACCTTGGTGACTGCTGTTTTCAAGCAGAATATGGAAAGAGTTAGTCAGAACACTTAACTGCAGCGTGGAAAAAGAAAAGGGGGGGAAAGGTGAAAGGATTACCTCTAAGAAGAACTCACTGACTCAAGGTTATCAAAACCAAAATCTCCCAATTGCAACAAAAATGGTGTGCTATTCTCAACATGGAACAAAAATAAGAGAAATATACACTTCCTAAGGGTTTAATATGAGAACAGGGATGCCCCAAAGTAATTTACCCAAAACGGCCTAGCACATGAATAATGCACAAAAGCCATACAATAGCAGAAAAAAGAAAAAAGTACTTTAATGGTTTTACCTCGCCTTATACAAACTATCCCAAGAGAGGTGACATTACAAAAAAAAATTATATGAAAACTGCAGCTTCCAGAGCAATATAAGCCATAATAAAGTTGCTGACTGCAGTAAATATGACTCCCATCTTAGCCTGCAGTTTAACCGGTGGTGAAAGGCATTGAACTGAAGACTGTACAGACTGGAGTGACTTTGACAAGAAACTTGGTAACCGTGTTTATCGATGCACAATCATCATTTTAAAAAGCCTTTAACCAAGGTTTCCCAGGCAGAGGAAACAGGCAAAGGGAAGATGAGTGGATGTGTGAAAGGAGGAGTAGGAGAGAGAATAATAAGGGGAGAGCAGGGGGGGACAGATTGAAAGCATGGGCCCTAGGACTGAGCCTTTCTAACTGAGTGAAGACTATAGGCGGCTATTTGGACGCCACCCAGACACCTGGAGCTGTTATCAGGTTGCGGTGAGTGGTGCTTTGAGAGGGCTGTGAATGGGAAGCTGGAACTCAGCACTAACAGGCATTTCAAGGCTCTTTTCCTCCGATGATGGTAGCGTTTTAAAGCAGGTCAAGCTAACGGGGCAGCACCCGGGACCTCTGAGCCCCAATCGGCTTCAAGGAAATCTGCCTGAATGAGGGGGGACAAGTAGACTGCCTAACTTCGAGGCCAGCTCCTGGAACTGCATTACACACATCAGGGAACAGAACAGCGTGTTCAGCCAGTGATACATCTGCAAACATACAGTAAATAGCTGTGCATACAAACACAGATGGTCACAGTGTCTGTTTGGATTGAGAAAAATGGCAAACTTTCCATGAAATCAGAAAAATCTCCTAGAAATCTTTAGTATGGAAAGTAATGCCATGTATAAAAACTGTGCAAAGTGTGTCAAAAGCATAAGTATTGTTGATGCGGACGATAAAAACAGCAGGTAATATATGTTGGCTTAACTTTAGTTCTGTGTTTGTTAAAAAAGGTCATATGGTTGGAGTGCAAAGTCATAATCTGTGAAATGTGGAGGAGTTTTAATTGTAGTAAAGGTGTACAGTAACAAAATTGAAAATGCCTCAACTCCAGTGCAGCACAGCAGTAAATTCTTTTACTTTTCGCCGCTTATAATTGGTCTTGACCTTTTCTTGACCACTGGACACAGACAACATCATTTTCCTATAAGAAAAATAATGGCGGTGATTGTGTGGAAATATGAATAAGTCTTCGCCCCAACAATGATTCTAGCTTAAAAAGGATCAGCCACAATGAAAGCCTGACAGTCATTCGTCTTTAGGTGGTGTTCTGGCTGAGTGGAGTTGGAAGGAAAGGCAGAAAGAAAGAAAGGAGGATGAGTTTTTCTCTTTTTTTTCTCCCCCCACTGAACATTAGTCCTTGGTTGTGTCAGTCAGTGCTGAAGCAGCCTTTTAGTTTCTTAGCTGATTCCTCTACTATTCCTTCTGAAATGCTAATATGGCAACTTAGTGCGCCATCGTCAGCCTTTCCCAGCCTCACATCTTTATATCTCAGGGACGAGATTGCGCTCGCTCGCCCATTTTTCGTCCCTATGTCTCCTCTTCTAAAAGTGCACACACAAAAGCAGAGTTTAAATTTGACTTATTTAGAATATCTACAAACGTAGGAGAAGGTCAGCGATTGTGTAAAATTTTGCATCTTCCATGACAAAAAAAACAAACAAAAAATACAGCCGCATGCTATTGAACACTACACCTTGTCACAATTCGCCAACGCAGTGACCTTTCTTTGTGCTGAACTGAAAAGAGCCAATTTCTGGAACCTTTATCTGCTTTGCGTGTGGATGAAAGCTATAATTTCAGCCGTTTCTCCAAACTTCTTTTGACAGTTCTTTCAGTGTACCTGAATCCCCAGGGTGCCCGCTGGAATATGAGAGACACGAGTGCTTTCACAGTCTCAGCACAAGGTGTCAAATTCTTCCGGATGCAGATGCATGCCAGCTTTTACGTCCTCCTGACAGACACATCTACTTATTCATCCAAGAAATATAAATGCGATGGCAATTAAAATGCCTCTGTGTATCAGTCAAAACCAGCGCAGTAAGGAGTTTGAATTTGAGTGTAACAAAAGAATCTGACGGCATCTCGCCTGTATGTAAAACCTCGCGTCTGACTTGCTTAGGAGCTTACTTCACATTATGACTGCAGAGCGCCACGTCCTCCTTCTATTGGACCTGCTCTTTGGTTGGCTGAGTCCTTCCCTGGTATCTATTCTAATAAGCGGCCGAGTTAATCGAGAGCATAGACCAACACAGCTTCCCCCTGGGAGCATCCAGGCAGTGCTGCTGACTGTGGCGCTGACAGCCAGAGAGCATTAAGCACAGGGGTACCGCTGCCCAGTGCAGGTGCTCAGTGAACCATGACGGTGTCATTTCTTTTAATAGGGCAGCTTTTTCTTTTCCTCGTTTTCTTCCTCTCCTCTTGTTTCCCACCCTCTTTCTCCTCTTCCCCTCCCGTCTTATATTTTCTTTTTCTTCCTTTGTTCTGCCAATCATTAACTCTTACCAGCCTCCTCCTTCCCAGTTCTCACTTCTTTTGCTTTCTTTCTTTCTTTCTTTAATCCCAGCTCTCATCTGCCTGTTTAAAATGCAAGACGTAGGGATGCAGTTGTTGCCGAGAACCCCAACGGCGTGTGGGGAACTCTAATTGGTTTGCTTAACCTTCAGAGCACAATGAGCAGGCTGTAATGAAGGCTCATGATTCATGGCCAGGTAATAAAGCTGAAGAGGGCCGTTTACCCAGCCGTGCGCGCACACACACACGAGTACTGCAAGACGCTCTGAGTAACGCACAGCTGCATATGGGATTTAACACAACATCGGGAGTATGTTGTCAGACAGGCGTATGGTCCCTAATAAAGCCCTAAGCTATTCTACTCAGAGACTATTGAAAAGCATTCCTTGTTGGCAAGTGATTTTCATCAAAAACATGCAACCAACATGGCAACCAGGTGCGGGTAATTTAAATGTTGGATGCCAGGAGGGAAAATGATCAGAGTGTGTGACAGTTGACAACATAATGTAAAAAAATTTCAGTTGAGCATTTTTTCGCTTGTGACAAAGAAAGCTACACAGGTTGTGCACAGGTTTGCGGCAAGCATGCTCTCTCCAAAAGTCCCGTGCATTTCACTTTTTTCAGCCTAAAGCCAAGCCAACCTATCAGCCACGTGTTTCAACAAAGGCCTTTCAAAGTGGACCTTTTGCACCCTGATAAGACACTTATATGAGAACTAAGGGGAAACTTGTTAGCACCACAAGGCAAGGCTTCCCAGAAAGCTGAATTAGCTTGTGTGTGCGTGTGTCTTAGTGTGCTCCTCTCTGCATGTTTGTGTTGTGCATGTTTGATGAAGTTTTTTAATGAACTGGCAGACTCAAGGTGGATATTGCTGTGTCAGGGTATAGTCTCCCTTTTAAGGGCTTCTGAATAAGTTATGATATTTGGAGAGATAATGAGATGGAGGGAAGGAGACAGAGGGCGTGAAGGAGCTGAGATCATCAGCACAAAAGTCGTAATGCAAAGTGACAGCTCGAGGTTTCCAAGGTCAAACTCATTTATGCAAACCAAAAACTTTCACCCTTTTACAGTTTTTGCTACGTTTGAGCAAATAAATATACTGGAGTTGAAAATTCAAGCACATTGTCAAGACTTTATTTTTATCTGGAAATATTTACTTCAAGGTGTAGACAGCAATAGTTTCTTTGCCTTTTCCATCTAGTATTTACACGGGACTTGACCTTAACAAAATAAAACTTGGCCAAATACCTCCCCCTATAAAGTCGGACTTCTGCTCAGTCACAGTGAGAAATGTGCGGATTGCAGCAGCTAGATGACATCGTTTTTCAGCGTAGTGCACCAGCCAAAGCCACTTGTATGAGCTAATGAAACTGCAACACAGCAGTCTGACTGCTGGTTCTTCTACCTGCGTGTCAGGGCAACATTTCAAGCTGGCTTTCACTTCAGCCTGAGTTGACACGTTGGAAATCAGAGGAACCCTGATGCTCTGAAGCACAGATGCACTCTGTCACGTAGGTGCAATGAATTATGGTCATTGCAGTTCACTAACAGGCTCTGGGGGCTTGAGAGCATTAAATCTTGATAGTTTGAAAACTACATCATTTAGGCTTATGTATCGTGACAACTGCAATAAATCAGGAAAAGGGTTACTAGTAATACATCCTCAGGCTAATGTCTTCTGTAAACGCTAACAATCTTTGCTGGTTTAGACAACATATTACCAATATAGTGTAGAAGTGGCCTTGCTTTTAAAAACACATAATAATGAGGAATGCACTTAAACTCAGACCAACTAATCCAGTCTGTCTCAGAGAGAAAAATAGAAACAAGCCAAATTAGCCTTTGCAGTTCCCAGGGATGAATCGTGCATTGCAATTTCTCGGAAGTGGGCAAGTTAACCAGAGACACGTGTGTCCCGTTGTACTACTGTGTACAGTGCATGTTGTTATGTCTCTGTTTTCAATGTTTGATACTGTTGTGATTCTTCAAAGGAAATGGGTCATTGACGAGAAGCCGCAGAAATACAGCTGAAAAAAAAGAAGAAAAAAAAACTCAGGCAGTACGCTGACATTTCGAAAAAGGATTATCAAGTGCAGCGGATATGGGTGTGAAGTTAATGTTACATTCAGTCTGCTGTCTTTCATGTTAAAAATCAGAAGGAATCACTGAGTTCAGGGATTCATGTTAACATGCCACCTTCAGATGTTTGCTGAAGAAATGTCACCATGTTAATCTTGTCCAGTGATTTAGCCTTCCCTATCAAGCTTAACCTGCGGTGAATATCAAACAAGTACATTCATGCAGTTGTTTTTAGATTATGTCCTGCTGTGGACAGCACATGCAGCTAGTTGAAAAGGACTGATTAAAGAGCAGAGTATAGTTTAGAAAGACTGCTGCTGCTCTTATTGTAGATTTGCAAACATAAAAACCTCAATGTTACAACTGTATCTGCCCTACCTGCAGCAAAGAGCACGCCCCACAAAGCTGATTTTGCTACATGCTTCTAAGGACTGTCTGACACTCAACAGTGCTACAAGTTACCCAAGTAGAACTTGAACAGAAATTCAAGTAACTGGATTGCAGAGGTATTGTAGTCATTGGTAGGTAGTTCTAATATTTGAACGTGCCTCAGTTAGAGGTGTCTGTCATTAGTGAGGGTGACCTCAAGTTACCCAAATATGCTGATAAAGGTTAACTCGTATTTCATTGTTGTACTGATTGCTTAGATTTCTTGAGCTTTAACCTCATGCTGTCATGCTTATACCAAGCACCTTACTTCTTCACACTATTAACTGTAAGTCATCCATCCACTAGCTGGACACACATATTTCTTCTCGAATACTGGAATAATGAGTTTCTTAGCAATATACTAGTCAGTCCTCAAAGTTGTTACAAATTTAAGTATCTTCACAGTTTATCAAACAACAGTTTCAAGAGCTATCTATGATCATTGGAAGGTGATACTACTGACTTTAGTGCTTCTCAGTCCATCTCTGCGAGATGTTTGGAACAAAATCCAGTACAGGTATTCAGGGTTCCAAGATCTAATGACTTGTCTTTATTGCAACCAGGCTGAGACATTTGGTGTGCTTAGCTGAGGAGCCAATGGTCCAAAGCTACTATTTGCAGGATTATGACTGAACACCTGTAAGTCTGAATCCTGCCTAGACGCAGCAATATCGTAGCATCGTAGTTCTGTTTGTCCCGGACAGCATGAAGGAGGCCATTCATGTCTGGGTTGTGGGACAGCTGAACGATGGTCATCCCTCTCCAATGTCGCACTCATGTTTGTATAGAACCTTCTGCACGCACTTCTGTGCGATACTGCAGATTTTGGTATTGATCCAATAGCAAGCAAATACACAGCCATTACTGCTGATACCAATATCAATACCAATGCTTTAGACTTCAAAAGGCAGCATGTGTGTCATGATTTATGAATCATCATCAGTTAGCCAGATTCTGAGCACATTTCCACCACTAAATCACAATAATTTTTCTTTGCCACAATAATGACAACACAATAAAACCAACCTTTCAGCTTTTCATGTACTTTAAAACTGGGTTTTTGTGGAGACCCAAAATGTAAATGAGCCTGTTTCAAATGCACATTGGGTCAACTCCTGATGTTTAAACGTTATATAGGTTATAAATAAAAGAGGTGTGACCGTCAACACAAAATGCATCAGACATTTTTCATAGCGCATGTTTGAGGTATATTTTTTTTCCATTTCCAAAAAATAATTGTTTAACACCAGTCAGTGGGCAACATACTGAACTTACCGGAGAAAAACAAAGTATTGATCCTATCATGCTAGTATCAATCCGATACCAGTATCAGTGTTGGTACAATGGATGTTTGGATCAGTCCACCCACCTCAGAATACCCCTCAAATCACACAGATCTGCACTGCTGCAGATCAACCATCCATCCATTCTAAGAGTATCTGTTGAAATAAAAATGCTTAAAATGTCCACTTTAATTCTTCACTTTATGGCTAATGACTATAAAATCTAAAATCAGATTATATGTGAATCATACTAATGTGAATGCCGTTTTTTGCATAGTTCTCTGAGGAGTTGTTATCATAACACGATGATACTAAAGTGGTCCCTGTATGATATTCAGCAATGAACAAAGGGATTTGAGCAGTTAAGAGACTCCATCAAATTTACAGTTCAAAGTGTCACGAGCAGCATCACTATCATAGCTCATTGTATCTATGTTGGTTAGAAAGAGAGTCAAAATAACACTTCAAAAAGTAATTTGTTCATTTCAAGCAATCAAACCTTTGCAGCTTCTGCCGGGGCATTTTAAACTCTTGCTCTTATGGTGTGCTGAAAATAACTTCTTTGTGTGTTTTTCTCTGGTGGATGGCCTTTTCAGAGCTTCCATTTGTATTATTTTCTTCCTTTTTTTGAGCCTGACCATTCAGCTGTATGAATGGAGGAATGCAGTTGTATTGTTTAACTAGAGCCATTTTCTAGTGAAAGCACTAAAGTTATTTATCTTGTAGAGTGCAGGTGAACTCACCCTGTGAGGGAAAAAAATGTGAACACTGACCTGAGTAAACTGGTATTTTTCTTCCCAGCAATCACTGTGCAGCTAAGAAAGAATGCTGTGTTGAGAATAGGAGTGAAATTTAAGGAGATAAACAAAAGTGCTCGTGGTTGGTGGTAGATGAAATGGACTAAGGTCACTCGGTCTCAGGAAATGGAATGCCTCACATAAAAGAGTTGTAAACTGTCATGACATGATATCACAGAGGATTCACTGAAGTCGAATCAAGGGAACGAAACTGGTGTCCTCTACAAAATATTCTTTCCATTCCAAACTGAAAGGAAATCCAAGCAAGTAAAACACATAAGACAGGGAGAAATGAATGAAGAGGGTGGCGCAGAAAGAGAGAGGCGGGAATGTAGATTACCTCTGGGGTCACCCCAGGTGTGCCTCTTGATCATGCTGTTGGTCTGGCTTAGAGGTTTTGATAAGGGTAGTGAATGTTTATTGAAGGTGGCAGCCTCACACGAGCCTCAGAAACAAACAGCGCGGAAAACATCCAGGGAACAGAGAGGCAGTAAACCATCATCCTGGCACGTATAAAAGCTCATATAAACATGTACCCCACTCATATTTCACCCCTTTATTGGACTCGGCTTCCCAGCATATCCAAGATACACAAGTGTCTACAAGAAGATAGTCTAAATTATATCTCTATCGCTGTACCTGCTGTGGGTTACTGAGCAATTTGATGCCTAAAAACCCAAAACGTAAACACTCCTCTGATAATGGAGCTGGCAGCAAAGCATGAAGAATCTGAGTGGGATAATAGCTCACAGTTTTGTGATTCATATCTCATGAATTCTTTCCGGTGGCATACTTTTCACTGTCGTAACATAAAAACACAATAAAAAAAAGGGCACTGAGAAACTTCGTTTTTTTGATATATATTAAAACTATATGTACGTTTTTACAAATACAGATGTGCACCTTTCTATTTATCATATTCATACCAATCTTCCTATATGTAATGCATTCAGTATACTTCAAAAAGCTTAGAATTGAAAGAAAGTAGACCCTTTTTCAGTTTTAAGGTTCTATGTATTAGGACATAATAAAACATTATCTAGTACTTAGCAGGTCTTAAAATTAGATAAACACAACCTCAGATAAATAACAAAACATATTACAGTGTCATTGATTGATTTCACAAAAATTAGGCCAGAATGCAGAAGGGATGTGTGAAAAAGTGCATCCATACTGCTTTCATAGGAGTTACAAGGGTAAGTAGCAGAGAGGTGCTGCTAATCAAATCAAAGTTTGCTGGTCTAGCGTGTTCAGCGTGTGTTGCCAAGGAACAATGCCAAGGGAGAAAGACATCAGTAATGATGCTAAGCAATTGTTGCTACCCATCAATCTAGGAAGGGTTATAAGGCTGTTTCTAAATGATTTGAAGTCCATCATTCTATAGTGAGAAAAATTATGCACAAGTAGAAAACATTCAGCACAGCTGCCAATCATCGCAGGAGTGGGCGTCCTGGCAAATTCCGCTCAAGGTCAGAAAAAAACAAAAAAACAAAAACCAAAAGGTATATTTCTAACTCTACAGGCTTCGGTTAGCATGTTAAGTGTAAAAGTTTGAAATTCCAAAAACATTCAGCTCTGCTCTCTAACAGAATATGGCAGCACAGCTTAGGTTTGTTTGGCCATAATGCACAACGCCAAACACAGCATATCAGCGCAAACACCGCATACTAACTGCCAAGCACGGTGGTGGAGTAGCAATTATGTGAGCTTGTTTTGCATCCACAGGACCTGGGCACTTTGCAAACATTGAGTTGACCATGAACTCCTCTGTATATCAAAGTATTCTAGAGTCAAATGTGAGGCCAGTTATCCCAAGCACAGCAGTAAAACTACGACAGAATAACTGAAATAGGAAAGAATCACGGTGCTGCAATGGCCCAGTCCAGATTCCAACCCCACTGACAGGCTGTGAGAGAATCTTAACAAAGCTGTGCATAAATGAATACCCACAGACCTCAATGAACTGAAGCAAGAATGTAAAAAAAGAGTGTGAGAGCCTGACAAAGAAAAGTCACAGAGAAAACAGTAACTTTTGCTTTGTTTTCAGGTCTACAACTATCAAATTTATGACTGTTTAGGGATAAAAGGGCTCTGATAAACTTACCACAATACCTACAGGATTGCGTCTCCCAGCACAGTCTCAAGAGCATGGAAAAGATTCCACGAGACAAGCATTTTCTCCAAGGGAGCTGGGCAGGGCCATAGAAGGTCCTTAACCTATCAGACGGATCGGTATCTGCTCCTTTAAGCAAGGTGAAACAGGATGAGCACTGAGCTACAAAATGACCTTGAGCAGGCCACTGCTGTAAATATCTCTGACCAAACAATCAGAAACATGACAGACTTCATGAGGGTGGCCTGAGGCCCGATGTCCTCTAGTGGGCTCACTGCTCAGCACCACTGGCACCCTGTGCTTTTCAAATTTGAGATCAGGTTAACCCTGAGTGCATGTGACAGACGTGAAAATTTCTGGAGAAGCTGTGAAGAACATTATGCTGCCCATAGTATCGTTCAGCATGACCAGTTTTGTGGTGGGTCAGTGCTGGGAGGCGTATCCATGGAGAGACACACCGACCTGTACAGGCTAAGCAACAGCACCCTGACTCCCATTAGGTATCACGATGAAATCCTTGGATGCATTGTCAGACCCTACGCTGGTGCAGTGGGTCCTGAGTCACTCCTGGTGCACGACAATGTCCGGTTTCATGTGATGAGAGTATGCAGGCAGTTCCTGGAGGATAAAGAAATCGATGCCACTGACTGTCCCCCCGATTCGCCTGACCTAAATCTAATAAAACACCTCTGGGACATTATTCTTCAGTCAGTCCAGCGCTGCCAGGTTCCACCTCAGACTGTCCAGGAGTTCAGTGATGCCCTGGTTCAGATCTGCAAGTAGATCCCCCAAGACACCATTCATTTTCTCACTGCTGAAATGCCCCACTTTGATTTCTAGGGTGTTTTTGAATTCAGCCCCTTGTAGGTTGATCATTTTCATTTCCATCAAATGATGTGGCATCCTTTCATTACTAGCACATTACCCAGTCCTTATCAGTATAAATATCCAGCATGATTTTTCCCCACTGAAATTTGATGTGTTTTCAAAGTGTTCCTTTCATTTTTTGAGCAGTGCATACTGCTTAAACAACAACACTTATAGCCAAAAGTTGCTTTTAAGCACACAAATTCCATAAAAAATGTACATACATTTCAGGTGACAAAATTCCAATGTGATTTAAACTTCCACTTTGTGATCATGTAATCTTTAGAAATGCAGAGAAAGAGCATAGAGCTTTACATTTGTGTCTATTTGCTTTATTATGTATATGGGTCAACAATAAGGCGTACTTAGTACTTTTCAACAAAATGCTTTAGTGTTATTGGACGCAACTTTAATGTTGAGTTGTTTCTTGCAGCAGCAGGCAGCTTTTGTGCGTGTGTGTGTGTGTGCGTGCGTGTGTGTGTGTGTGTGTGTTTGTTTGTGTGAAAAAGCTCTGAGAAACACACTCTGTGACACTTTCCAAATGGCAGAGAAATAAAGTTAGTGAGTGAACATAGTGGAGCACTGAGGAGCTAAAGAGCCAGATAATTCCATTGGGAGAGATGAAAACTTGAGCTAAGCTGGAAAGAAACAGGATTCCTAATGAATTCGAATGGTGAACTTTTTAATGTGTCAGCCTTGTGTTCACAGCTTGCTCTACTTCCCTTTAAGTGTCCAAAGAAATAAATGAGAGCTATAAACTACAGTATTGTGCAAGTCTTGAGCCACCACTCATTTCTTTGTCTTTTGCTAGGAAAATGGGAAATACGTGCATTGATTTGATGAAATGTGCAAATACACATGGAAATGCAGTATATATGACAAAAGCAGAGTTTGTAGAATTCTAACAAGCTTAAAAGTCAATAATTTGATATGACTGCGTTTATTCTTCAACACAGCCTGAACTCTCTTAAGTAATCTTCAGGAATAGTTCTCCAGGCTTCTTGAAGGATATTCAAAGCTCTTCTTTGGATGTTGGCTGACTTCTGGTCAGTTTTCTCTCAAGATTATTAATTAATAATCATTAATGTTGAGGTGCAACCTCTGGGGAGGCCAATCCATGTATCCTGATAGTGATGCACTGAACATTTTTCTATCCAGGTATGCTTTCACTGCACTCGTAATGTATTAGGGATCATTGTCATGCTGGAAAATGAAGCCGCTGCCTATAAGACACTTTCCAGATGGTACTGAATGGTGTATCAAAATATTACTGTGCTCATAATTCAATCAATTTGCAAACCATGACCATGAGCCTCCAACATGTTTTACAGATGAATCTAGACCCTCATGTTGTGTCTCTTTTCTGACCTCCTTTGGATTCCATAAGACTCGTTGATACTGATTTTCCCAGTCCAGTTGTTGTGTAATTTGGCATACCTCAGCCTTTTCTCCTTGCTTTCCTTCATTATGAATGGCTTCTTGACAGCCACCCTTCCACTGAGACCAATTCTGATGAGATCTTGGTGAACAGCAGTTGGATCACCTTAATGATGAGATGCATTCTTAGTCTTGTGTCAGGGTTTTGCTGGATTTTTCCTTTTCTTAAATATATGTTTTATAGATAATGTATATAGTTTTGTAGGTCTGATAATTCTTCATTTGTCCTCCATTGGTCCAGTTTCCTTTTTAAAGATATAATGCACGGCATGCCAAGTTATTCCAAGTTTTTAGTTTTTAGTTCTTCGAGCATCACCTTGTTGGTGCAAAAATACTATTTTATACCTGTGAAACTGGTATTTTTCATGGATTCAACTAAAGAAATTTGTACAAATATGTTTTTGAGAAAGGCTGCTAGTTAGAAAGTATCTAAAGATACCATTTAAAATTGGTTATTTGATAAGTTTTCTGGCAAGGTTAGACACACCACTGGCTCATTCCTTACGTTATGTGCCTCTTTTATGCTTTAATGATTCATAGATCTGTGTTATGTAGTTTAAAAAACATTTATCTGAAAATGGTCAGATACAAGGACTGGACTAAAAATGAGTGAAAATGTCAAAAAAAACAAAACAACTTTTGCTACTGAACTATTCCTCAATACCACTAAAGATTACAAATCCTCTGAAGCAAAATATAAAGAAACGGGGGGTGACTCAAGACTTTTGCACAGTAGTGTACATAGATTATATGAAGTATTTTTTAAATAGTTTCTTTTTATGCTGTTCTCATCTTCTTTTTCAAAAATACTGTTTAAGATCATGTTTGATATCAAACAGCATATAAAACTACATCATGAATTGCTATAGAGAAGAGAGACTAATCAACCAATGATGATTGGTTAATTTATAAGAATTTCTAATAATTTAATATTCTAAGATGTCCTTTGTTGCATGCCATACTCTCCTTTCTCAGCCTGTGTTTCCTGTCTTTATCTACTCTGCCCACATTTAACTAAGGTGAAATGCTACGAAACAACAAAAAAAACCAAGTCCTGTCAATGAATAAGTCCAAATAGCATTGTTTCCCCTGAACACCATTGCCTTGAGAAAAGACACAAAACAGCAGTTTGCATGCTAAAAAGGCCACTAAACTCAAGCGATTCTTTGTGGAATAAAAAAAAAAAAATCAATTAAGTTACTCACACCGGATTGGTACTGAATTGCACACAGCAGTCAGCAAACAGAAAGAAAAGGAAAAAGAGACAAAGGTAAAGGAACAAAAGCAGCACAGTACAAAAAGACCAGAGAGCAAGAGAGAGAGAGAGGGAGAGAGAGAGCTCCAATCTTGATAAGGACTCTTAAGATAGACACCCACAATGTGAGTGGATGAATCATTGTCCGGGGAAATGGCAGAGATGGTCCAATTTACTGGAGATTTATAGGTAGGAAATCAAATGCCACAGTATATCAATTAGTCAAGGTTACACCTCTGCAATTCAATGTGCAGAAACAGCAAGTCCTTCCTGAGAAGGTGATGTACGTGGTGGAGAGGTCCAAAACAATTTACCGTAGCATGTAGTGGCATTATACTGTTGGGTTTGAATCGTTTTAACTCAAATTTGAGTCCTCCTAATAGCAAATGAAAGTTGATTTGAATTTGCGTTCTTATCAGAGGGCTAGAGAGGAACTCTTCAGCCAAGAGCATCTTCCAGCAGCCTCCCAGAGCCACGAGCCACAGCCCAACTGCTCAACTCTCCGTGGCAAAATATAAGAGCGCCTATTCCTTCTGCAAAACTCTATCATCTGGCAGGGAAAGCCTCTAAATCTTGTTATAAGCTCAGAGAGGATAGAGTGGCACACCATTTATGAACGCCGCATTGAAGCCCGGGGGACGTTATACGAATTACTCCTGCTCTTTTCAATGCCAAAAAACCCAATCACGATAAAACTGGTTTCATTTGTCACAGGCTTTAATGTTGAGTTGTGTTGTCTGAAACAAGGCAGGGGATAGAAGATAGGCGCATTGAGTTGAGTTTGACCTTTAGCTAAGGCCTCCCTAAAAGCAAATAAGTTTTTTTGTTTTGTTTTTAAATAATGCAATAAATAACCTAGGGCAATCCTTCATATACATTTATATAGAATAAAAAAACATTTTAAAATGTGACCATTTGTCTGAAAATACAGGAAGTGCGTGCGCTTAACTATTCCAGTCCTAAATCATCTGCTTCTAAAAGTCATTGTGCGTGCTGCTTGGATGAGAAGCGTGGCAAACGTGCTTAGGCTGAGCCCTCAGTCACAGCTCCTATGAGGGTTACTTTGAATATCTTTCTCTCTTCAATTTCACTATCGTATGCTAACAATGAGGAAATGACTTCTCAGGAGAGAAAGGGGATGATGCTGAGGACACAATCTCAGAGATGCTATATGAGGCTATGCAAGATGTATTTACATGTTAATATGCAACTTGCATGGTGCTGGTTTTTTTTTTTTTCTTGTTGTTTTTTTTTTAGTTCAACTTTATGAGGCCACTGGAATGCAGCGTTATTGATTTATGGCTTGGCAATGCTGCCCTTCAGTGGCAGCTGACTAGAATCACTTTTTTTTCTCCTCTAGATGAGCTGGAGAAAGGAAACTAATTGTGCATGGGGGAAAAAACGTGATAATATAGTGGCAGTGGGAATTGGCTGAACCAAAAGAAATACAGTAATAGATTCTTATATTTGTATAGTGGTAAACTTCACAGTAATATATAGAGAGAGAGTACACAGTGAAAAAATACCATTCATTGGAATTCCAAAAGCCACTTTTCATCATTATTTAGCCTGTAATATCGAGTGAGACCTAGTATGCGTCTCCCAGCCTGAAAAAGTTTACCTCCATATAGGTCAAGTGCACACAAATGTCAGGGTTTGTCCCAGTGAAATAAAGACAGATGTTTGGCAGCAGTTGCCCGGAAAACTAATCTAACGAGGTGATCTATCAGCCCTCCGAGTCTCTGCCCTGCTTAGGTTTCATCATCCTGGGGCCCGAAGACGGCCAGATTCACAGGCTACCTCTGGTTCTTGGAGATCAAAGTGTTGAGTTTGGATTTTGAAAATGTGCAAACCACAAAGCCCACATTCAGCCTAGTTAAAGCATTGTTCTCAGCGGGCATTTTTGTAACACAAATGTCAAACCGTTCCCCGGATCCAGCCGAATGACACATGTTTAGATTATTTGATGGTGTTGTACACAAAGTGACGCTGACCTCACCGTGACACCGACTCCCTTCCAGGCCCACTATCATAATGTTGAGCCTGACAGAGTTCAGATGCACTAACCTATAATCATATAATTTGTAGAATGTTTAAGAACATAATTTGTACTACTTTTCCACTCTTTGATGATTGCAGTGTAACCATCAACCGCTTGTTCTCTTTCAATAACAATACCGGGCAGTATTTTCTGAATCAGTTCTTCACACAGGACCACCACTTCATGTGCCACCCACATAACAAAACCAAGTGCCAAACAAAGCAGGCCAGTGAAAAATTGCATGTCCAAACCCCTAAAACACATTTTTAAAAAAAGCACACGTATAAACATTATACATTACACCGGTGACAACCCCCCTTTTCCTATTCACACTCGGGTAAGATATAATAAATCACTGAAAGAAGTCCATGAAATAATCACACAACACTGAACAACAAACATAAGAAAAGAGCGGGGGAAGAAATTCTCACATCTTTGTCTCAGAGGCGTTGCAGTAGCTCCTTCTCTCCATCGGGTGTCGCTCAACCACTGCACCTACTGCATCCACCCCCCCAGCCTCTGGGCTGCTAATTGCGCCGGACCAATCACAGGAGAGGTGGGCGGGTTTCCATTGTTACTACAGATACTCCGAGAAGTTTGCACCGACCTGCTGCAGCTGCACCTATGAGTCTCCATGTAAATGAATAGCCGCGGCCCGCGCGAGACAGACGAGCCGATTATGCCGAGATAAGGAGCATATGACTCGCCCCTCCGTCCGATAATGGCACGCGATGGTTCATCCGCGGAGGATTTCCCGGACAAAGTGATGCCCATAGTGGCTCCGTGCACGTGCAGCAAGAAGTGCAGGAGTCGGAGCAGCAGCGTTGTGTTCCTGGGATTATTCCTGCTGTCGCTGACCCTTCACGCTGTCACCCTCGTCTGCTATTTGGACCTTCGGTCCCAGGTCAAAAGGGAAATTATTCACCAGAAGCGGGACTCAGTGATGACACTGGCGGGGAGTGACCTGGCTGACCCGGCGGAGGTGCTCTCGCTCGGCCACCCAGTCCGACTGGACTCCGGCAGCAGCCGCGGAGGAGAGAGTCGTGAGGTAAAAAACAAAACAAAAAAACCCAAAAACTTAATGAAGAGACACCGGAGCTTCTTTAAGGCGACATTGTTGTCATTCCTCACGCGGAGGCTGTTCGTGTTCATTCACCTCCGCTCGGTCCTCCTGTTCCCGGTATCACGGTGTCAGGTTTTGTGTCTGCGCTGTTACGGCATGTTTCTGGGCAACTTCTTTTACAGTAGCCTGTCACGGCGTTTTGTCAGCTCAGTTTCCAGACAAGTATGGGGTTTGTTTTTTGTTGTTTTTGAAAGGATGGATTTGCGCCCCCGTGTGCGTCATTCCGCCTTTCTGGACTGAGACGCACTAAAAGGTGTAGGCTTTAAATCTTGTCACCTGGCCAGTGTCTCCGGTTCAGGTAAACACATCCAGGGTGGGCGTAAGTTGAGCAAGCATTAGGGCAGTTGTGGTTCCGATTTTTGCCTTTGTTGAGTAAAGAAAATTCTTTCTTTCATTTATTTTTTATTTATTTATTTATTTTTTTTGGGGGGGGGGGATAACTTTCAGTAAACTCATTGACTAATATAATGGGCGCATTTTTTATTAAGTAAAACCACATTTTAACCCAATTTGTCTCGTTCCCAGAGCAGACAGAGGTCCAGTACTCAGAACTTAGGCAGCCTGCCCAGCTGGAATCGCAGAGGCAGGTCAGGCTATGTGCTGGAGCAGGTGGACGGAAAATTAACTGGATCACCAGCAGGTGCAAAGCCCAAGGGCTGATGTAAATTCATCAGGACTTTAGATGAGGGTACTTGGTACTTGGAGCAAAGCCAGCCCCGCTTCTCGTGTGTGTTTTCTTCCTTGGCAGCAGGGCTGACTGAACGGTCATTTGTGTTGTCTGTGGCTTTTGGCAACAACCCACTAACCACTAAGACCACCACAACACCACCACACACACACTCCCTAATTTCATCAGCACAAAAGGCCCGAGTGCACCTCTCAACTTTGCATTGCTTGCTCAATTAGCTCATATGTCAGCAGTTGTGTAACCTTTTAACAGAGAAAATGATACTCTGTGTGGGGGGGCATTGGCTGGACATTTAGTTGTTCAGAGCTGTCAGCTGGATAGCCACCCAGAGGAATTCAAGTTATCCAGGATGGGCGCATTTACTCCTCTGTAGGAAAGATTAATGAGATCCATTGCTCATATTTGGATTTGCTCTGTTAACATTTTCCTTTCATGAGCTCAGCCTATTAATTTAGTCCTCTGTGTGTCCTCTTTGCTAAGCTTATTTTAGATAGTAGTGGTTTCCCCCAGTTAAAGCCGAGTGAGATGGGCCTGGTATTTGGCCCAGATGGTGACGCTTCATGAGGTGAAAGACTGTGGCCCAGCTGTAAATATTTAACAGTGCTGTGATGCTGTCCTTGCCAGATGTCTGCATTAAACAACTCTGATTACACATCCCACAGTTTACATAGTTGGAGAAACAGGAGCATGTGGCATTTAGACGCAGCAGCCACACTTGTTAGCTTTTCTGGCATTTCCTTTGAAGGATCTTTCTTCTTTTCTTTTTTTTCTTTTTTTTTGGGGAGGGTTAAAAATTGTTTATTGGATTTTTCACACAGCTCTTCATCAAAGGCACTTCAGGAGCATTGGGGAAATTTCACATGATGGCCAGGTATATACAGACAAGTGTAACCAAAAACATGAGATGCCTTGAGAAAACTAAAGCAAAATGCAGTAAAGTCAGGTCCATACCAACACAGGCCAGCTTTCCAACATGGCATATATGAAACAGCGAGGCTCTGTTGTCACGTAAGTGCAGTGCTGCAGCCTCCGTTCAGATGGACCTGTTTTGTGGTCGAATTGTGTCTTGAAAAACCCAAGCGGTGTGGTCTGTCGGCATGTAAAAGCAACCTTAACATCCAGCCATTCAGCGGGGCTGGTCAGTGTCAAACAAAAACTAGAGAGCGCCAACGCATTGGCATCACACCAACCGTGACGCCCAGGTACAGAGTGGTTGCGGCGTTAGTACGTAATACTTCATACATATGAGCATAACCACACCTGTCTTTGAAGTCAGCCTTTATGTTGATGTCAGCTACACACCTGTGGAATAGCGACAGAGAATCTTTCTGATAGGTCCCACTGCAGTTGTTGTGTCGGGAGCAAATTTTGCCACAATGAATTAATGAAAAGATGATTTTATTTTATTATTTTTTTGGTTAGTTGAAGTCATGATATCAAGGAAGAATAAAGTTGTTTGAAGTGAAAATCAGCTGTCTTAGCACTAAACTAGTTTTAAATGCTATAAATATATAGCACTTACTGTTTATTATTCTTTTCTTTTTCCTTCTACTCTTAAGTTAGTATGTAATGCTTTTTTTCTTGAATGTTTAATCTTGCCAACACTTGTCACTTTTTCCACTGCAAAGAAACACAAGTTGAGTTATTACTGAGGCTTGGCCTTCTCTTTGCGGCTTCTTTTTGCAGTTGCACACCTGATCTGAAGGTCGTGATCGTGGCTAAAACTTCCAGATAAGAATCTTGGCTGTACAAGCCGTGATACTACAAGTATGTAATCGGTTTCCAGAATCTCTCCCTGAACAGGGGAGGAAAGGCCCGTGAGGTGATGCGAGGCGAAAAAAGAAAATAACCAAAAGCTATCAAACTGAGTTCAGACTCTGTGTGGGACTATTTGTGTCTCCTTGGATGTTTTACAAAAAAAAAACATTTTATAATCTTCATTTTCTCAGATGTAAGCACAGTATTGGAAACAATATTGTTTTGCAGACAAAGCTGGCACTGTTTATAGGTCTTAAGAGATCTAAACTATGCAGTCAAACCACAAGTGGAAATATGAAGAGTTTTGTAACAGAAATTCATTTTGTTTCTTCGGAAACAGTTAAACTTTGAGCACTAATTTAAAAGCTCTCACTTTTTTCAGATCTTTCTAGTTGCTTCTTAATGAGTCGATGATCTGCTCATTTATGATCTGGGCCCACAAAGTGAACAAACAGTCGTCACCTCACCAGTCGCAGTGGGTATGCCCTTGAGCAAGGCAGTAAATCCCAGCTGTCCAGCAGACCCCGCATAGTTCCCAACAGTAAAAAATCCCCTTCCCAGGTGTGTGTGTGTGTGTGTGGGGGGCGCTAAAATCTGTGCCACAAATGTGATGTAAGGCGAGCGAGAGCAAGTGTCTCCCTCAGTCAGCCTGACCCTCGTTCACCTTACAGCAGTGAGTGAAACGAAATAAACGTCCACAGAAACATTTCAAAACGTAAGCTCAGAGAGCGTTTTACTCTTGAGTCTAACACTTTTCTTATAGCTATTATATGAAATAATTTTCCTCTCTGATGTATGCCTTTAAAGTCCCCCCGAAGAACAGATGCTAAAACATCTGGAGTCTAGTTAACGGCTATTAAAAAAGTCAGTTTGATGGGACGCAAAGTCCTCAGCAGCGTACAAGCTCTGGGGCGCCCGGGTGGGCTGTCACCCACATCTACTTTAATTGTGACCGCTGCATAATTGGTTAAAACAGCAGTATTGTACATGCGCTGAGAGCAGGCCGACATATCAGGGATCAATCAGCGCAGACATAAAAGCACAAGTCGTAAGAGCAGAAACATCAGAAACGGCGAGGCTGCGAGCGTTTGCTCCGTATAAGCTTGCATCGTCTTGACAGACAGATGGCGTAGACGCCCAGTAAAGATTGAGTCCAGAGTTGCAAACATCCACCATAATAATAAATTCTCAGCATTCAACAAGGAATAGGTTTGCCAGCGAGTGTTGCAACAATCTGAAAAGTGATTGGCTGCTGACAGGCTACATTTCCCTTAGGTTGAGCTCCACAGATTTTCAGATGACAATCTATGCATAGCGTTATTAAATTACCCAAGTTATGGTTAAAAACACATGGCCTTTCAAAGAGCGGGCTCTGATACGGGCTATGGGGAGGATACTTTTTTTTAAGTGATATTTAAGAAGAAGTGGCCAGGAGTGCAAATCACAGGAATATTAGGTGCAATCAGCTCTCAGGAGTATGCATGCCACTGAACTTGGTAATGCCCATTCATCCAGTGATGGGCATGTAAATCGCAACCACACCCAAACAGCCCTCAGTTTCACCTTCTCAAGCTTTGCAGCATCAAATTTTCAACCACAACTTAGCAGTCACTAACTGTTAGTGACATTGCAAGATTTACAGACACCGCTGCAGCCAGAAAGTCTGTATTTGTGGAGAATTGAGAGTAAAAAATGCTACTGGAGACCTGCAGCATTTTATTTCTTGCATTAAACTTGAAATGCTGCAAATGTCAAGGATCTTTTGAGGCTAACTGGTAAGAATACATGCAGTTTGTAATAGTAAGTGTTAATAAGGCAAAAAAAGGAGTCTTGTGATCCCAAAATTACACATCCCTGGGGTGATTGAATTTTAGTCATATCCTCACGAAGCAACGGGGAATCTGCGCGCAACAGCAACCCCCACTCTTTGAAGATTTGAAAGCCCTCTAATTAATAGCATTTTTTTCTCCCCGTGCGCTGAAAAAGAATGGTTTACTCAATAGTTGGCACTTGGCATACATACCAACACATTGTCATCCTGATTTACTGTAACTCTGCGTGCCTTTGAAGGGTACGAAGGCTGTAAATGTTGTAATGAAGTGAAATGAAGCAAAAAAGGGCGAAAAACCATTTCTCATAGTCATATAATGTAAGGAGGAGAAGAAAAAAAATCACTTTGTTGCCTTCATCTAAAGTACGAGCCGCACCAGTTTGGTAGTAGCCCCGCAGACTGCTTGTTTGTCTTCTGTCGTTCTGCTGGGGCTTAATCTCGGGCCAGAAATTGGCTGTTGAATCGTGTTTGGCTGTCAGAACAGAAGAAAGTGTAACGCCATATGGCTGAATATACACCACAAATCCTTTGAGAGGTAAAAGCCCCCCCCCAGTATGCCAACAGCTGGAGAGGAGATGTGGAGGCACCTGCGCACCAAATGAACAGCAAACGTTGCCGCTCGCAGGAACATCTGGAGGTCTGCGCGCCGATAAACTGTTCCAACACACAGTCCTCCATCAAGCTGGAATTCCCGTGCTCGTAAGGTCAGACACAGCTGGCAGCTGGTCAGGGATGTAGACGTTAACTGCTTCGAGCTTGCCCAACACAGTCGGCGTCGGGTGTTTGACATGATACATCTCATCCCCCATCCAGAGGGGGGGAAAAAAGGAGGGTTCCCACATCTGAGACGAGGTATAGAAGAAATTCGAACCATAACTTCTTTTTGTGATTTGCAGCGGCTCTGCCTTGTAAAGGCCCACAAAAAGACCCTGGGAGTTCACGCTGCTTTCAGGAGAAGGAGCTTACTTGTCATCGGGGCTTAATAACGATGTTTACTCGAGTGTCACAGATGGAAACAGGGAATATATCATCCTGGGCACTACTGGGGTAGGCCCCCCAAGGAAGGCCAAAGTGTCTGTCGGTAAGCTTGTCTGCTTTGTTTCTAAGCAGTAAGGCGAGCCGATACGTGGTTATTTATTATCTTTTGATCCGTGCTAAGGTGCCGCATGCGTCACTGCTTTGGTAGATGTCAGTTATCCAAACACCGAGCAGATGTCCAGCTCTCTACAAGCTGTCTGGTTGTCAGCAATGGAGAGCCTTAATGTCTCGGGCTATTACCTTTTATTTATGCTGACACCCCAAAGTGTGACCAAAAAGCTGTCTCGTTTACTGCGAGGCTCGATGAAAAGAGTTGGCTTTGGGTGGTCTCGTTTGTGTTTTCAGTGCCAGTTTTTGAGGGGTTTTTTTTTTTTTTTTTTGGTTGTTTGTTTTTTGTTTTCTGGGAATCCTCCAAAGATGTGATCACAAACTGGCTGTTCGAACAGAAAGCGACTTGGAGCAATCCATATTTTAAACTCTAAATCCTTAGCACGAAACATTGCCTTGTCAGAGCCAGACACGTCTCGAATGTGTTAAAGTCGGGTCAGTGCGTCCTACAGAGTTCATGTGAATGTAGGTCGACCAGAACCAGTCCCATATGAACAAACGTGCGGTTTGTCCCGCCGCTCACTTGCTCATGGGAACGACCCGCCGCTGTAGTGCAACTTCCCCTGTTTTTAGGGATGAGCTCAGACCAGACCAGCTACATCAGATCCTTTTCCTTTGACAATTTTTTTGTAGCTTATTCATGCCACCACTGAATAGGGCTGGGACCAGGTGCCATATGAATGGGTATTCCTCTCAGATTAACCGCAGTTCATGTCCTCCTTTTGTATAAAAAGGTGAATTTTAGAAGCAGTCGTGTCCAGGTGACTGTCTCAAACGTCAGAAACTCAGACAAAAGTGACTTGGGTTACAGGATGTGTTACAGCCCAAATGGGACAGACAATGACTTGGCCGCATGTGAATGTGCTGGCTGACAGAGTCTCGCATCTTTTCAACTGCCCCAAGTTGTGTCTGTGCAAACATTATACCCCCCAAGAATAGAAAAGGCCACTTGTAGCAAGAGTTTCGCTCTCAAAAACTTTGTAGCATTCAGCCCTTTTGTGTTGGGTTCACCGAATTCATCTAAGGTGGCAGCAGCTGGTAACAATAGGCTCAGCGTGCTCAAAAGATGTGGCACCTTTTTCCGTGCGTAATTTTCCGTCTTTAATGATATTTTCCTTTGTGTCCCACCAGGAGAAGTTACTGTACAGAAAAGCTGACTTCCACGGCACAGAGGATAACAGGGGCATAACTCAGCGAGCGAAAAGAAGCCCCGGCAAGGAGCCAGAAACAGGTGCAGCCCTTTTTTTGCGTGTTATGAACATTTGACATCCTTTAATACTATTGTCTCTTTGATCCTTACGCCTTGAAACACAAGACTGTTTTTTGCCTCCTAAGTTGGTCTTCTGTTTTGTTTTTTGTTTTTGTTGGGTTTTTTCAAGCACATCATCTATTTTCCATTAATCATTTCTTTTTTTTTCAAAAAGAAAAACTAACTTTAGCTCTCTGGTTGCACCTGCATCAGTTTGTTTTCTGGATATGTACTTGGCAACTAGCGAGTCAACTGTTGAGCAATGCTTTCTGTAACGCGCATTTGCTTGAACGGGACTCAATTCAGTGTAATTAACTGGCTTATGGTAGGCTTAGAGGTCTTAAATTTTGAAAACTGTTTGCTAATGGTTTCTCACTTTCTTTCTTTCTTTGTGTGTGTGTGTGTGTGTGTGTGGAATTGATGTTTTATTGCTTTGTGCTTACTTAACAAAGCAGCGCCACCGCATAATGTTGCCGTGTTTATAGAGCGAGAGATTCAATGGAATGGGATTGATTATTACTTGGATGGCAAACAAGGACAACAAGGAGTTTGGGAGGGCTGCACCAATTTGAAACAGACAACGAAGCCCGGGTCCCCCCCAATCCCCCGCCCCTCCACTAAAAATAACATTAGGTCCACCAATTTTTTTTTTTTTAATTTAATTTAATTTTTTTATTTTTCTTATTGTTTGAAGCTGTCAGCAAAGCAGTTACGCACTTTGGAGTCCAGCTGTGTTATCAGTGACATTAATGTCGCAGCAAATGACAAAAAGCATACTGACTTTGTGAGTCATTTTCGAGAACCCGGCAACCATGCGTGAGCATAGCTTTCATTAATTCTGCTGAATTGATTTATGCTAATCAATAGCTCCGTGGTAAACCATGTGGCCGGTATGTCTGAATTTGCTTTTGTAGTTTTTCTTTTTTTTTCTTTTTGTTTAGAATCTGCACTATGCAAATAAAAAGAGAAAAAAAGGGAGGGAAGCCTTTGAAGTTTCACGTCTGAGTGCAACAAGTGCAGCACGATCACAAGGCATTCCAATGTCTGTCTCGTGACACTGAATACTTGGGGGCAAGTTTAGTGATTGTGTTTAAATTAGAAGAAAAAAACTCACCTTCAAGACTTTATACATAAATCAGTAAAGTCCCGAGCCTCTAAACACTAATCATTCCCAGGTCTCTCCTCTGCTCTTAGCGCACAGACAAAGGCTTTTGTAATCTCAGCCTTAGATGTGTGTGTGTGTGTCCTGTGTTTGCACATGTGCGCACGTGTGTGTGTCCTCGGCACTCCTAACGGGCACCAGATTCCAGATAGGGCTGCTCGTTAAGAGAAATCTATGCGGATGCATCCAGTCATTTAGCCAGAGGAGAAACACTGGCCATATGTTTGAGGGGGGACTCAAACTGTGAGGTTTTAAGGTTAAATGGCCTTTGTAGTTATAATGACATGGTAAACACAAGAGCAACCGAGACAGCTTTTTGAAAAGGATTCTTCAGCTGTGCGCGGCACATATATACGTGTGCGCGCACACACCCTCTTGCAGATGCAAACACTGAGAGCATTTCGTCTTTCAAGCACTGACATAGATGCCCCACCAACATCCGTGCACGCACATCCATACACATGGTTGTAAAGGAGGAGACACGCACACACACAAACACACATGCACACACACACTTTCATCTGCATTCTCCATCTGGGCTTAATTCAAAGAAAAGGATTTTGGCAGGATAAAGTATCTCTCTAATGATCTTCTCCAGTTCCACTGCCTGTGAATGCTTAAGGCACTTGTTCATACAGAGGAGGTGAAACCACACTTACAAATTACTACACTACAAGATACCACAGACTGACATACCTCCACTCTAGTGTTCAGTGCACACCATCTCAATCTGTTATTTCAGCCTATTTAGGATACCTACATGGAATGATCTGGATGCTCGATGTGTCATTTGAGATGATAATTGTTGAAGAGGGCATTTGAAGCTTAATCACGCTGCTTTGGTTTCTTTCAGAATCAACTGGAAAGGAAAAAAGGAAAGAGAAAAAAAGAGGTATGACAAAATCCGGCATACGTTTCTGTTATTATGGTCATTCATTTGACTGCTATCTGCTGCAAGTTTCTACAAATGCACTTGAGAAGTCTTCCAAAATCCAAAAACCTCCTTAACTCAAAGTGGGCGACAAGCTTTCAGTATCTATGTAAATGTAATACTTGCCTCTGTAGCTTTTGTAATATCAGCAATTACAATCTGCACAGTTGCTGCAGGGGCAAATTAGTGATTTGTGGTGATTTATAATTAAAACTAACTTGACTGCTAACCATTTATTGCATCTTTCTCCACAGGGAAAAAAAGGCCTGTGCCAGGACCACCTGGCCCTCCTGGTCCCCCAGGTCCACAGGGGCCACCGGGTATCCCTGGAATCCCAGGTATTCCAGGAAGCAATGTTGTGGGACCTGCAGGGCCTCCAGGACCTCCTGGGCCACAAGGACCGCCAGGCGCTCAAGGTCCAGCAGGTATAAAATTTGCATCGAATCCTCCTCAATAAGCAATACTCGAGCCAGAGAGCTTGAAAACGAGCAGAGAGATCCTTTTCTTAGGTTACAGTTATTTCCTGCATCCAGACACTTTCCCACAGCAGAATGGGGCTCAAGTTGTCAAAATTGATTCACTCATTGCTCGCACTGTGAGAGTTTCTGGTGCAGGATGTCAAACATTGTGTGGAGCAGAAATGATCTATCTTTAAACTATGCCAGAGTTTGTTTTCTTTTAATCATCCTCTCACCTCAGCAGTGCAGAGGCCAGAATTTGAACACGTCTCCCTCTTGCTCTTGCAGGGGTTCCTGACAAGGGCAAAACAAAGGAATTCCAGGTAAGAGTATGTCACCTTTTTAAAATTTTACATACAATTTTCTCCCAGTCGCCGCTTCTGGTGAAACAGCTGTTCTCCTGTTTTACGTGAATTTGGATTAGTCACCAGAGATCTTTTGTCTTCCAGCCAGCAGTGGTTCACTTGCAGGGGCAGGAAACTACGATCCAAGTGAGAGAAGGTGGGTGCTCCGTCTACGCTCATTTATAGTCACACAGAACAAAAAAGCATGCATAATCCCTGCCATTGGTTAAACACAGAGTTCTGGATGTGTGCTAATAGACGTGCCTGCTAAACCTCAGAATTACAAGAGAAAAAATATAAACACAGTAGATTGTTGACATGCAGTGAATGTTTATACTTGAGATCCAGCATGCCAGATTTGGTCATTTTTAAGAATTTCTGTGCTCACCAAGGATTTTCTATCCAGGGTAAATGTTACTACCAGTTTTTACCCATCGCACTGTGTAGGATTATAGACACCCTAAAGTTATCCTATAGCCGTTTTACAATCTGGAATGGTAACTCATACTCATGTTGCATGCTAACTGATTCTGATTATCCTTCATCACATCATGGGTAAGCATCATTAGCAGGTTTATACTGTGTGTCAATGCTGAGCTCTGGTTGCAGTTAAGCACTGCTGAAAGCTGTTTATGTTGACCCTCTTTTTGTGTTTGTTGTGACATGTTTAGATCTGTCTCAAGGCATCCTTAAGAACTGGAAGATGGTGTCCATCCATCACCGCGTGTTTAAAATGCACTCTCGCACTGGGCAGCTAGAGGTGCTGTTGGACGGTGTCTACTTCATATATAGTCAGGTAGAAGTGAGTACGGTCCTTGACGTAACTCTTTAAATTTACAGTTGATAGTCAAAAGAGCTGGCAGTCGTTCTAAAGCTAAGCTCAAGAATGACAGAGTTGATCTGCCGGCTTTGTTTAAGCATATAAATGTTACCTTTTTAATGTAAGATGTATTTCTTTTGCCCTTTCCCTGTGGCTAAATGTGAAGCTTCATAACTCATATTCATGCTGGCTTCTTTAATATTGCAGCTGTTTCAGCTTTAAATAACCCCTGAAATTATCATGTGGAGTCGTACACACTTTAAAGTCTTGTGATTTGTATTCCCCCCTCCTCCCTCCCTGCCCCCTCCATCCCCGCCCCCTCCCCGCCCCATTTACCAGGTGTACTACCTCAACTTCACTGACATTGCCAGCTATGATGTGATGGTGGACTCCAGCCCATTCCTCCGCTGTACTTGCAGCATTGAGACGGGCCAGCGCAAGTTCAACACCTGCTACACGGCTGGTGTGAGCCCACTCCGCGCCGGCCAAAAGATCTACATACGCATAGCTCATGAGTACACACTCATCAATATGACCAACCACACCACTTTCCTGGGAAGTGTCAGACTTGGAGAGGCTCCATCTGCTGGACAGAACGGATAACTGCACAGTCACCAGCGCCCACCCCCAACCCCCCGATGCGTAACCAAAAAGCAGCAGTCACGTTAGCCCAGAGTCACACTGCCTGTTCATCCTGCCTGACGTGGGATTGACACAGTAATTTAAAAGCCTATGTTTTGCCTCTGTTTAGAGGGCTGGTAAAAGTTGAGGACGCCCCTTTAGTGACTTTTGTTCACTTTCACAGATGTCTGTATTCAAATGAACCAAATAAGACAACTTCTGCTGCCCTTTACTTTAATTCTGCGCAGAGATCGATGAACCAAATGTTCTCATCAGAGAGAAGTTTCTATTTGTAGTCGCCATTTTGTACCGGCAAGGACGGGATCTCTCTTTAAAGTGAGGAAGGACACTGTGTTGATGTATACTAAGTGCTGTTGAATGATAATCTTGTATCTCCAAAAAACAAAAAAACAAATAGCTAAAAAAGTAGCTATTTGTTCTGGGGCTTTGTTGGCCTTTTTTAATTCATTTGAATATATTAACAGTTTAAAGAAAATGAAAGATGATGCAAATGTTCAACACAAGTATAAAAGTATCTATGCAAACTAAAGAAAATCCACTAAAGCTGGAGTTATAAGGTGTGCACAGAGCAACAGCACTATATATTTTGCGCGCATTTGCACTACAACATCCCTGCAGAATATCAGTGATATGTTTTGTTACAGCGCTATTGTTTAGTTACCTTATGAATGAATCCATGTAGAGAAATGATAGTTGTTAATACATGTCTGTACATACTGTATATAAAATGGGATATACTTTTGTAAATGGAGTTGATTGATGGATTAAAATGTTTCATTTTCTGTCTAAACCATTCGTCTCTTGTGTTTGTGCAGCCGGTGGTATTAATTTAAAAGGTTACAACTTCTCTTTCATATCGGACTGAGCTGGCACGAGTACTGACAAGAACAAATGATGCTCTGCGAGCGAAGCCTTTGTCTTTATTAAAATGTGGCTTTTTACTTCGACTGCGAGTTTCACAATACATCTCAGAGTTTGGCTGTAATTTTCATGCAGTCCAAATGAGTTCCATCTTGAGAGGCAGGGCAAAGATAGTTCCTCATTTAAAAACTAATTTTGAAACTGAACGTTTAGGTTTCCGGAGTGTACTGATGTGTGACGTGGCTCGTTTGAGTAACTTGGGGACTGGGGGGGGACAGCTCGTTAGTCTCAAAATGCTCTATAATGCGTTATTATCACTAACAGCGTTCATGTTTTGTCTCAGTCTTTTCCTGGTGCACAGAGCCAGGGTTTTAGAAAATGATTTTCGCAAACTCCAAGGAGACATAATTCTACAATTAAATCAACCATGTTCTGAGGGAGTCGATGGGAAATTGGCCAAGATGCTTAAAACAAGCGAGGTATGTCACTGATTATACAGGATGGAGTCATCTTGGACATTGTACTACTGAGATTTATACCATTAGTGAGTTGTTCAGATAGCGCTGCAATAATAAATTTTATCGCAAGGCTTTGTTTTCTCATAGGACATTAAGTCAAGAGTCTTCCAGGAAGCTCAGAGTTCTCTGAAGATATCTTCTAGGAGAGTCAAAAGGGACCCAGGCAGTTCTAGAGGTGGGTCAGAGCTGAGAACTGAAAATATCTTGTTAGTTCCAGTCTAATCTGGTAATGACAGCACAAACAGTATATGCTAAGTTAATAAAAATGAAAGTAGAGTGTTTATTTCCTTCTCTTGCCAGCTCCAACAGCATTTCTGCAGTTAAGGGCTGACACTAACAAACGGCCAGACATAAGAGGTAAAACTAAATCCAAGTCGTTGGCTGTACCGCTGTGCCTTCTGCCATTATTTTGATGAAGCGTATCTTGCCTTTTTCTCACAGGAAATATAACTGTGATCTCTTGGATTGTTTCTGCACAGCGAGGAAATGCAATTTCACAAAAGGAAAACAGAATTGTTGTCCAAGAAGACGGTTATTACTTGGTGTTTGGACAAGTATTGTGTCACTCTAACTCGAGCAGAACTAAATTGATCATGCATATGATTTGTTCCAACCAGTTAGGTAATGTTCTGCTTAATTTGCAGGTTTTGTTTGAAAGCCCAAGCATAGTTATGGGTCATGTCGTTCGAAGTAGGGCCTCAGCTGAAGCCGAGTTGTTGCGCTGCCTGCAAGCGATGCCCGATAGATATCCTGCCAACACATGCTACACTGCAGGTCAGTGAGAGACTGCTGCTGTGGAGGTTTTTTTGATTTTGGACACAGCCGCTCTCTGTAATACACAGCGCTGTTCCTTCCTCTACTTATCGAGGTCAAGTAGGCATATTTTTGAAAATGTTACACTGTTCCTTGAAAGTCGATCTCTCGTGCTGATTTCCAGTTCCACATTTTTATTCTTAGACACTATACTAAAGTAGCTTTGCATGATTTACAGTTCAAAATAATCCCTGTTCATCTTATATCAGGGCCTTTGTGCAACTACACAGTTTATTCCAGGTTTTAGGCCTGTATCGGCCAATAGTTTGAAGCATTTTGAGTGCTGCTATTTTGCACTTTTGGAACCAGACATAACCATAACTGGAGCTTGCTTAGCTTTCTGCAAAGGGTGTCTACTTACTGGTGGTAAATAAGAGGCTAATGAATCTCACGAACTGTAGTCATTCAAACAAGTCAGCAAGTCAAATAATTTTTCAGATAATTCAGTTTACAAACGCTCCAAAAGGCCCTAACACCGCAAGTGCAGTCAACTGTAACTTCCTGTGTTGGGACACCTGTCAAGCTGGGCACGCCCTGAGTTTTAAATATCACCAGCCTCCATTAAAAAAAAGAAAGAAAAGAAAATTCAGCTACCATGCACTAGCTTATCCATAAATCCCCAAATCTTTCTTTTGTGCCAGGCTATAAACATGCTTGTTAATGCTGTACAGGCTTTTTAACTGGGAGTCTATAGAGTATTTGACCTGGTTTTGGTGCCAGCCTCAAGCATCTATTAGACAAACTGCAGTTTTTGGTATTTCTGCACTGGCTCCATTTTTCTGCCCTGGGCAGTGCCCCTCATCTGAAACAAACCCATCAAGCCAACTTCCTAGTGGGGGGACCACCCCTCATAAAAACCATGAGATGGCCATAATATCCAGGATATCCGACAACATGCAAGTCCATTAGCAAGAAAAAAACAATCCAAAAGTAGCAACAATAGTAAAAAGGCTTTTGTGTATGGCAAACATGTACTGTATGTTTAAATACAGAGACACTTTCTGACAGCGTTTGTCCTCTGTTGCAGGCACAGTGCAGTTGCTTCAGGATGACGAGCTAGAACTGGTGATCCCAGACAGGCCCACAGCCCTGATATCTACAGATGAAGACTCAACCTTCTTCGGTGTCATACAGCTGAACTGAAACAAGACAGTGGGAGGATGATAAGGATGCAGCTGACTGTTGCTGGAAGTGGGAAACTGACACTGAGCAGCATGAGGGCTGTGCAGATATAAAGCAGAGTGGCAGCAGCAGGAAAACTATTTTTCCTGCCAGGCAAATACATTTTTTTCAAATATATATTAGCTTTAAAATGTAGAATTTGGGTGCATGTCCTGGGCTGACTCCTAAACATTTGTACTCATGTGCCAGCACCTCCTTTCATCAGTCTATTTTAGGCGTGTTCCTTTGTACCTTGCTGGGGGCTTCCCTCCTGCTCCACCTACGCGCTGTCTGCTTATTTGTTCCTCTTGTCTATTTTAAAACGCTTTCCGTTTCCAGAGACTTTGTCAGGAACAAACAAATGTATAAATTTATCTCCCAGGAAGGTTCTTGAACACCACAATAAATAATGTATCATCATCTAATTAAAGTTGTTATAAATGGGATAATATGCGTCGGTGCAAATTATTTCTCAACTTATATTTAAAGTGCTAGCAAATTCTAAATGCATTTATCTCTAAAAGTGGCTTCACTTAGCACTAAAAACACAATATGTTTGTCTACAAACCTTTTTTTTTTTTTTTTTTTTACAAATTATAAGGTTTTTGCTTACATGTGACCTAAAGCTTGATAGAAAGAGGCGGTCTAAGTGGTCATGTCTTTATTGTCTAAATATAGTATCCACCTTCCCTATCTGGTGGCCACAGCTGTTTTCTCTCTCCCTTTTTTTTTGATGAAGCATGGCTATAAGAGGGTGTTGGTGTGTGTGTGTGTGAGTGCATACGAGCTCTGACAACAACAGTGGTACAGTTTAGCAGCAGCAGCAGAGGGAGAATGGTCAGACATATGTTCTCCAACTTCCTACTACTCTGGTCACTCAGCCATGACCTTTGCGTAACAGGACTGACGTATTATGCTTCGAGGGTAGGTTCAACATGATCAATATAAATGCTAAATGTTTTTAAATTTGCACTATTTATTTATTTCTTAAGCCTACAGAATTGTTGGTTTTGATATTTTTTAAAAGTGTCCCATCTCTGAGGCTCACACTGTGTTCCTTTAATTTCAAGGAGCAGTCCTGGAACAATCGGAATCTCTCTTCTGTCCCTGTGGATTTGGATGTAAGGCTCAGAAGACTGGACCTGTCCAATAACTTCATCAGACAGCTGCACACGCTTGAGCTGCCTTCCTTGGAGCAGCTGGACTTGAGCAACAACCAGCTGGATCTCATCTCCGAGGGGCTGTTTGAAAACCTGGTTCGACTTGAGCAGCTGAATTTGTCCAGAAACGAACTAAACAACAACCTTGGCAATAACAGCAAAGCCCTCCAATCCCTCAGCGGGCTGAAGGATTTGGACATATCAATGAACGGCCTGAGTGACTTTGCAGCTGAGCACTACCTTAGAAACAAATCTTCCCTCGATCAGCTCAAGATGACCGGTAATGCTTTAACAAGACTTTCACACAAATTATTCACAGAGAGTAAAAGCCTGAGGGCCATTGCTATTGACGACAATCTGATATCTGAGATCGAAGAAGGGACGTTCGAATCACTGATTCAATTAGAGGTGTTAAACTTGGCTAAAAACAATCTTGCGCACATTTGTGATTTTAAATTGCGTCAAGTGAAATTTCTAAATCTGAGCAGAAACTCTGTAGAGTTTTTTGTCACACATGAGGACAGCAGGCTGTACAGGCTTGAAGTTCTTGATCTGAGCCACAACAAACTTCTTTACTTTCCAATCGTTCCGAATATGAACCATTTGCGGTATCTTTATTTACAGAATAACATGATTGGTTCCTTAAATTCAGAGGCTGCAGTGGTGTCAGAGACAAATTCTCTGTATAGTGAGATTATAGGTGAAAAAATTGCAATAAAAAACAACCTACACTCAAACTGGAGGCCCATGCCACTGATTTATATTGACCTGAGCTACAACCACTTCAGGTCTTTCCCAATCGAGACTTTAAGCCTCTTGCTGTCTTTAGAAACTCTGAATCTCAGCCATAACTGTCTACAAAGCATCATCTGGGATGTGAGAAATGACTCTGACTCAGGACCCCTTCGCCAGCTTTTCTTCCACTCCTTAAAGCACCTTGACCTGCAAAGCAACAGGCTGGTATATATTTCCCCACCTTTTCTCAGTGCACTCACACAAATAGAAAGACTAAATCTGCAAGACAACTCAGTCCAACCTTGCACTTCTGCTGACCACTTAGGAAGCATTAACTCAACACAGCGAACAAACCTTGATGACCTTTGTGTTGAATTCGCCTACTTAGGGACTCTAAGACACCTCAATCTTAAAGGAAACGGCATAAAAATGCTTCAGCCTAACACATTTCAGGGGACTTCTTTGGTTTCCCTCAGCCTTGCAAAAAATCCATCACTGGTCATGCAAGAGGGGGCGCTAGAAGGTGTGCAAACAACTCTTCAGTCCTTAATTATCAGTGAGATCAACTTAACCAGCTCTCGTCTGTTGTCTCTACCATGCATGCCGGCATTAACCCGGCTGAACGTATCAAACAACCTGCTGGATACAATTCCCAGCAGTTTAAGTTGTTCTCCCCTGAGAGAAATTGACATAAGACATAATCTTTTTATGACTTTAAACCCTTCGTTGATTCGTGCTTTATCCACAAACCTTACTGTCATGCATATAAGCGGGAATCCTTTCAACTGCTGTGACAACAGATGGTTGATGGTCTTAAATGAGACGGCGATTACAGTGCCCGATATCAGTGAGGCAGAATGCTTTACGAGAGTCAGAAACCTTACGGTGACAGAATATCTGATGAACCCTTCATTGTACTGTTCATTGCACACAAAGGCACAGGAAGTTCATTTTGGGCAAATGATGATAATTTTCTTATTTGCAATTGTTTTGTTAGCAGTTTTCATCATGTTCAGCAGGAAGCTGTGCTGCACACAGAGATCTGTTATGGTGTGAAGTCTCAAATCAGTCTTTTACAGGTTTTTTCTTTAGATAATTTTAGACATGCACATGGGCTATATAAAGTAAGCATACCATAAACTTAGTGGAAAAGTGAAGATTTTGGTTATTGCAGATTACAATCTTGCAGGACATACCTGCAAACTTTCCGTGACCTCTGCAGCTAAAATCTTAAACTGGAAATTGGCATTACTGATTCCCAAGTGGTTTGGTTACAGTGCACGCCAAATCAAGAATCACAAGAGTTCATATCCATTCTTCATTGTGAATGTTTGTTTGAAACTAAAAGCTTTAGCCAGTGGATTACATTTTTATGACGTCTATGAAGCCTTGCAGAACATTCCAAGAGTCACGACTGGACTCCTGAATAATTCAACACAATTGCCATATAGACCCTTGTAAGAGAGCTTTTGTTTAAACATATTGATTTGTATATATTTTTACATAAGAATGGCTTATTTTGTCTTTTTACAAGAAATGTCATTTCACCAGCCTGTTCTGTAATATATAATGTGTGGCTCTGACCCTGGAGACTGTGGTCAGATGTTGCAACGGTGTATGGTTTACATAATAAACATGTCGCACTGAATAACCACGATATCTTGCAGTTCTTTATTTAAGAATACCATTCCCCGCATTTCAGTATCTACAAAATAAATCAGTGAGGTGGGAAGGTGAACAATTATAAGTGAAATGCCACCAAATCATAAAATCCTGACTGTAAGGTCATGATCAGAGAAGGTCGTCCATTAAGATTAAGTGAAACTAAGCAACACAACATTAAACTTTGACTTGCATCCTACAGTACTGATCCACTGGCAATAGCATGAAAAGATATTTGAAATTGTAAGCAAGTACCTCTGGATGTACACCAAAAGAAAAAAAGATATGCCATTGAGCAATCTTTCTTGCTGTCTTCCTATTGGCAAATCCCTCTTCTTGAAACTGATGCAAAGTGCCGTTTTGCAACTGGAACCAGTATATGTGATGTCAGCATTATCACGGGTACAGCAAAACTGCCTATCAATCTAACTCTTGAGCAATATTAACTTTAGGAAAATGTCTGTATTGCCCCACCCACACGTTTCAGCTTCTAGATCAAGTAGCAGCTTGACAAGTTCAAGCAAAGAGCACTTGAAGAAAAGAACACTGTGTGGATAGCATTAGGTGTCAAACCATAGGAATGCAACAAGTAAATTGTATTCATTCTTCTTCTTGGTGTTGATAGTTACTGGCATTTAGACATTAGCAACAGCCTGCATGCAAAGTTGCACGACTTTCTGTTTCTACCTCTACACCAGGGGTGCCAAACACATGGACCCTGGGCCAGAATCAGACCGCCAAAGACTCCATTCTGTCAAACTAGACAGACTTGGAAAAAAATTGAGAAAAAGGGCATAAATTTGGGACTTTTAACTGTATTTTCTATGAGGTTGACAGCTTTTCCTACTGATAAGGACCTCCTCCGTAACCATTCATAACACACCAAAGTAACTAAATAATAGATAAACAGTTAAATTCAATATCTACAACTGAAACTTCTATCTTTTTAAAGAGGGCCCACAGTTAGAAAGTCATAGTCTATTACATCCAGTACTTACAATATGGACAGATTTCTTCCATTTAATACAGCAGCATTTCTTTATCGTGTAGAAAAACTGAGACATACTGCTTAAAAGGTACTTCTTTTTTGTTATATGAAGATATCTGAGGAATTCAATGGATGGTTAAACTTCTTACGGACCAAAGTGGGCTGTATGCAGCCCACTATGTCAAATGAGCTTGACATCCTTGCTCTAGACTGTCAAATGCTGTCTGATAAAAAAAAAAGTTCTAAATTCTTTTAATTGTTAATTTCATTGGAAATGAAAAAAAACCCTCAAACATGCACTATGAAAGATGTCTGAAATCTATTTTTTTTATATCATTTTAAAAACAGATGTAGACACAAAGTACTTTAGAGACAGGCACATTTAGTTCCAGGTCTAAAAAAATTTTTTTTAAAAATTCAAAATTCAGGGTGGTATCATGATACTGATCCAATACCGATACTTTGTACAAAAACTTAATCTTATATATCTTGTCATTTAACATGTATATACTTGCCTGGACATTGCAACAAAAAAATTCAACATTCACACTTTCCCTCATTCACAGTAGTGCTGTTCCACACTACAAATACTGGTATCGATCCAATACCAAGTAAATACAGGGCCAGGATTTGTTATTATTTGTTATTCAGGTAGCTAATTGGGGGAGAGTAGTATGCCATGAATTATCGTTTTAATCACCACTATATCACTGATTACTTTCCACAATAATTAGTTAACGCAACAAAATACACCTTTCACCTTTTCAGGTCTTTTGAAACTGGGTTTTTTGAGACCTGGAATGCAAGTTTTTCTGTCTTTAAACCACACAAAAAGGTTTGGACTTTCTTCAAAGTGCATATTTGAGGTCTATTTTTTTCCAAGGAAATAATTAACACAGTTCACCGGGCTACATATTGAACTCGAAGGATACAAGCAAAGTATCAATCCTATCCTGCTAGTATCGATCCGATACCAATACTAGTGTTGGTATCGACACAATCGATATTTGGATCGATCCATTCCGCCCACCTCTACTCACTGGGGCCTCTTCTCAAGATGGCGGTCTGGCCTTGGTGGAAAAAGGAGTGGGATACATTTTTATGATAACTGGGTTTTTGAAGAAGAAACCGAGGTCAAAAAGTAGACTAAAAGGAATTGTTCCACTATGGTAATTTGCGGAACCCCCAAGAAAATCTATGAAAAGAAAAGGACCGTCAAAGTCAGGAATAATAACGCTAATTGGCTAGCTAACTAGCCGCTAACTAGCCACCAGTCATACTCGCAGGGGGCACGCATGCCATGGCTCTTCACCAGCTGGCTGTCAGCCTCCAGTCGGCGCCCTCCATGATCTCCCAGAAAGTGCAGTTAACTTACCAGCTGTTCTTGTTGGAAAATGCCCGGAATAAACTTGAACAAGACCTTCGCAACTTCACCACCAAGGTAAAGCTAGCTGGAAAGCAAGCGACTAATTAATGCATTTAGTTACGTTAGCTGATATTGCTAAGACCAGTGGAAAAAGTACAGTGTGTTCGTGAAATATCAGCTGACTGCCAAAATTGATTTCCTCTGAACTAATAAACACAATGTATGTGTATTTTTAAATAAACCACACAAATTTCCCCGTTTTTTCTTTTTTAACAACCAGGCCTATAAAGATGTCCAAGGTTACCTGAATTCATCTTGTCCCAGGAGCTTGTTCAGTGATCTCTCAAAAGCTTTAGATGTGAAATGTCAAACAGTCGCAAAGCTTTCAGCTTCATTAAAGGACTTCACAGCTGGTAAGATATAAATTAATCGTATGGCTACAGATGGATAAGTAACTGTATTAATAAACCTCTGCCTGCTTTCCCCATCAGACCCGCAGGTTTGTCTCCTTCCTAAAGTTAAAAATGGAGTCAGCGGAAATCAGATACAGCAGCTTGGTGTCAAAGAGATTCAGATTACAGATGTTTTTAAGTTTGGGCCCATGTTAAAGAACTCGCTGATGGCGAGCTCAATAGCAAAAGCAATCCAGGTACTGGGAGCCACGGTGTCTCTTCTGCAGCTACAACGCTTCCTCACCTCGAAGCCTGCAGCAGGCTATCAGGACGACATGATATGCAGGCGTTCTTCAAGCCTCACCAGCACTGTTTTGACTTCCAGTTGTGATTTTAAGGTTGAAGAAAAGCAGGTTGATTTTGAGGAGAAGAGCCAAGCGGATGCTGGGATTTTTCCACCTGTCGCTGATGAGAGCTGTGACAGAAGTGCAGAGAGGCCTCAAATACTTTTACCTCCCTTAAAAGCTGTTTTCCCCGAGCTCAGTAACCCAAAACCCATGAACACCACAGCACTATTACACTGGGGATGTGAAGATGATGTCAAGGTGCAACACCAAAAACAAACATCCTCCCAGCTGCTGCACTTCCTCAGAGCAAAAGTTAAAAACATGGGTTCACTGGAGGTCACGGCCATGGAGTGGGCTAAACGTGCATGCAGTTCAGATTTACAGCAGCCTGTGTCACCTACCATTACAACACAAAAAGACCAGTTCAGTCACGTTGTCACCGATCTGGTAGAAGTTCTTGCTCCAAAAACTTTGAATGCAAAGTTTGAAACCCAAGCCCCAGTCTTCAGAGTGAAGAAAGCCGAGTCAAGTGGCTCTCTCATCTATAGTTGCGTGATTGCAACACAAACTGAACTCTGGGATATTGGAGACATCTTCGCAGAGGTAGTGGAGAGGGTCTCTGATCCTGGCCCCTTGGGAAGTGAAGACTGCCAAAATATAACTACTCAGCCAGAGATCGTGGGTGTGAATATCCACTGGAAACCCAGAAGTCCCAAGTGCGCAGACCCTGAACGTGATAACAGTTCTGATGGTGCGAAAATGGCAACAACCAACAGTTTAAAGATTCCCGATTTCCAAATTCGAAGATTTGAAGAGACTGAGGTTGTGGTGTCTCACATTGTGAGTCCGAGCAACTTCTACATCCAGCAGGCAGACTCCCATGAGAAGCTACAGGCCTTTGCCACAGAGTAAGTTATTCAGCGCTGAGGCTAAACTTAAGTCTGCTTTTTCTCAGATTTTCCCGCTGATTCACTGATGACATTTTCAGAACTTAAAGAGCCATTTATGCCTTTTATTCATAACCGTTTTCTTTGTAGATTTTTTTTTCTTTTTTAATAACCCACATGTTTCTGGTCATCATCATTATTATTTTCATTTGGCACAGCTGGAAAGCCAGTAGTTCATATGCTGAGCAGAGCTGCATTCCAGATATTGGAACCGTAGTAATGGGTTGGTTCGCCGAGCGAGAACAATGGTGTAGGAGCCAGGTGATAAAGATATGTGGAATGAGCAGAGGTGGGTTCTGTCGTTGTATTGAAATGTTTTTGCAGATGTATGCCTCTAGATGGTAGCAGTGTCACTTTGTTTTCCTGGTAGCCACTTGGGAATATCACACTGGATTTTTAGTCTTGCTTTTTATGCTCTCTGTCTTTTGGATGTAAGATGGTGCTGGGACAGAGACATCCATCAAGGTGGAAGTGAAAAGGTTGGACTATGGTGACACTGCCTGTCTGTCACTGTCAAATATAAAGGAGCTGACCCCTGAAATGGCTACTGTACCACTTCAGGCTGTGCAGGTTTCACTGGCTAATGTAAGTGGATTTACAGTCTTCCACCTGCATGGACACTTAAAAATCTTCAGAGAGAGTCATACGGGCTGTCCCTGCCAGAATTTGCATACATGGAAATGGTTAAAAAGCTGTGCTGTGAGAGTGTGGGCTTAATTATTTGCATTTGTCCACTATTAGTCACAGCGTTATCTGTTACTTGGTGAGAAAAGGAAATGAATTATCTCAGTTCATGGTATTTTGTGTGTATTTCCTACCCCTTAGGTGACGCCTGTGAATGGGAGAGATTGGTCTGAGGAGGCAGTCGGCTGGTTCAAAGCGACTGTACACAACAGGACCCTCTATGCTAGGCTGTACCCGCAGGAAGGCAAAGTTACAGTCGAGCTGTTCATGGAGAAGGGAAAGCTCGGAGCCATGAGGTATCGAAACATAAAACACAGTCAGTTAATTGTGGCATAAAACTTTTTAGTGGACAGAATTTTAACAGTAAAAAATTATTAAGTCACCATTAAATATTTTATCGGTACAAGCAATGCAATTTGTTAAATTAAGAAGTAGCATGGTGGCTGTATAGAAGTGTGAAAAAGTCTTGAGCCACAACTCGTTTCTTTCTTCCTTTCCTTTCATGTATTTTGCTAGGAAAACGGGTGATGGGAAACATATGCAAACATACCTGGAAATGCAGGAAATAAGGCAAAAACAGAGTTTGCACAATTCTTACAAATTTTAAAATCAATATTTGGAACGACCACTTATCATTTTGAACGTAGCCTGAACTCTTAGGCAGCTTTCTTGTCACTTCTTTAAATGGTCTTCAGGAATAGTTCTCCAGGCTTTTTGAAGGACATTCGGCACTCTTCTTGGGAAGTTGGCTGTCTTTTTGTTCTGTCGAGATTATCCCAGACTGCTTCAGTAATCTGCTTTGAGGCAGCCAGTTCATTACTGACTGCGGTTTTCTATCCAGGTATCCTTTTACTTTATTAGCAGTGACATTGGGATTATTGTCATGCTGATTGGCCATCTTCAGTTGGATGCCTTGCAGATGGCATTGCATGGTGGCGGATCAAAATCTTAACAGTACTCATCAGCCTTGACAAGATCCCCAGTACCTCTGGCTGAAACTCCTTTTTCCATTTCCTCTGTTAAGCTTTGTTTATTTATTTATTTATTTATTTTGATGTAAGTTGGCTTGGCTTGAAATGGAACCTCAAACCATGACAGCACCTCCATGTTTTACAGATGAATGGAGGCACACACTGCTGTACCTCTCTCCTGACCACCTCTGTGCACATTGATATTGATGTGAACCAGAAGTTTCATCCTCATAAGACCTTGTTGCCACAGATTTTGCCTGCTACTTCTTTTGTACTCCTCTTGTCCAGTTTGCCCAAAATCTTTTGAGGACACACTGCACCCCATGCTGAAATATGCTAAGTATTAAGTTCATAGCTCTTTAGGAATCACCTTGTTGATGCAAAAATATTATCATGCCTGTGAAACTGTTATCTTTGGCATTTTTCATAGATTCAGCAAAAGAAATGGGAAAACATAAACAGGTAACAGGCTGCTAATAAGAAGGGATTAAAGATAAAACGTAAAACTGGTCTTTAACACAGAAAGTAGTTTACTTTTCTTAATGCTGGAATCATTTAAAGGCCACAGTGTTGGGTGGCTTAACAAATGTTCCTCTTAAAATGAGCAAAAAAGCAGCAAGGGTTCAAAGAAACACTTTGTTATCCAGGCTTTCAGAAAGTTTTTCAAGTTTGGATGGCTCAAGACTTTTACACAGCACTGTTTATCTGTTTGTGCCACAAATAGGCAAAATACAATCATCTACTCTACATTCAAAAAGGACCAATAAGTAATGATCAAATATGTGGTCCTCTGGCTAAGTTGCACAAGTCGTCTGGGAATAGCAACGTTTTTGTCTTTCTGGCAAATATTAGTAACTTTATGAACACACTTAACACGTCATTTCAGGAGGGGTGCTTCAGTGTCTTTGAGACTGGCCCAAAATGGACACGCCATCCACAGCAAACTTAAGAAGACCAGTCTCATCAAAAGAAGTAAGTTACATTATATTTTAAAAATGCATTTTCTCTAAGAGTCCACACTACGCTAATATACTTCAGTGCGGTGTGTTTATTCCTCTGTGTCACCGCTCTATGTTGATATTCACAATCTTTCATTTTGTTTTGTAGGCAGTGTTCAGCTTAAAGCCCAGAAACAGGACTCTGACTGGGAGAAGTATCTCATATCATGCTACACTCAAAGGAAGTAGTTCAGGTGTGTGTGTGTGTGTGTGTGTGTGTGTGTGTGTGTGTGTGTGTGTGTGTGTGTGTGTGTGTGTGTGTGTGTGTGTGTGTGTGTGTGTGTGTGTGTGTGTGTGTGTGATTATGTTGGCGTCCTTTTATCCTAATTGAATGATTGCACAACCAGTGCTAAAATTAAAATGCAAGCTTACTGTACCATGCAGCTCGAACATATAGTGTATACCAACATTGTTTATAGTGTAAAGCCTAAACGAGTAAAATGTTTGAATGAGGAACAAAAATATTCCTTTTAGACTGACCATCTGTGTGCAACATAGTGGACTGAGTTGTCGCCAACTTGAATGGCTATACAAAGTTGAAAGGTATTTGGGGAAAAAAATTAAATGTAGATTTATAAAGGATTGACTGGACTAGTACACATTAAGTCATGTCTGTGTGTGTATATATAAGCTATCTTGTGTATTTTTAGTTCATACAGTTAGAGCTGGAAAACTGTTTCAACTAAGCATACATTTATGTTCTCTCTAAGACGACTAAACGGGAAGTTTCTTTCTTCTTTTGTATCTCGAGCTTTTCTTCTTTATGTACAGGGAAAGCATACAAAACTAGTTTTGCTTGTTTTATTTTGACTATGTAATTTGAAGATATTGGTTAACCTGTTCCCTTTTCCTGTGTTTAAGAACAGAACTGTATTTCAAGTCCTGATTATTTTTAGCCACTAGACGGTGCCTGCTCAGTCTGATTACCCACTCTCTATTAAGTTGTATTCATTTCTATATTATTACCTTATCTGCATGCTACAACAGGTCTTTTTGGTTTTGTTTTTTAAATGTATAATTTATCTTTGATGATAATCACAGAAAAGCTTTGCTGACTTAATAATATTGTTCTTATGCAATGGCAAACTTATCTTTATTTTTGCATATTTGCCTTTGAAATAAAGATGTGTTCTCTACAATTGTACATTTGTGTCTCTTCCTTGTGTAGAGAGAATGTAAATGAGGTGCAGTTCATTCAGATTATTAGCAGGCCACCCAAACCCTCCCACTACACTGTCAGAAGTGACGGTACGGCCTGCGAGTGACGCAGAAAAACTCATGGCACAGTGAGCCGCTGTGTGTCATCTGACTGTACATGACAAATGACCACGTTGTGTTGCCATAAATCATGGTTTCTACTGTTACGTGGAAGGGGGTGTGACCACAACTAACCTGTTGACAGTGCTATGTAAATAACTTTTAATATGAACCATTTCAGATTGTTTCAGGGCGTGCACATTTGGTAACATGTTATATTGGACTTAACTGAACTAACCTGTGTGACTGGGTTAATATATTCTTGTGGCAGTATAGTCGGAATTAAAAAGTCTAGATAACATCAAAAATTCAAGCTGTATTTTATTTTTAAAGTGCAAATGACAATTTAATCAAATCATCAATCTTTTAAAGTTGCTGTAGCATTCAAATTTAGCCACTCCATTAGACTGTGCAGTAGTTCCCTAGTTCATATATAATCTGGATGAATTCGTAAACCTGTTAATGTCACAGCAGCAGTGACTCGGGTCAAAAGCGTCCTTCACTTCCCTGCCCTGCCAAGCACAATAAATAATGTGGCACGCTGAGGCCTTTTGTGTCCACACAGATTCTTTCTTTTGCCCCGGGGTAGGCGGAAATCGAGGCGTTTGATCTGAATTCTGAAAGAGTCTTGTTGCAGCCCCATAAAGGGTGCCATTGTATGTAAATAGTTTATATAAGAGCATATGACCGCTACGGTGCAGGGCAGTGGCTAGTGGCGGAGGAATGATTAGCATTTTCCAAACGCATGGTGTTCTCAATCCAGCCTTTTGGCTCGCTAAAAAACACAAAATTTGAATTTATTTCTTCCCATTTTGTACACATTTTTGTGTACCACCAGCAGCTGAAGGTAAAAATCCATGTTATCTCCTTTCTAATTGTTTTATACTAACAGTGAGAGGTTGGATTTGGGGTGAGTGATGACTGACATGCCCCAGTGACTTGACTTGGCAAATACTTGGCATGCTTACGGTCTCATCATCATTCCCTTTATGGGAGCAATGTTTTACTGAATATGCTTTAAAAGTCACATAATTTTAAGATCTGTTTAAGGCAAATCTCAAAGAACATAGCTATTCTCAAACAATAGAGATCTCTCAAGGAAAAAAAAAAAGGAAAGCCTCAATGAGATGCATGTCTTGCTGCTCCCTTGGAGAAATTTGCTGGCAGTCTGTCAGTCTGTCTGCAGTTGGGCTGTAAGCCAGCCTGGGAGTAGAGTATTAATACAGGACGAGCATATCACGTGGTTCTGCAAATGTTTTGCAATTGGTTTCAACCTGTTGCGTCTTCTGACGGTGCATGGTGGTAGGCCATCGCCCCTGTTTTTATACAGCCGGCAGGCTACTTGGCAATTCTTGTCTGTTGTTCCTGACTGCCAAATCCGGCTTGATGCTCAGGTCATACTTCAAGATGGTCATCTTTGGACCCGGTGCTGCTTACGCCGCTTGCACCGCCGGCTGAGCCTGGTAAACCTCTAACTACTCATGTTACACCGGTTAGATTTTTTCTGAAATGCTAAGTTTTGTGTGCAGTTATAGTCTAAAGACCTTATTTAACTGGCAAGCCATTGTGACTTCATGCCAGTGATAAAAAAGGGGGAGTAAATTTTCCTAGTAATTAGAATTTTGGGGAATTTTTAGATGCAAAGCATCCCACACATGTAACTGCCTACACCTGTAAAAACTTATATTAATCCCTTTTTTCCGCAGACCTGGAGTCGAAAATGAACTGGGGGTCCTTTTATGCCGTGATCAGCGGCGTAAACAGGCACTCTACTGGCATCGGACGCGTCTGGCTGTCTGTCATCTTCATCTTCCGCATCCTGGTCCTGGTGGTTGCTGCTGAGAGCGTCTGGGGCGATGAAAAGTCCGGCTTCACCTGCAACACCCAGCAGCCTGGCTGCAATAGCGTCTGCTACGACCAGTTCTTCCCAATTTCGCACATCCGCCTGTGGGCGCTCCAGCTCATCCTGGTCTCCACCCCTGCACTCTTAGTGGCCATGCACGTAGCCCACCGAAGGCACATCGACAAGAAGATCCTGAAGAGGGCGGGCCGCAGTAGTCCCAAAGAGCTGGAACACATCAAGAACCAGAAGTTTCAGATCACGGGCGCTCTGTGGTGGACATACATGATCAGTATCATCTTTAGAATCATTTTCGAAGTGGCTTTTCTCTACATCTTTTACTTGATCTATCCTGACTTTAAGATGGTGCGTTTGGTGAAATGTGACTCATTCCCTTGCCCCAATACGGTGGACTGCTTTGTCTCCAGACCGACAGAAAAGACCATATTCACTGTGTTCATGCTGGCAGTGTCTGCGGTGTGTGTGCTGCTCAACCTGGCAGAGGTGGTGTACCTCATAGGCAGGGCCTGCAAACGGTCCTTTCGCGGCTCTGAAGACGAGTCAAAGTTACCGTGGATAAGCCAAAGATTGTCCACTTACAAGCAAAATGAAATCAATCAGCTGATAGCAGATCATTCTCTCAAGTCTAAGTTCACTGTGACCAAAAAGAGCCCAGCCGAGAGGGGTGAGAGGTGTTCTGCTTTCTAAGACTCTCTTGAATTAATAAGCAGTAACCTCACCTGACCACGTAGTATCTCATGCATTAAAGTCACATATATACTGTGTATTAGGTCAATTTCAGCTTTTTGGCTATTTATTTATACATAATTCAGTCAGTGGATCTTAGATTCTTGTTTTTATCTGTTCATTTTTACTCACAAATATTGGCTGCTGTTCTCGCCTAAACTATTTAGAGTCTGTAGTGAAGGTTTAAAGACCAAAATGGTGCTTAAGAACATTTTAGCTCATGTACTGCAAATCCAAGGTGGCTGCTGTTACAGTAAAACCAAGCTTACCTTGATTAGATCTTTAGGTTTTTTTCTTTGTTTTTCTTTTTTCTGGTTTCCACAATGCTTCTGAAGGCTTCCATTATATTATTTTTTAGTATAAATAGCAGTTTGTCAAGTTGTTGACAAGCTTAGGCTGACTATGAGTGTGATGCCTTGTTTTTGTAACAGCTGTATTGTTGCAGCTCAGTATTCTTAGAAGAATCAAAACAGGTGTACTGATTGTTGTTGAATATGAGCAATTTAAAACATACCAGTTATAACTGGTGCAAAAAGTCTGCAATATAAAGATTGCTGTTTGGAAAAGGGTTTTTAATCTGTACATAAATCCACACCATAGCAGATCTTTCGATACTGAAATTTAAGGAAATTGTGGACGCCACAATTCCAAACTAAACAAACGAAAACATGTAACAGTAAAAGTCAACCGAAATGCTCTGAAACATCGGTTTGGTCCTTTAAAAATCAGATGTTATTGAAGGAGTTGAAATGCTGGATGAGAAATTCAAAAATTTAAACCATTCGAAGCTGGTGGATGTATAGGAAAGCACATATAAATGGGTAAAATGACTTGAACAGCTGTTAACAGTATGGTGGTTAGATTTTATTGGGTGGTCACTGATTTTTTCTAAACTTAATGTAGACCGCTTGTTGCTACAGTTGGTGCTAGAAAAGAAATATTTGATTAAAAAAAACAAAGCAATGAAATACTGTCCAAACATGATTGCCATGTCATCACTGGTGCCTGTAAGCCACAGTGTTGAAACCAGTTCCCTAATATCATGCCATCAAAAGAGCTCAAATGCACCGAAGCATGAAACTTCGACTTTGTGAAGTTGTGTATCTGGAGAGTTTGGAGGCCAGGTTACTACCTTGATCTGTTGTGTTCAGATGGTAGCACTCTCACGCATGCAAAGAAGTTTCCACAGAGAACACTGTTTTGTAAGGATGTTCAACCATCAGTGGTTTTAATATTGTGGCTTCTACATGTGTGTTCACTTTGACTTGTCGGTAAACCTTCATCAATTTTCAGCTCATAATCCCCCAAAAAGTTAAAAATGTCGGTGTTATTCCTTTCCGCTTGTCTGCAGAGGTACCTCAGCTTAGAATTTGTCCAGTCTCATTACTGCAGATATATCCTTGAGTTAGAATACCTTTCCTTACTTTTCATCTTTGTAAAATTTTCTTCCAGTGGGCTTAAATAAATGTTTGCAGCTGATATACTGTTTAACAGACCCTAGTATTAACCATCATGATATATTAGTGAACATCTCACTTGTCCTGTAAATGTAAATAAAATGTAAAGTAGCTGTTTATACAAATCTTTTGCCATGTGTGCGTGTAACATACAAAAAACCCTCTCTAAATGCACATGTAGCAGTTTACATCCAGGTAATCAATCCAGATAAACTATACAATGGGTTGAAACAGTGTACATTGTGGATTATGAAGAAATAAACTGGCAGATAATATGAGATTATTTAGCAAACATGCAGTGTGTTGTTTCTTTGAGTACCTGATGAAATAATGAAATATGTCTGAAGTGAGTTGTGTTTAGTAGCTAGGATTTTAACTCATTGAAACTCAGCTTTTTTAATAAATAAATAAATACATTTGCCCCTTCCTGTCACTGTGATTTGGAACTTCAGGATGCCAGTAGTTGTTCATCTCCAAATCATTCCTGCACCACCACCATCCCATCTCCACCCCCATGATAGGAAAAGAGACCCTTGTGATATATTTAGATCTCGGGAACACTTGTGGCCAGACAGACTTAGCTGACAAGATCATTGGCCAGCTGCCCTGTCACTCGCCGTAGCATGCGAGCAGGGGTTTGTTTAATAGTTTACACTGGACAGTGCACACTGTGCCAAAATTAACCGAGGGGGGAGGGAGGGTCAAGGGAGGGCAGGTTTGTTGGTTGGTTCTTTGGTTGAGTGTGTGTGCATATGTGTGCTGTGGCCGGCTAAAGACCCCTGGGCCTGGATTCTGATTTCTGCGAGAGTTGTATTTGAAGACAGAAGACTGAGTCACTGAGCTTGTCGGCGTGGAACTAAGTTTGTGGCTCGCAAGAGTCTGCTTTTCCTGTCCATTCAAGGGCATTGTTGGGGGTCCTAAGATCAGTGTTGCACTGAGGCCAGTCGGTAAAGCAGTGAGGCCTCATGGACCCTGCCAGACGTGGGAAGCTTTGCCACAGAGGATGTATGAGCTGACACGGTGACTTTCTCCAGTAAATGTGAGTTTTCTGTGATTTTGTTTTTACTTTATGCTTATAGACTGAAATATTTGTTTCTTCAGGAGTTTAAATTATAGTCCTAAACCGAAGTTAACTTATTAATGGTGCATGCTGTGGCCAAATGCTGTAAGTGCAGGTTAACGGCTGTCTTATGTGAGAACAGAAGTTGAAGTTGTTTCACTTCTTTTTCCTCGAATAATGGCATTATTCTTCATTGTAATGTGGGATCTCACACTGTGGGGTGGGGGTCCCATATTTAAATTGCTGTCCAATCTGCGATTGTTGGTGCTGGCTCCCTCAGCGTCAGCCCACCTGCCACATTTCAACACTTGAATTCATCCTCCAGAGCAGCATACCTTCTACTTCCACTCTTACTACTGTATAGACCATTCATCAGAAGCAGAATCTATTTAAAACCTAATGTGTCACAGGAGCTGACAGCTCCAACATTACTCAACTGTTTCTAATTCGCACTTCGACCACATCTGCCCGGTGTTTGATTTCACTTCGTGTGGCTCGTGTTGCCATGGCGTGGGTCATGAAGGCCAGGAGCCACAGAATCATGTCTGAAACCTGCCTTCCTCCTGTCCACACTTGCCAAATATATACCCTCCCAAAGTAAATATAATCCTGTTTGCATCCACGCGGATGAGACCACTACCTGCTCAGTGGCGGTCGCCCAGTTGGACAGTCAGTTAGCAGCTTGGCTCCCGAAAGACTTGGTTGTTCTGATCTCTGCGGAACTTGGTAAGAGAATTTTTAGTCGTCAGGAAGGATGAGGCGTACGCTCAGGATTAGTTTTACTGTAGTCATTTAATCTCTGTTGCTGTGTACAACAGTCTATAGATGAAATGACTGATTTCTGTTTTCAAATCCTCTGTAGTCCTAGATCTGACCTCTCACAGCCATGGGGGATTGGAACCTGTTGGGAAAGCTCCTGGAAAAAGCCCAGGAGCACTCCACTGTCGTGGGGAAGGTGTGGCTCACTGTCCTGTTCATCTTCCGCATCCTGATCCTGAGTGCTGCGACAGAGAAGGTGTGGGGCGACGAGCAGTCGGGCTTCACCTGCGACACCAAGCAGCCCGGTTGCGAGAACGTATGCTATGACATCACTTTCCCCATATCTCACGTCCGGTTCTGGGTGCTGCAGATAATTTTTGTATCCACACCGACTCTGATATACCTGGGGCACATTCTCCATCTAGTCCGGATGGAGGAAAAGCAGAAGGAGAAAGAAAAGGAGAGAGAAAAGGAGCATAGTCATCAATCAGACAAACAGACTCTCATTGTGGATGTGAAGCACAAGAAGGCTCTGATAAGAGACAATAAGGGACGAGTGCGCCTGCAGGGGGAGCTTTTGCGGACATATGTCTTCAATGTGGTCTTCAAGACGCTGTTTGAGGTGGGCTTCATCGTGGCCCAGTACTTTTTGTACGGCTTTGAGCTCAAACCCATGTACACATGTGACAGAACCCCCTGCCCCAATGTGGTTAACTGCTACATATCCCGCCCCACAGAGAAAACCATCTTCATCATCTTCATGCTTGGAGTGGCATCTGTGTCTCTGTTCCTCAACCTCATAGAGATCTACCATCTGGGTTTCACCAAGTGCCGCCAGGGCATCACCTTCAGGAGGCGCAACCAGTCCCATGAGAGTATCTCCAAGGAGCCCGGCGAGACTGCAGTGCCGTTTGCCCCAAGTTACGATGACTACTTCCACGGGCACCACCAAGTCCAGCCCGCTTACCCGCCGGTGCCCTGCTACACCGCGGCCACAGACTCGTCCTTCCACCCCTACCACAGCAAGGCAGCCTACAAACAGAACAAGGACAACTTGGCGGTGGAGAGGAGCAGCAGCAGCAAGCCAGAGGAATGTGACCTGAAAGGAAAGAAGGGAGCAGGATCTGCCCCTGGGTCACCTACGCAGGCCAGGCCTGGCCACAGTGCCAAACACAGCAACAACAAGACTAGAATAGACGATCTGAAGATATGAGGAGGTTTATGTTTCTCTGAGGGGTCTTAAAATGTGCGAGGGGATCATATGTTGCTTGGAAGTGTTCATACATGCCAAACTGACTCCCCTCTTCAAGATGGCACTGCTTTGACTCATTCTGGCTTAGAGGGGAGTAGTATTTACAGGGCACAGAGAGAAGCCTGAAATGGCACCACACAAAAAAACAGCAACAACATTTCTGATAAACTTTCACAATAAAGGAAATTCTGCTTCTTTATATGTGGAGAAACAAAGTTGGATCTCACTTCAGACTGTAGCATTAAATGTTAGATACTAGTCTGTCGCTGCGGCAACAGACTTGTTTTTGTATCTGTGTTTTCTAAGTTGTGTTGACTGGTATGAATCTTTCCACCATTCAGAGAGGGTCTGCTCAGGTTTTCAGTGAGCTCGTCTTTATTTTTCTCAATGTGTGAAAAATCTAGAATTCAGGGCTGGAACTTGCTCAGCACTGACCTGACCTCATTTGTGGAAATCAGATAGGGAGAAAAGTTCAATTTAACTCCCTTTAAATGTTTTGAGGTCATCATCTAGCATAGTTCACTTGCTTAGACTTGAAGTAAGGAGTTGTGCAATACCTGACAATTTATTGGAGGCTTGAACTGCTGTTAGTAATTCCAGAGTGCGCCTCAAAAACAGATATTGCACGGGTCTCAGGAGTTCCCACATTTTTACTGTCTCTTTACTTCTTTTTTTTTTTATTGAGGCAGCCAGAAAGTAGGTAATGGAAAGCATGTTGATTGGTTTATTCTTGTTCATGTCTGGATTTTTGGCGTTTGTTTGCTTTGAAGCACTTGATGACGACCTTGTTTGCAAACCTGCTTGAAATAAATTGTCTTAAATTTGCACTTCAATTTGTGATTTTGAGTCTTTATCACACTGCAGCTATTCATATGTCATAACCCTGGTGATAATACATGAAAACCAGCTGTAATATTGGCACACACAGAAGCTGAAATGCAGCGCAGCTCTGAAGGCTTCTCTTTTGAAAACGATCACACTGTTAACGAACACCGGGTCTCTGAAATTAGGACATGCCACGTGTTGTTTGACTCATCATTTCAACGTGTTTAAAACGGACATGTTGAAGCGAGAATAAACACGTGGAAAGTCTTTCCTGTCTGCGTGTCCCTCGCATGCATATCTTATACTCGTCTGTGCCAAGAAGGCACACATCGCTGGCATGGAAACCTTGAAACTCAAAGCATGTACATCATGAGGAAGCACCCTTGTGACTCAGTGCTTGATGCCTCAAGGAGTTCATCCATCCGTTTTCTTAGCTTATCCATCCGGGTGTCATTGTAGTGTTTTCTAGATTCATCTAAATATCGATAGTACTGATACCAATACTGATATCGGTATGAGATCAATACGAGCATGATAGGATCTTTACTGTGTTTCTATCCTCAGAGTTCAGTATGTAGCCCGCTAAAGTGTGTTAAATAACTATCTTTTTTTATACCTCAAACATGCGCTATAAAAAATGTCTGAACCTTTTCTGTCTTGACTGTCACGTCTGTTTTATTTATAGCCTACAGCACATTTAAACAAAAGTCAACCCAAAGTGCACATTTACATTTTAGGTGTCCATAAAACATTTTAAAAATCATTTCAAAATAAAAGAAAAGTTGAAAGGTGTGATTTGTTGTGTCAAATAGCTTTTGTGGAAATTAAAAATTACAGTGATCATTAAAATATGTTCAGAATTTGCAAACTAATGATGATTCATGATGAAGTCATGACATATTATTCTTCTCTACATAACCTGCCATTATATTATATATTATATGTATATTATATATGTATAAGAGGGCTACAGTTTCTCAGTTTCTATCTGCAATGAGCAAAGACTGGACATACTAGACTATTCTCGTGTCTGTTGTGGTGCCAAGCACAATAGGCTTCACATCCCTCGTGTGTTATTTGTGAAAACACATAATAGTGCAACAGACTAAAGAGTCAGCTTCATCAATCAATAAGTCAGTCTTCAAAAAATATTCCACCCATCTTTGGAAATGAAGATAAAAAAAATGGAGGTGATATTGAAATAAAAATGTAACCATATTTGAGAGAGAAGAAAAAAGATGATGGATGAAGAGAAATGAGTGCACTTTGAAATGAAATCCTTCTGCAGGGCTTCACTTTCACCATCAGATTGTTGAACTGTGATAGAAGATGTCCAGCGTAGCACATTTTTGGACATATTCAGCACATTCTGATAAATTATCTACAACCATAAAAGTTCAGTCTGTTGCATAAAGCATAAATAACCTAAGAGTGGCGCTTTAATCTGTTTCCTGCTTCACAAAAATAAAAGCGTCCATGAAACACATTTCTTGGACAAAACTGCGTTATTTCTAATATCCCGGGAGGTTTTCATAAATGTAGCATGACCGCCAAGGACAACAAAAAATATGGTTATTTTAATTGGGGTGATGGCCCAAAATATTATGCTACTGATTAAAAAGGAATCAAAGCACTTATGTCTGCCATTATATGCGTGTTATTAATACTTTCTTTGCTTCACATGATCTCTGTTTAATATACTATAAGACATTAATGACTAAAAGTATACAGAGGTGTGCTGTGATTGTAAATTGAAAGAATTGCTATATATGACAGCTGGGATAGGCTCTAGCTCAACTGCTTTCCCTGAATTAGAGATGGATGGATGGATGGATGAATGAACAACTGACTGACTGACTGACTGACTGACTTATTTCACTTGAAGGTTTGGCCATTTTCAAATCCCCCAAACACCACAGCAGGATCTTGTTTTTGACTCAGTTCCAGATTTCAGAGACATCCATTGATAGATTTCCTTGTGCACTTAGCATTATTATCCTTTTTAAAGGTCCACTTCCTGTTAAGTTTTGGCTCATGGACAAGTGGCTTTGCATTATATTCAAGCACTCTTTAATGTGATGCAGAATGTACACAGGCGAATCAGTAAATGCTCTATGTCCTGTCCCTGAGTCAGCAAAGCCACCCTGAATCACATTTTCACCGCCATTTTTCACAGCTGGTTTGCAGTTCCGCTACTGAAAAGACAACTTTGGCCTTTTTCAAGCATACTGTTACAGTTAGAGAACATAATAGTTATTATACCTCTATGTTATCTGTAAAAGTGGCTCTTTTTGAGTTTTCCTGAAAGACTTCATATTCTGGTCATCTATTTCTGATTGTAGCTACATGCACTATGACACTACAGCTTGCAAGAGTTACCTACATGAATTTTATGGCTTCATGGAGTCTTCTTGGGGTATATTTAGTGGAAAAATCATTGTTGTTTGGAAACCTAATCTTGAAAATTATTTTCCTTACTATGCAATATTTTATTTGAAGATCTTTGTGGTTTCTTTCTGACCTTAAAGGCATCTAAATAATAGAAACTCGTTCTGAAGGACTTTAGGCAGGTCTGTGGATCTTACCCTGATGTCACAACACGTGTCACATCAGAGAGGACACCAGTGCCTAAACAGGATAGGTTTTTCACTCATTGATGAGCGTCTGGTCATTAGCACCTAATCTAAAAGCGCCTGATGATGAAACTTTAGTCAGTGATTTGAACGTAAGATGGATGTAGAAATCTATGTGACATATCAGTTGTTTCTGATAAATCTAACATGTCCACCCGTAGCTCTATGCACTGAGAATTAAATTGTCTTGAATTCTAAGTTTTAAACACCTACACAGATGAAACTGTGAAATAAAACCTTCTAAAGTGTTGAAACATATCCTGCATCTTCTCAAAAGCGCCTGAGCTGAATTTCATGGGAAATAACAACGCAGACTAACACAATAAAGTGCCTCCTTCGTTGTGTTTAATGGAGGATATGATCTCAAGTGTCCAGATGAGTTATTCTCCTGTCTTACTCTGTTTGCTCCCCAAGGTTTCAGTGTGGTGGACTTTATTTTCCACCAGCTGTAGCGTGGTACTCTACTGCCCTCTTTCTTTACTTTCACTTAAACACCAACACAGCTGCTTGTTTGAGCTTTGCATCTGTTGGGCACGCCATCTGCTGGGCAGGGAAATCTAAGTGAGGGAGGCATCTGACACAATCAGCAGCCACTTCATTAGGTACGTGTTCCTGGTATTGGGTTGAACTCCCCTTTTTGCCTTCAGAGCTGCCTTAATTCTTTGTGACAGAGATTCAACAAGGTGCTGGAAACAGCCCTCAGAGATTGTGGTCCATATTGACACAACAGCATCAGACAAGCTGCTGCATATTTGTCGGCTGCGCGTCCATGATGTGAATCTCCCGCTCCACCACATCACAAAGGCGCTCTGCAGTGGGGCCATTCTCCTCTGACCTCCGGCCACAACAGAGCTGCCGCTCACTGGGCATTTTCTCTTTTTCAGACTGTTGTCCGTAAACCCTAGAGATGGTTGTGTGGAAAATATTCAGATCAGCCCATCTGATGCCAACAACTGTGCAAGGGTCAAATGAGCTAAATCGCTTTCTTTCCCCATCCTGATGCTCGGTTTGAACTTATGTTTGACTAATATTTGTGTTAATGAGCAGCTGAACAGGCGTGTTTAATGAAGTGGCTGAGTGTATGTTCTACCATATGCAGTATGAGCCAATGTAAAGTGCACCAGGAACATTTGTGCTATACATGAGTTGTCTGAACTCCGTTACAGGACAGAGTATACAAAAGAAAATCATCAAGGAGTGCTGACGTGTATCGCTTGTAGCCCTTAGTTTCGATAGCCGCTCAGCTCTCTCTGGCCTGCTTTTCATGTCACTGACACTATGCATTCAACCTGCTAATGTGTGCTAAATGACAAAGAGCCAACAGCAAAGCCTGCCCTTGCCCCATCTTTCTGTTGTTGCAAGGGTAAGCGTATGAAATATCAGCCAAAGGAAGGGGGGGCATCTGATGTTTGCTGACTGAATCGGTCTGATTGCTCGCAGGCCTGTCACCTCATCACCAACACCAGCCTGTTAAACTCACTGCAGGCAGGCTGCACAGCTCCGACTCTGGAGTACAGTGTGGGAGCTACACACACATAAAGCAGTGCTGGTGAGAAGAGGCTCTCATAGTGTGAAGGAAAAAACGAAGAGAAATCAGCTGCTGACATGGTTTCCGAGGCAGAAAACGTTGTTACGGCCAGGCAGCTGTCGGGTCTTATCCCTGCTTCTTTTACTGCGCTGTCTGTGGGAACTGGCTGACCATTTACTGCCACCATGTGACAATTCAGACTCCCTGCAGAGGTCAATAAGGTATCTCCCAGACATGTGAGACAAAGCTTGTTTTATTTTGGCAACCCAATTCTGATGGTTTTCACTACAGTCTTTATCAGGCCTGGGAAAAATCTGGGTCATGTTAATGAGATTTGCAAATGTTTTATTTATTTTATTAAGATATTTTTATGAATTAAATAATCAGTTTCAACAGTTTTCCGTACTGAATGTTAGGATTGGAACTGTTGTGACAATGTGTACAATGTGCTTCTGGGGTGGACTATTAAAGTAAGTTCGTTTACGAGGATGTTTGATCTCTGTGCGCACATTTTTTGGTTAGTTGTGGCTTACGCAACAAATAGTAGGGGAAGTCATGACCTCTTGTGTGATACGGCTCGCTCATCACGCGCAGGCCTTATTCATAAAAATACAACAAAAAACAAACAGTTCATCCAAGATTTAATCAGAGGATTGCGAAAGATAATACTTTAAATGTGATTTTTAATATCACATTTATAGCAGTCTGTTTGTTGTTCTGGTATTAGACCATGTAAAAAACACAGGACGCACACTAGAAACCTGAAAACAAAACTGCGCACTTTATTAAAAATAAAAGATGATTTTGTAGAGAATCAGATTTATTCTTTAACCAAGAACAAATCGTCTCCTTGCATCTTTGTATTTTAAGAAAATACCACTAAAAACAACAAAAATGTACAGTTTCCAGTTTATTTGAACAAGTCGGCACTCACATCTGCATGACGACCAACGTCACTGGCTACATCATCGACACAAAACACAGAAATTTAAATACAGTGTGAATTAGGAACTGACTGCAACACCAAAGTTTCATAATGTCGCCACGCTACGGCACACAAACGCACATCAACTGAAAGAAAACCAAATTTAAACACTCTATTTAAAAGGGTTAACAGATGACTCGATGATATGGTTTGCGTGAAAGTTAAGCACATTATGCGTTTATAATGACGCTGAGGGACATCCTCAAATGTACAAAGACTAAAATGTGATTAAAATAACATGACTTTGAGCTAAATGAAGCATTTTGGAAGCAAATCTTTCATATGCATTAAACATGAGGCAAAGTGTGTGTGCGTGCACACCTGCACACATCAGTCAAAACCCAAGATGCTTTCCTACAAGACAAACTCTTTGCTGAGAAGGGACTTAGAGCACTTAGCCAAATGGCAGCTTATGACAAAGCCTCTTAAAAACCACGGCTGTCCTCTGTTGACAAAAGTAATATTTTCAGAGAAAAAAAGAAAGTCAAGAAGGCGGGCCCGCTGAGGCTGGTGAGCAAGCACACTCAGCAAGCTCCACTCCCCCCCGCCATTGCTGGGGAACACAGAGTAGTTTCAGGCTTTAACCTCAGAGCTCTATTGCAGCTCATTGTAGATGGTCTTACAATGCCCATGACTTGGGAGGGGGTGTGAGGGGAGGGGGGTGGGCTTGGATCCCTCCCCACGTCGGTCGGTCTGTCTCCTCTGGTCTTCTAAGCTGATAAGGATATGCCTTAATCATGTTTGCCCTTGCCTTTAGGCGCGCCTTCGTTCCAGGCCACATAAACAAACAAAGCCAGAACCACATGCACAGCGAGCACCGCAACAATGGCTGCGTAGAAATAACTGTCAGAGCTTGACATCTTCATCGAACCTACGAAACAGAAGCAGAGCGTTAATGGCGATGACCAGAAGCTGCATCACGGAGTTTAAAGTGTCACAAGTCAGGTTTATATTGAGGTGCTAAACACAACTTTCTCTGGCACAGAATGAAACCCAGAAAAATAAAAGCTGCAGTGGCTTGTTATGTCTTGCCATATAAACCTACAGCATCTCTGGTTGTATTCGATTATTGAGGGTGATATTAACCAGTATATTTGTCATTGTGGGTACTGGGGAAGTCGTCAAATGTGATAATTATGGGGGAAAGAGTTCCGATAAATCCCTAGATCCAGAATAAATGCACATTCTCATCTGGATTATCTTTATTATATCATATGAAATGGAAATCTTGGTATGGAATGACAAATACTATGCTAAAAGACTCTTACTATTAGAGCTTAAAGATAAACTGACTGCTCTATTAACCTGTCAGCAGATGACCACTGATCAATAGATTTTAAAATCTGGATGATGTGCTACGTTTACAAAATAAAGTAAAAACCCCAAGAAAATGTGAAAGCAGGAACAGAGTGGAGGTAAGTCCACAATCATCCGGACACACTTCACCTTCAAAGATGTACGCCTTTGATGCGAAATACAGTCCAATGGGCACCGTGACCATGAGGATGGTGAAGAACAGCAGGGTCTTGAGGGCTGAAACCAGGGAGCTTTCATTTCTGCAAAGGAGCACAAGTTCATGAGTCAGCCGGGATCAAACCACACAGCGACGGGGGCTCTGACACGCTGACTACTGATGTTGATATGTACCCTGGTGAAAATTACACCTATGTTCCCGGATTGTGCCACATAAAAGAAAAGTTTCTATGGCAATGAACGGCACCGCAGAGCTCGGATTTTCAGGTCACACAAGTTAGCCGTTAGCTTAGCTAGTTCGTTATACTATTTTCTCACCCTCTGAAATACTGCGGCGGTGGGGCGGAGGCGTCCAGAGATGCTTTCATAGATCCGTCCATTGCTGTACTGTAAATGAAGCGACGCAACGACGAAACTTGTGCGCGAATATTCTCGCGTTTATTCTCTGTAAGCGTTGTGTTGACAGCGCTAAAATCGCTTCTTCCGGGATGGTCACGAGACTGGTCACATGATGAGATTAGACGCCAGATAGTCTCGCGATGACAGAATGTATTTGCCCGAGTAATCTGAGGATATAAAGGCTGGCTTTATCTTTCAGCAACATAAAGCCTCGGACTGTTGACTGCTGTAGAATCATGAGGGTAATTTGCAGCCCAGATGCTGGTAAAAGTAGAATATTCACCACTTTCTGTTTGGGAAAAGTACCTTAAAAGATTCAAGTTCATGACAGTACAAGTATGACTTGTTTTTCCCAGAAAAAGCCTATTCTCCATGCTATGCTGCCAAGTTTTTAGGTTTGCAAAGTTGCATCTGATCAAACCAGAAAGACATCTTGGAAGACGTCTCGATATATGAGATCAAAGTGGAGATCCTTGGCCTATAACGAACACCAGATCTGGTGAAAATCAACAACGCATAACACCTCAAACCAGCTGTCAACTATGGTGATGATTTGAGCTTGTTTTGCATCCACAGGACCTGGGCACCAGTCACGAACTCCTCTGTATACCAAAGTATTCTACAGTTAAATGTGAGGACAGCTAAAGCTTGGTCAAAATTGTAATATACAGCAGAACAATGAGCCAAAACACAGCATCGAATCTACAGCTGCATGGCTTGAAAAGAATCAAGGTGTTGCAATGGCCCACTCAAAGTCCAGACCCAACTATAATGCTGTGGCAGCATCTTAAGAGAGCTGTGCGTATGCCCACAAACTTTTATGCGCTGACACAATGCTGTATAGAAGAGTGGGCCAAAATTCCTCCACAATAATGTGAGAGACTTATATAGTCGTACAGAAAATGATTCCTTCAAGTTATTGCCAATAAAAGCGGTTCTGCAAGCTGTTATGTGAAATCTTAAAATTGCTAATTAAAATGGGTATTGCAATTGTATTAGTTTTAAAAATAGATGTTTTCCTAGCAGGAAGATAGATAAATACAGTCATATAAACAGCACTTCACTGCCCTTCCATTCCCAAAGATATTCTCTGAAAATAGAAGTGGGTGGATTTTAATACGTCATCTATCATTACTTCATTCTTAAATGGAAAAAAATAACATGACATAACATAGCCTCAGTGTCCTCAGTGGCTGTACATGCACAGTTCACATGGTCGGCATGTGTTTGTACACACACTCCTGAATAACACTGCTACACTGTTATCTCCTGTTTAATTGCTGATGTAACAGAAAGCCATTTAGTCCATTCTCAGCAATTTGTGTGGATTTAGTATTGGTGCATTACCTAGGTTTCTGGTCAAAGCGTTCCTCTCTGAGTCTCAGGGAGTGGCACTTTCTGCTCCAGTTGGCTTTTGTTGTTACCAGTTTCACGCTCAGCAGGCTCCTGAAAAACACATTCAGTTTGAAAAGACTCAAAAGAGACGAAAGAGAAGCTCTAAGAAGAATCTAGGGACCCATGTTCTAAATAATCATTTCGCTTTCAGTGGCAATTTCACTCTCAAGTAGTTATCTGAGGGGAGGAAAAAGAAAAGAAAAAAAACTCGCTAAAGACATCAGTGAGTGTGAAGATGCAGCCGATTGTCATGGTGATTCATATTAATTTAAAATCTTCTTGCAGATGAACCAACATGAGCAATTTTAAAAACTGTTTTCTGCCTCTTTTGTTTTGTTAGATTTTGCCCTTTGGGAGACAGAGAGGAAGCACAGGAGAGCGGTTCCTGAATCGATCGTGCGTTCTTGTGTGTAAACTTGTGAAACCAAGTGTATTTCTCGTGAGGTGAACGGGTAAGCCTTGACCTTTATATGTGGAGGAAGGAGGGCGGAGGAATTAGCAGTTTGATGAGATGGCACTGAGGTGTGGCCCCTTTTCCCTGTGTGGCATGAATATTACTGCTCACCTGTGTGGGATGATGATCTCCTGCTGTCTCTCTGTTAATGTCCTGTGTAGTTTATACATCGCTTGCTTATATATAGCGCTTCACCAATTCACCTTTATTCCTTCAGTATCTTATATGATGAGCTTAATTATGATTCTGGTGATTGTAGTGATGACTCACATGGATCAGGTGGCTCGGTTTCGTTCTCATTTTAAAAGCTGTCAATCAACAGCCATCATCCCCAACGTTGAACCGTGCAATAAACCTGTCAGTGTAGTTCATTCACCTCCTGTGCCTTTTTTGTGTGTATGTGCGTGTTTCTGTGTGTCTAACCATACATCCGGTTTTTATCTTCACCTAAAAAACTAGTACAAATCAGCCACTTAATATTTTTTCAGCAGCTCATTCAGACAGTTTTTCATGTCATTCAGCCTGAAACGTAATTTCACGTCACAAATAATAAACTCTTGCCAAAGATTCTGCTTTTCTTTTCTTCCTTTCTTCCTCTTTCGGCAAAAAGGATTCAGTCTGTTGCTTATTTTCAAGAGACTTCACATTTTCTGCAATCTTTTAAGAGTGCTTTTTTTTATTTTTAAATTTCTTCACTTTTCACTTCCATAATGTGTTTTTCGCCCTTGTCTCTCTGTATTCTCTTGGTTCCTCTTCTACTTCCCTTCAACCATTTGAGGTAGAAGGCTGCCCCTCCCTGATCTTGGTTTTCCCAGAGATTTCTTCCTGTTAAAAGGGAGTTCTTCCTTCCCACTGTTGCCAAGTGTCTGCTCATATGAGATTATCTCATTACTGGAGTTTGCGCTGTAATATTTTAGGAAATTTATCTTATGATATAAAGTGCCAGTTTAAAGCAGTTGCTGTTGTAAATTTGCACTGTATAAATAAAATAGATTAGATAAAACTTTATTAATCCCTCGGGTGGGTTCCTATGGGAAATTCAGTAAAGTGAGTGGTTCCACTGGGGCTCGAACCCAGGACCTTCTGTGTGTAAAGCAGACGTGATAACCGCTACACTATAGAACCTCACAAATGGACTAATTACATTAAAAATGTGGTATCAGTATTTGTACACGTTATTGATGTAGGGGTTTGAATGAAAGCATTTTAGTACTTTATAACTTAGCAGCATACCTTCAGAGAGTTAAACTGTCAACAAAATATATTTAAAGGGTTCTACTGCTCTGGAAAAGGGGCCACTCCGGTGTTTTAATCACATGTCATTCAAATATTTATTCTATTATTTTTAAACTTACAGCTTTTCATTATTTAGGTTTTTTATTTTAAATGTGAAAAACATGTCTGCTCTATCATGGCTGGGATAAAGTCCAGCTGTGATGACCCTGAGTTGTGGATGGATGGATGGATGGATTTTTTACCCACAGTCTGAGCCCACTCCAAATTGTGAGAAGATAAATCTGAAGGGTTATGAGGCAACTGATTAAAAAAGAATAGAATAAAAGCATTTTATTTTTTTCTCTATTCTTTCCATTGTAATTTTATACCTTCATGCTTTTTATTATGACACATTCTGAGAAGTTGAGATGATACATCCCTTATCGATGGAACGGCAGGACATCTCATGCTAATCATTACAGTTAGGACCAAGTATAAAATAAACAGTGACCTCTTCTGATAAACAGGTCGTCAGTCAATAATCCGCATCAAAATTCCTTCATCTAAACATGCTGGACTTATATTTTCCCTGGAAGCACATGAAAAACTGGAAATTAATTAGATGGTTTATTGCAGTGAGCTTAGGGTATAGACCATAAACCACACAAGATGGAGTCAGTACAGTCACTAGACGCACATGTTCACCCCGTCATGGTGGGATTACGAATTTTAATAAAACAACCAGGTCTAAAATAGAAGCCTGACAAAACTCGTGTTCTCAGTGGAATACGAGCCTGTAGATTTGGTCTGTAGGCGTCTTTAATTGGAAGTTCATTTGAAGGTTGCCCTTCAAATGAATCTTGACCTCTGACCTTCTGGAAGTATTTCTCATGGCCCCCTGTGTCTGGACTCCCCAGGCTATTTGGACTTCACGTCTCACCAACAGTCAATGCCAAACATGAGGCCCCCTACATTCCACACCTGTTGTTTAGACCAAGCTACACAGTCTCCTTAACAACAAGTAAGAATGAAACAGCTTTCCTGTTTGTGCAGCTCCTGATGTTGTTTAGGATTGTTGTTGGAACACAGTCATGTCAGGAAGCACTAGGAATTTATTTCACGTATTATTTCACATGATGTATCAAACAGTGGAATGCTGGTTACTTTATAACTGAATATTTTACATTAAAAATAAATGTGTGTTTGATTAAATATAGTAGCTTCTTTTTTCTGCCTTGGAACCACTTAAAAAAAACCCATAACATTAAAAGGAAATGATCAGGCTCTTTTAAAACAAAGGAAAATGTAAACGAAGACTTTTAGAACAGTTTCACCCAGACTCAGCTCTATATAGATCTACTCTATATAGAGCTACTCTATATGGACAAAAGTCACCTACACATTACACCTGCAGGACCAGATGTAGCTGAAAAAGGTATTCCAGTCTATAGATGCATCAGTACTGAACTGACTACCAGAGAGATGAAAATAGCTCTTAAATAACAGAAAATAAAGGAGTATATAAAGACTGCATACGAAGCTTCCTTTTATTCTTTTTGTATTGCGGTTGGAAAAGTTCCAAGATTTTGTCCCGGTCAAAAGCCGTGCTTGTACCACATTTAGTTTGTTAGGATCTGGTCACCTTACACATGATTGGAAAGAAAAGGGCCTTTCCCAAACTGTTCCCACAGAGCTCAAAGGATTAAGATTTCCTTTCACTGGAACTAAGGTCAATCCCAAAAAAGCAATACACTACTGTCATTGAATTCAGTCATTAAAAGGTGTGGCTCAATAGTTTTTACCATGTAGGGTACTTCCCAAACACGACATTTATGATTGACATAAATGTCAATCAAGTTGTAATCTTCTACTTTAAAAATGGATTAAATTTTGGTAATTTAATTAAATATTAAGTATGAAGAGCTACATATATTTTCGGCATAATGGTCCACTAGACCTGCTGTCAATAGTGAGCATGGGAACATTTTCTCAACCAGAAATAACTGAGGTAAATTAAGTTAAGTCCAATCCCCTGTGTAGACTATGATACAAATAAAGTCACATCAAATCATTGTCATCTTCCCCATTTCTTGCTCTCATTGGCCTCTTTGGATGTACGACACCTAAAACCTCCTGGTACTACTGTGACCCACAGCCCATCGGGACATGTAGGAACACATCATATGCATGATAAGGCAGGCAGCGCTAAACCCGATGGACAAATGCATTAGGAGAATTGCCATTGTAGCAGCAGGCCCACAGTGAGACTCCCCCGCTGTAAAAGGCAATGATGCGCAAGCGCTGTAGAAATTCCTCTGTGCAGAGAGCGACGTTACGTGCGGCTTCATCCAGCGGGCCAAAAAACCATCCTGTCACGCAAGAGCTGTGCCTTATAATGCCTCATTGCTCATCCATTTTGTGTCAGCCGTGTTTGCGACAGAGTTCTGCTGCCGTAGAGATAATCGCACACAAACGATTTGTTTCTTTAACACTTCTCATGTGCACGTTAAACTGAAGAGGGAAGAAAATAGGCAAGTAAATGAACAGCTGTAAAGGGTGTAGTGTTTCATGTCAGCAGATGAATTTGAGTTTATGCCTTGCTCCATTTGGTGCAGTTGCACAGAACTCTGAGAGATCCGCTAAAAACAAGGCAAGAAAACCGGTAAAACAAACAAACAAAAAAAAACAACAGTTATTTACATTTACACTGGACATATCTCAATATTTTACGCCGTGACTTAAGCTTACCAGACCGCTGATATCGAGCTGAGACTGAGCGCTGCTCAGAAAGCCCACGTGACTCAAGCGGGACAGAATCACATACGTATGTGAAATCGACAAAATAGAGTCATGAGTTATGATGGATCATGTAGCATAAAGCGGGGTGGGTAGACCATGCTGTCCTTGAACATAACAGAAAGAAAAATGTCTTCAAGCTTTTGCCCTTCATATTAAATCACAAAGTGACAGGCACAGCGGGGGGATCACTTCAGCCATTCATCCCAGACTCTGGATTCTATTACGGACGCTTCTGCTGAGTAACATGAGTTATGACACAGTCTTTTCAATCAGTCCACTTAGTTTAAGCACAATTATTATTTTACAAAGACGCTCTATTTTAAAATGATCTAACATGGTTAGACATATTAAAGCAGTAAATCAAATATCAAAGAGACCAGCCTGTGTAAGTGATTGATGTGATATGATTATTACCAGCAGTGACAGAACTGATAGCTGCACATGGTGTATATAGATGAATACATGTATATGTATTTATAAATGACTTACTAAGGAGGATTAATGATATATAAAGGATTATTTAAGCACTCCCTACCTTACTAATGCTTAATAGTGTTACATTATTATAAAGTGATACCATTATTTTTATTATTAGCGGAAGCTTGACCTGCATGCAGTTTTTGCCAGACTTGCATCAGATTCGTTACAGTTGAGAATTCTAAAGAAAACATGTAATTGCTAATAATTTGGAACCATTCAAAATGCAGAATTTTTAGCTTGTAAAGTGTAAAATGTAACAGCAACAGTCCATCAGCCGTGGTACAGCTTGAGCTATTTACCTTGACCATTGTAGACATCCTTTCTGTCATTTATAACTGTTGATTTAGCTGTAAATCATAAGCCTACATCGCTAAATTACTACTAAATTTGATTTTGAGAACTGTTTAAAGCTGCGCATTTTGTATGTGCAGCTATATATGTATATATATATATATATATATATATATATATATATATATATATATATATATATATATATATATATATATATATATATATATATGTATTGTGATCGATGTAGCGGTTCCGAATGACAGCAATATCAGGAAGAAGGAACACGAGAAGCTGGAGAAATACCAAGGGCTCAGAGAAGAGCTCGAGAGGATGTGGAGGGTGAAGGTAACGGTGGTCCCCGTGGTAATCGGAGCACTAGGTGCGGTGACTCCCAAGCTAGGCGAGTGGCTCCAGCAGATCCCGGGAACAACATCGGAGATCTCTGTCCAGAAGAGCGCAGTCCTGGGAACAGCTAAGATACTGCGCAGGACCCTCAAGCTCCCAGGCCTCTGGTGGACCCGAGCTTGAAGGATAAACCGCCCGCAGGGGCGTGCTGGGTGTTTTTTTTATATATATATTATAGTCATTATAGTTTAGAAATATTTTTAAATGGTGCTTTAACCCTCTGGATTCAACAAATACACTAGTGCATCCAAATCACATCACTGATTTAAGACAAACTTGTCGAAGGCGTAGGCTTCAAACTATATATCAATGTCTATGCATATTGATATATGCATAGACATTGATATATGTATATTTTGTGTGACGGTGGTACTGTTAAACTATAAAATAATCCATACAAAAGCAAAAATATTCAGAATCACATTCAGTGTGTGTACATATTAAAGAACATGCCACTAGATATTTAGGATTGAGGTATTCATTTTAGTTTGATATTGCAAAGTCCCATTTGCTGACAACGGTTGGTGTAGGTCTCCCACAGTGCGGGGTAGGATTAGGATTAATCATCAGAATCAGAAACAGAATACTTTCAGAATCCCTAAGGAAATTATGTGGGTTACAGTTGCTCCAAAAAAGTAACAGACTAAACTAATTAAATAATACAATATATTACAAAGTTTACAAATGTAAGAAATAGCAGTAATATATACAAACTGCTCAATTATAAATATCAAGAATATTACAGAGGAGAAATATATATATATGCCATTTAACTCTTTAACATTGTTTGGTTAAAGGGAAACCACAGGTTTGGTTGCTTATGGAAACCGTTAGGTTTTTCTTTCTTTGTTTAGAAAACTGCTAAGCTGGATTATGTTAGACCAGTACCTGCAGCATTGTTCCTCATGTGAAGAAGAAGCTATAGCGATGGGGAAAGAGTACCCATAAAAGAAGGACAACAGGTAAATAGAATCTATACCTTAAATGTTTTGGCTAATCTCTTTTAGACTGATAAGAGTTAATCAGCAAGCAAACATGTTTCCAGAGTGTCAGCAGCATTTTGCATCATATTTGTGGATGTACCCAGTGTACTCTCTGCTCCACTCAGTATGTGTCACAATAAAAAGGTGCAGACAAAGCAGAGCAGACGCATGGACTGTAGGAGAAGAGAAACAGGTAAAATGAATATAACTCAACTTGACAATCAATCGTGACGTTGCTGTAAGTGCAATAAAAACTTACTGAAAGAGTGTTAGTGTGTGTTGATGCTTGGCTTATAAAGACAGGTTTCTTTTTTAGGTTTTTTTTACAACTATCATCTTGCTGGAGTGTGCACACCAGGCACTGAGGTTTTGATGTGTCCACTGATTTTTCTTTTCTCCTGTGATCTGCTGTAATAGGACTCTCTCTGTTTAAGACCTGCATTATAGTTTAAGTACTTTCCTCAGCACTGTGGATGAGTGCTGTGTAGCTACATGTAGCAATAAAACTTAAAGGGGAACAGTAGAGTGGGCTGAGAAAGAATTGGTAAAGCAGGGGAAGCTTGGCATAACTATGGATATATAATCATAAAGTGAGGTAAATGTGCGATGGGAGTGCAAACTTTTAGCTTTATTTCAAGGCGTTTAACAAAAGCTTTGCCTAAATGGTTAGAAGTTACACCTATTTTCATGTTTAGTCCTCAAAGACTCAAAAGTAACTGGACAACTGAGTGACAAGCATTTTCCTGGCTGGCCAAAGCTTGTTACCTCATTATTCCAGAATAAATTAAGTAGATAAAAGATCTGGAGGAGATTCCAAGTGGTGAACTTACCTTTAGTAGCTGTTCCTGGAGCTCTCAATGCTATCAATGCCAAGTCCAGAGGGATGTCAAAACAACTAGTGCATGATAATAGAATTATTTCTCTGGTTAAGAAAAAGAACTACACTGCATCTAGCCAAGTGAAGAACACTCTCTAGGAAATATGCATATCGTTATCAAAGTCTACAGTGCAGAGATGCCTTCATGAAACCTTCATGAATGGTAAGAAGAGAAAACTGTGGGGAAAAAGAAACACAGCTCATACTTATCTGCCAAACATGGCGGAGTCAGTTTTATGGCATGGACATGTATGGCTTCCTGTGGAAGTGGGCCACTGGTGTTTATCGATGCTGTGATAGAAACATCAGAATGAATTGTGAAGTGTACAGAGCTGTACTCTCTGCTCAGATTCAGCCAAATGCTCCAAATCAAATCAGACAGCACTTCACAGTGAAAATTGATAATGAACCAAAGCATACTGCAAAAATAACCCAAGGGTTTCTTAAGGCAAAGAAATGGGAAATTTTTTTATAGGCCAGCCAGTCACCTGATCTCAACCCAACAGAGCATGTTTTCAGTTATTGAAAACAAAAATGACGTCATAGTGACTCACAAACAGCCGCAACTGACGGCAGCTTCATAAAGGCCTGGCAGACTCCAGACAGTCATTGACTGGAAAAGACTTTTTTCAAGTATCCAAGTATCAAAAAACATCCTTAGATTTTAAATTATGTTAGTTTGTCAAATTAGTTTTGAGTCTCTGAAAATCAAATCTTGATAGATTGGAAATCCACCGTAGTTGTGTACAGAGCCAAAAAGAGGAACAGTGTGTTGTCCAAACAATGTCCAAGTATGGACCTACAATATTGTGCAAAAGTCTTGCATCACCCCTGAATTTTTCATATTTTTTGGTTCCACGATGCGATACTTTATTGCAATTTTTTAATGTGTCCTTGAGGAATAGTTGTTCAGGCTTTCTGTAGATCTGTCACTGTTTTTGTTTGGACATTGGCTGCTTTTTCACTCGTTTTGTTTTGTTTTGTTTTGTGTTTTGTTTTGTTTTGTTTTGTTTTGTTTTGTTTTGTTTTGTTTTGTTTTGTTTTGTTTTGTTTTTTGTTTTGTTTTGTTTTGTTTTGTTTTGTTTTGTTTTGTTTTGTTTTGTTTTGTTTTGTTTTGTTTTGTTTTGTTTTGTTTTGTTTTGTTTTGTTTTGTTTTGTTTTGTTTTGTTTTGTTTTGTTTTGTTAAGCCACTTAATAATGACCATGAAAAATTCAAGCATACAAAGGCACCTAACTCACTGGATAAACCAGTGTTGTGTCTGTGCACAACTGACATCTTAGAGAAGAGCAAAATTCATTTTGTATAATAAATTAAATTTTGTATCTTTGTTACTAGCAGCCTGTTGGAAGAATGCATCATTTGTCTCAATTTCTTTACTTGAATCTATGAAAAGTCTCAAAGATAACCCAGCTTGACAGTAATAAAACAGTATTTTTGCACCAACAAGGTGATTCCCAAAGAGCTATTAGCCAAAAACTGTGGCATGTCTCAGCATGTGTGAAGTGTGTGCTTAAAAGATTTGAGGAAACTGGACAAGTGGAGGATGAAAGAAGTGTCAGGGGGAAAAAAACTACATTCAGCAGATGAGCAGTATCTGAAAGTCATGTCCTTCACAAATACGAAAAATCCTGCAAAGGACCCTTCAGCTGATCCACCTACTGTTCACTGAAGCCTCATCAGAAATGGTCTCAAGGGAAAGGCGTCTGTCAAGAAGCCAGTCTTCAGGAAGAGGGGCAGGGAGAAAAGGCTGAGGCATGCCACACAAGAACTGGACTGAAAATCAGTGACAAGAGGCCATGGATTGGCCTCCCCAGAGCCTGGACCTCAACATTAATGAAGCAGTGTAGGATCATCCTGACAGAGAACAGAACAAAGGTCAGTCAACACCCAAAGAAGAGCTTTGAATGTCCTTCAAGAAGCCTGGAGAACTATTCCTGGACACTACTTCAAGAAATTACAAGAGAGATTGCCTAAGAGAGTTCAGGCGGTGTTGAAGAATAAAGGCGGTCATACCAGATACTGACTTTCAAGCTTGTTAAAATTGTATAAACGCTGCTTTTGCCTTATATACTGTATTTCCATGTACCTGTTTCACATTTTTCTCATAAAATGAAAACAAATGAAGGGTGACTCAAGACTTTTTCACACTCCTGTAACTGTGTCTCATTTTGATGGACAGAGATTGCCTGGTGATGCACTTTGTTTATGTCACAGTGAGCAAAATCTGCAAATTGATTTAAAAAAAAATCTTGGGTATTTGCCTTGCTCTTTAACAGTGATATGATGCATAATTGGCTAATCAGTGTGACGCAGTGATCAACCTTTCTTCTTTAAGCAATCTTTCTTTATTAACTTTTTGTTTCAAACAAAATGTGACACTATTATAAGACGCCTTAGGGGACAAGAAGAGAAAATAAACAGCACAGGTTCAAAAGAGCAGAAAAAGCAGAGAATGAAAAGTAGAAGGTGAAAGCAGAGGGAAGAAGGGTGACCAAGCCATCCGTCTGTGACTCTTTGGTGCCGTAGTGAATGCTGTCATTTTCCCTCAAGCCCCTTTAGTCACTCATCTGTGGCTGACCTTGCGCTGCCATGTGGGCTGCTTCTTTTCTTCCACATCACACACACTGATTTGTTAGAAGCAGAATTGAACAGTTTTGTGTCATTTTGCTGCTCCTGAGCGAGTTGACGCCGCCTGGCTCTGTAAGACAGCTTGAGTGCTGAGCCAACATCCCTCGTGAATTCAGATTCCTATTTCTGCATCTGTAATCCTCCACTGACGATTTAAATTAGTCAGACATCGGGAAAACTATTCAAGGTTAGCTGCCTCAAAGCACAGCAGAATGCAAAAGCTGGACAGTCGACCTGTAGATAAATGTGAAACATGCCGGTGATATTTACAAATACCGAGCTACACATCGGGAATGTGTAATCTCTTTAATATTCCAGTAACAGTGCATCATATCAAAAATGTGTCACATTGACATCTCGGAGCCTCCCTGTGAGGTGAACTGCTCAGAGTTTGTTTGCTGGGTGGAAGTTGTGCTGGGAGGCTGTCAGAGCTCATCTTGGCTGGGGTGACATGTGCTCAGGCACCCTTGCACTATCACGGAACTACATCTCCTCTTTCCTGATGCTTATCAGGTCCCCCAGGCGTTTTATAAAGAAGAAGCCTAGCTTTGTTTACCATTTGTTCTTCCTCATTGCACAATCTCCCCAATCTTTAAATCATTTAGGGTCTAAAGGGCGATGCCCAGAGCTTTAAATGTCCCAGTCTGATAGGCATATGAATGCAATGGTTAGAAATAGTTAAAAACAGTCGCGTTTGACAAAGATCTGCCAAAAAGCTATGAGAGAATGTTTTTCAAACAACAAGACATGCTTTGTTGCATTAACAAATAAAAACCCATTGCGATATACTTGCTTTCCCCCCTCGTTTCTTCAATTATAACCGGAAGAAAAGCTTCCAAAATTTGTCCCGTCATTGCTCAGAAGATGAACCCAAGGGTGAAACAGCATCACGGTAAATTAATAAGCCAGTGAAACTGAGGCTGAGATGCTCACTCAGGCTGAAGAAGAAATACGAGGTTTGAGTTAGACTGAAACTGAAATGTGTTTTCGAATTGGCACCTGCCCCAGTTTTAATACTCTTGAGTCACTACCATCCAAATAAGAGCATTAAGTCTTTGGTAATTGATCCATAAAACAGCTTCTGTTTAAACCTAAAATTAGATTAAGGATTCTATTGAACGAAAACAAAACCTTGAGGCTTTTCTATCATTATTACTGTATTTAAGACCCCAAAGACACAGTGGCCATAGAAAATACATTTATTTCATTATCACCATGGTGCTGACATACTCGTAATTGTTCTGTGCAAATAGGCAGTGAGTCATTCTCGTACACGTGATATACACATGCTGGGACTTGGCTTTAAAAGTAGGTCCCTCACCCAAAGAGTATCGGACCTTAAGTGTGCGTGAAAGATTTTGAGAATTTAAGAAAATAATTTTCACAGCTGGCCACTATCTACAATCTGAATGTTCTCAGTAATTTGTTCTTTTTGCACTAAATTCCCCCCCAGTTTGTTAATCTGTCTTGAAACTCACTATTGAACACAAAATACTTATAATTATACAATCAGTGTTTGTTCTCAACAGGAGTGCAAAGTGTCCAGCAAGCTGGAAGGAATATGATGGCAGCGGTGTCCTCGCCAAACACAAATGCATCTTTACAACATGAAAAAGAAACAGATCCTGAAAAGGCACTCGGTGAATAACAGGACACATCCACGTTCCCGGTAAAAGTTCATACATCTATCTCCGCCACATTATTGTTTGTTATGGCTGGTGAAGGCTTGCTCTTCAGTCCCTCTGTGGCACATCTTGAAGTTTCCGTGAGGAGCAAACGAGGAACGCAAAGAGCAAGGAGAATGGTCTTGTACTCTTTGCGGAAATTTTGGTTGAGCAGTCCATATATGATGGCATTGAGGCAGCTGTTGAAGTACGCCATAAAGTAGCTTGTGACAAAAAGCCACTCGGGTATGTTGGGTGCAACCTTCGGAGGATTTATGGCTACAGCCAGGCCTATGAGGTTCAGGGGGGCCCAGCACACGGCAAACAAGACAAACACCATAAACATAGTCAGGAAGTTCCTCACATCACTAGGTTTCAGTTTGGTCCTTTGCTCCGGTTTAACTCGGTGTTTCACCTGAATGACGAGCACCCATATCCTCATGTAGCAGTAGGACACCACCAGCAGAGGGATCAGAAAATGAATAATCACCACGGAGATAGTATAGTACGAGCTAACGGTCTGAGCAAAGGTGCAGGAGTAGATGCGAGGGTCGTACTGCAGTGAGCCGACGAAGAAGTTGGGAATAGTGGCGATGGCGGTGAGTAGCCAAGTAAGACCCAGGTAGCAGAGTGTGTTCCTCAGGCTGTACAGACGATCGTAGTGGAGACTGTGGCAGATGTAGCAGTAGCGATTGATGGCGATAGCCGTGATGTTGAAAATGGAGCCAATAACACTGAGGCCCATGATGAAGCCGCTGACCTGGCAGTGCAGGTCACCCATAGTCCAGTCATTGTGAAAGATGGCTGTCAGGACCAGTGGGTAGGGGTACAGCGCCACCACCAGGTCTGCCACAGACAAACTCACCACAAAGATGTTGCCTAAAGAAAAAGAAAAAAAGGAGGTTATGAAAACTGACAAAATGTGACCAAAAGAGAAGGTAAAATATGCAGGATCATGTTTGTAACTTTGCTTATTGGGACAGTGGAGGCTTGACTGTGACTTTCCCTTGATTAATAATGTGTTTCATCAGTAAACAGGGTTTTTCTCCTTAATCTAACCATGTAGTTTTAGCATTTTAGCCAAACAAAGAGTGATAGAAAAGGTCAAATCCACAACCAAAGTCAAATAAAAGTGCATAAAAAGCAGTGATACAGCCCATCTGGTTTTTGCACATTCCCCGTGTTAGGAAACCTAACTAGAGAGGTATTCAGGTGCACTGGGAGTTAATGCTTAAGGGGTATAACCCTTCATGCATGAAAACATGATCCTGATGTCAGTATTTCATGAGCTGGGAGCAAGAATCTCTACATCCTTTTCATACTACATTATTTTTTACTGCCCCAATCTGGATCCAGGCCCATACTCAATTCTCTGTGTATGCTAATGCTGCTAGGTGTAGACGAGCAGTCTAAATGGGTCCAGCTGGAAATATTTTAACTACTAGGAAGCTGATTGCCATGAAGTTGGTCACACTGCAATATTTCCTCATTGGCACAAAGACGTTCGCATGCATTTTCAGTCATTATATTAGGTACACTTGCTCAAATGCTGCTGATCTACCGGGATTTTACATAACCATTTCTGTAGTTTACAGAATGGTGACAAAAAAGAGAAAATATCCATTGAGTGACAGAACTGCCTTGTTGATGAGGTCAGAGTATGGCCAGGCTGCTTTCAATTCAGGCTGATGGTGTTGGTATAGTGGTGTGGGGAATTATTTCTTGACACACTTAGTGCCCTTTAGTGCCAACTGAAAATCATCAAAATACCACAGCCTACCTGATTATTGTTGCTAACCATGTCTTTCTCGTTATGAGCACAGTGTGCCATCTTCCGAAGGCTGCTCCCAGCCATAACGTTCCTTGTCACAAAGCTCAAGTCATCTCAACTGGTCACTAGAGCTCAATCCAGCAAAGCACCTTTGTGGAACAGGGGATTTCTATCCTGAATTTGTGGCGCTATCATGTCAATATGAATTAAAATCTCTAAAACTAAAATATTTCCAGAACCTTGTTGAATCTATGCCACAAAGTATTAAAGCAATTCTTAAGACAAAATAGGGTCCAAAGCTATACTAGCAAGGCATTCCTGAGTGTATATAGTTTTTATTTTAACAAATATTCGGTGAATTCTCTGGATGCTCATGTCCCTTGCAAAGACAAATTATAACTGACTTTTCATGGAGCCCCATCATCAGCTCAACCTATTTTGTCCTGTACTTTGATTAAGCCCAGATTTAGTCAATTTAGCTAGTGTGAGCAAAAGGTTATTTCCCTATGGGCAGGTCCATCCCAATAATATGCTCTTCTCACTATAATGCTTCCTCGCTCCTGGGAAAATGCAGTCAGATACTTAGAACGCAGTTAAAGTATATATCAACAAGGACGCGGGTGGTTTCAGGGTCCGATTACATCCAAACAAGCCCCCATCCTCCCGAGGTCAGTGCTGATTCTGGTGTGACACTGGATCTCCTCAGATGACATGAGTTATAGAAAATGACATGTGATGTTGTTACAGTGCAGCTGTTCTGGGTGGGGAAGAATAAAACAATAAATCAAATTGTAAAGTCAGATAAGAAGACAGATAAGAAAAAGATACGCTGGCGCCATAACGCAATTGCGTTGGTTTTGCAAAACAGGGATTAACCTCGTGTGAGGTTAGAGTAAATGTGCAATATGTTAAGGACAAAATAAAGCTGTCGTTTTACAGCCAATAGATCGAGTTGGTCCATCTTTTTAGAGATTAAGCACTTTAGTGTATGTTAAAATGCTGAGTGACAACTTGTGAAGCCAGAATGTAAAAGGAGCAAAGCTCTTGCTTGCTCAGACAACAGCTGAAAGTGGATTTGAAACACATGTGGCCATCAATCCGCATTCAGGTCCTGTTGTAATCTCTGCACGCCAACACGGCCGCGTTATGTTGTTTAGCAACCGGTCTAATTTCATTTCACTCCTGGAACTTTATTCAAACGGTGTGCTAACGAAGCAGACAAAACAAACAGGGGCACAGAACATTTAAAGTTTCATGAAGAAGAAAATCAGATGGTTGATTTCACCATTTCCCGCCGACCTGGAGTTTTTACAGACAAGTCAATTTTCCAAGTCACTAAAACGGCACCAGCCGTCGCTCAAGCCTGCTGGGACAAAAATAAAAAGCATTTGTTCTTCATCCTTGAGTCAGCTCAGTGGGCAAATCTGTCAGATTGCATTTGTGATGCTCCCAGTGCTCGCTCTGTGCTCTTGTCATTGTGCAGAGGTTTGATTCCTCGTTGACATCACACGGCTCGTGTGTGTGTGTGTGTGTGTGTGTGTGTGTGTGTGCCGGCTGGACGGGGCACGGTCCGGCCAGCTCACTCTGGCTGAACCCTCTTACTCGCTTATCATCAGGAGGATGAGGTAAGTGCTAAAACACCGCTGAGAGGATCGCTGTGGAGCGGCCAGATGATTGTCTCTGTTTTGTTGGCATCGATTATTCAAACCCTGGACGAACCATTACCTCTCTACCTCGGTTTAATTAACCGACTTGGCCGGCGATGATGTTCATGACACCCAAACTCACAGCACTCAAGACCGCTCTGTCAAACAGAGATGTTCTCACACGGATACGAGAACGGAGTCGACGTCTTTGGGAGCTATAATTACCAAGTGTTGAATAGACCTTAACCTGAATGCTGATTGGTTACAGGCCATTAGGGACAGCTGACACGCAGCCTTCGACTTGTCTGACACCACTCGCTCTGCAGTGATCTGATTTTGCAGTATGCGCGCACAAAAAAACTTGTGAAACAAGCGAAATGTTGCATCAGATTAACTGAGACTTCTGTCCCGAGAGAGCCGCGCAACCACCCAGCGAATTTCCCCAGTGTGAGACTCTGTCATATTTTTCTGGTGAATGAAACATAAATTGAAACAGCGCATCACAGAGCACAGTGTGAGAGAGAAACTGGATATTTGTCATCGCTTCGTTCCAACCTGGCGGTTCAGAGTAGTAAAACAACGTGGGAAATAAAACAAAAATATTTTATTTATTTATTTATTTTTTAAAGAGAGAGAGAGTGTGTGTGTGTGTGTGGGGGGGGGGGGGGGGTAAGCTGGAGCAATACAGAGTTACATGATGAAGATGCGGGCGAACGCAAGCAAACAAACCGCAAGACAAAACAAAAAAGGGCTGCCGGCCGATTTGGTTTTCAATCTCACTGCTACGCATGTGAATCTCTGGGGTGCGTGTTCCTCCTTCAAATCCACCATCTGTACCCCATCACTCTCACTGCTCATACTGGAAACTTGATTTACTAAGCTTTAATTCACCCGACTATATTTATACACCTTCTGAGGAATTCACCAAGACATGCAGAAGGGTTTGGCAGTGCCTGAATCCATCTGAATGTCAGCAACGCAAGGCTTATTACTGCCAGAGCATACCCCGAATATGATTGCATTCAACTTAGTAAGTCGTAATCATAAATAAGCAAGAATAACCTTTTGGCAAGGACACGGGCGCTGATGAATTAGTGGCGACTTCGTGACCTCGTGTTCGTGGGGCTTTTCTGGCCAGAGAGGCCCCATGAACACGAGAATGAAACTTAACATTAAACTGACATGAGCTGCCTTTTGGTGATACAGCCTGCTATGAGCCTGGTCAAAACCATCATCATCATCATCAGAGCCCATCTACCAATCACAGCCCGTATGTCTGAGATAGGAAAAAACGCAGCAGCCTGGAGTTGAAAAAAGGGCATAAAAGAGGATCACTGGTACACAAACATCGTCCAGTGCAACAGGATTTCAAGGTAGGAGGGTGAAAAGTGGTCATTTTAAAGAGGAGGCCTCTTCCTGTCCGAGATGGATGAGCTGCAAATATGAGATTACATTTCCAGGTGTGGCTTAGCAAGATAATAATAATCTAACAATGTCCCACGACCATGCTGGAAAACTTAATATCATCTGCTCGGGGGGCATGTTTAATGGAGCGTGCTAAGTGATATTCCCCGTGGATCTGTGCTGTCAATTTGAATTGGGTTCTGGTTTGACTCACTCAAGTCCACTGACTCAATTAAACCCACCCAGCCCTACTCCTGTGGACGCTGAAGTGTCTAGGTTTTATTCATGACTGTGGAGCAGCTGAGGGGGGTGCAATGCATGATTTAACAAAAACTCAAGTCCATCTTCAACTCTCACTACACCCCCCACGACCTAGAGTTCGCACGGCACGGCAGGGCGCAAACTACACGCGCATGCGCAGCGTGGGATCTCTTCCTCCATCTACTTCCCTCTCATCCTTTTCTTTTTCCAACCCTCTCTCTCTCTCTCTCTCTCTCTCTCTCTTTCTGTCTGTACCGCACTACTCTTTCTCTCTCCCGAAAGCATTTTGTGAGTGTATTTTTAGTATGGTTAACCCCCAGTGGAGAAGCGTAGTGTTAACACCCCATTGGCAGTCCTATAAGTGCCATGCTGTACACTTTGAGGATCCGGTGGATACGCCCTGTTACATTTGCGCACTTTGAAAGACCCCCTGGAAACAAATGAAACATCAGGTACCAGATCTCGCCCCCAAGATGTTTCAGCACTTAGAATGTGAACCTCGTGCTTACATGACTGGGGTTTTTTTTGTTTTGTTTTGTTGTTGTTTGGGGGGGGGTGAGGGGTTAAATGGTGGAGAGTGAGGGGGTATATCGAGAAAGCGTGCAAAGCGAGTGAAATGAAACAGAGCGGAAAGGTCCTGCTGCTGCTGTGTGAGGAAGCAAACCAGCTGTCTGAATAATGTGTAATGGAGAGATGAGATGGGATGTTTTCAGCAGCCCGCCTGGCACATCTATATCTGAGTGCGTGCTTTTATATATGTATGTAAACCTTAAACTTACACTCCTTGCTAGGCTTAAAGAGTGACGCTGCATGAAATCGTATATGCAGGCCCTGCGCAAACAACAAACAAGCAAACAAGAAGGGGCCCATGTATAAAGCTACAGCTGTTCTTTAGCTGTATCCATGCTTCCCTTTTGGAAACTGTACAATTAAACATTCATACAAAGCGAGCCAAACCTATAAATAGCTTGTTAAGAACAGAGAGGAGATTGTTGATAGGCTAACGGCAGCAACAATTTCAGTCACTTAAGGACACACGTGAAAAAAAAAAGCAAAAAGCAAAGCGATAGTAGGATGGGCTCTGAGCTTCCACTGGAGTTTCAGGTTTCTATTCATACATGCGAACAAACGGAGCAGCACAACTGTGGGGAGGACTCGCGTGTGACTAGATATGTCAGCAAGCCCAATTAGAGCAGGGGAACACTGACGCGAGGTCTGTAATCAGTGCAGTGCGCACGGTCCACCAGCCTAAGGTAGATTCTTGAACAGGCCATTTAGTCCTGGCCTGTTGTTTGAGATCAGTGGACTGTGCCATTATTTATTTATTTGTCTTTGCCTACCAGATAATCAAATTATTCTCCGGGATCCTCAACTTCTTGCCAAAATGGCTTTGGGCTGCTGTAAAACGGGTATGTTATGTAATGTATTTGAAATTGTAATTAAAGGCTTGTTATCCCCAACACTCGCTGACCTAATCCCGCTGCCTCATTAGCATCCTCCCATTAGCATTTTGTTGTGATCGCAAGGTTTACTGTGTTTTCTCGCTCGGGCTCAGAGGGCGTCCTTCGCTTTACTTTGAGCCGCGGAGCTGCTGGGTATAATTGCCTGGGTGCACGCTGCTTTCTCCTCCAGACCTTTAAGTTCAAAAGCAGCAGAGTATCAAATGCACCGCGTGCTCGTTGCTCTCTGATATGTTGTCAGCCTCTGCAGGACATCTCGATGTTCTATTCTGCACTTTTTATTTTTAGCAGGGAAAAAATCACGAGATCCGGTCAATTAAAGCAAAATGCGCTCCTGTGTCCACGCATCTGTTGCACAGCTGCCTCTCATGCCATAAACTCTGTAGGGCTTCAGGATCTTTACTGCTCAGTCTGTCCTGTGGCTGAGGAGGTGGGTCGATCACTGCTCATGTGTTTCTATGCCACACAATATTGGCTACTATACAGCTTTTACCAGTTTATTTACAGAGAGACACGACAAACTAGTAATGACTGCCAACATTTACTAACAAGAGACTATTATTTGTCATCCAAGAAAAAAGTGGGAGCAAATCATGAGAATATCTCTGCATATCATCTTTTCATTTCCAAGAAGAAGAATGTACTAGTTCTTTGAAAAGTTTCTTATTCTGGCTGATTAATGACGGGGGGAACTAAACCCTGCTCCTCCAGTGCTTAGATGAAAAGGCACCTTGAAGAATATTGGTGCGCAAAACATAAAATGCAACTCATTTATATATGTAGTCCCCTGGGTTATGAAAACAGATAGTAGGAGACAAACAGCGCCAGTCACTGGAAATGACAGTGGCTTCTCAGTGGCCATTAGAAACTGCAGGCTACAAGATAAAAGGGACAGCTGAAAGATAATGCTACTATTGCCAATGAGGAGAAGGGACACAAAGGTAGCCATGATAAATGTCAGCTTTACCTTCTCTCTGCTGTCTGAACATTTCAAATGTAGCCCACAAAGGATGAGGAGGAGGGTTGTGTGTGGCATGAAATGTGTGCAAAGCAACAAAGAAACCATACAAAGGTGTCTCTCACCTTGGCTGCTCATCGACACCTGATATAAGGAGGGATGTGATTTATCAGGGATGGAGAAACCAGCAAGGTTACAGCCAAATGGAGGGGAGAATGCGTGCCATTATTTATGAAGAGATATGAAGGCAGGCAGGCATGCAAGGCTGTGGAAACTCAGTCACAGTGAGGCTGGAGGTCCACTTCAGATAGCAGTTTGATTGTCATACAAGAGGGAGGGGGTGTCACAGGCCACACAGTGCATTACATAATTTTAGTTATGAATGAAGGCAGGAAAGAAAGCTCACTGAGAGAGAAGTTGTTTTGCTTTGCTTGATAAATTCAGCTGGTAAAGAATTCACATGGGTTCTTTTATTTTGAATAGTTAGGATCAATATAAGGAATAACTTCCTGCAATCCTCTGTGCGTCTCACCTGGGTTCCGTAGCTTTTTGTTCCTGTACACGGACAGGATGACGAGGACGTTTCCCAGGATGTCTACCACGATGGTGAAGATCAGCACGCTGGCCAGCGCAGTGGACACTCCAGCCGAGGTAGCGCTCAGCCCGCAGTCGCTCTCATTCCGCAAACAGCTCGAACCGTTCACATCCTTCTCCTCTACATCCATCTCCTCCACCACCTCCTCAGGATGCAGCTGTCATGGTGGGCTTACAAGTGTTCAGATGAAAATTTAAAATAAAGAAGAAGAAAAAGCACAAACCAAAAAGGCAAAATGACTTCACGGGAGGGAGTCTTGAACTTATTTGCGCATGAAACCACACTCCCCCGACTGTGGAGTAATAGGAGGCTGAGAGGACGCGAGTCCTGACATGATCTTTAGAATAGTGACACGCTTTGCGCATCCAGGGGGAAGTAGGGAGGTGAGAAAGGTTGGGAAAGCTCGAGTTTCACGGCGGCTCTGAGTACGGTCAGTCACAGAGGCTCCTGCTGCGCGCCGCTCCATTCTGACAGGGTAGCTCTTCCAGGAGGCATGTGAGCGCTGTCCTGTGCGTAATGGAAATCCGAGGATGCAAAAGCGTGCGCACACAGAGCAACACGGAGTCTGATGGCTCTGAGAGCAATTTGAGCAACACAACCTCCGTTCAACTTAAATACTGAAGCTCATCACTTAAAAAATAAAAAATAAAAATCTGCCAGAATAAAGACTGGGGTCTGTTTCAAAATCTATAAATATCCTCTGCCTCCTGAACCGCTGTGGTGTGTCATTCTTGCTGAATAACAACTCGTGTGATCCAAATGGACACCCGGGCTGTGGAGAATCGTGGCCAGGGCAGTGCTGCTTATTTTTTAATCTGAAAAAATGAGGGACTGTGACTAGCATATTCACCGTGGAGCCAATGTGACACATGATTTGTAAGAGCCTTTATTGTGAGAGCATCCAGCGGATCGAGAGAACCTCCATGTGCATGGAAATGGCGCCTTCATGTGTCCAGAAGACATTCTTACAGTCAGATGCATACAGAGAAACAGAAGCTAATGATTTCATTATATATATATATAATGTTGCATGCAGCCCTTAGTTGCCCAAATCCATTTGTGACATCCATTTGTGCATTGACTTAGCCTACCTATGTTATAGTCTAAGAGCTCTATAGAAATACTACATAAATGTTCTGAAGAGTATCATAAAAGTGGCATGAATATATATAATGTCTACAAAGTCTCACATTTGGTCACATTTCCCCTGCAGTGCACTTGAATTTGTGTCCCTTTAGATATGGAGAGAACGGGTGCAGTTTGCGATCAGTGTGCCTGTAAGCATGAGGTGATCACAGGATGCCAGAGGGTGCAGAGTGGAGGTTTGAGCAGCTGAGGCTGAGCTCTGTCCTGACCATACGCTGACCACACAATGGCAACTCTTCTTGTTTTTTCCAGCTAAGGAAATATACATGACGTCATGTTTTTCATATTTCCCACTTGCATTGTATTATTTTGCTTTTAAACCTGTATTATTGTTTGCGCTGATGCATTTTACTGCCTAACTAAGCACTGGAAGCCCTCTTACAAATTCTGTCACCGCTATTGGTCCTCTACAAAACCAGTAGCAGAGGCATTTAGTCCATGCACACACAGAGATCTGCAGCACCAAATGTTTTTATCACAGAACAGTCTGTCCCACCTCAAGATTATAATTAAACTAATCAGTAGCTTTTGGCTGTGGAGCTCCCCTCACTCTCCTCAGCTCGTTCTTATTCAAGGTGTGTCGCTTCCTTCTCAAAACCATATAAAAAAAAAGACCTCATATATCTTAGTGCTACGGGACATGGCCTGGGGAAAACCATATAGCTCATATAAAATGCTGTGTGACTCCCCACACATGTCCCAATCTGGTGCCAGATGCGAATCAGAGTTCAAAGTGATGGATTTATGAGCAATGCCCAAAACAGCACAAAAGTTCACTCAGCAGCTACAAACCTCCTGAACAGTAAAAGGAAAACAAACAAAAAAAAACTTTATAAGCCAAGTTCCTCAACAAAAAAAACTTCTCACTTCTACTAAACCACTATGAGATGCTCCGTATTTACAGTGTACAGCTACACAAAGCTAAAGTCTCGACAAACAATCAAATCCACATTTTGCATAGTTTCCCTGCTCGTGACAGAAAATCTCTCATGACAGTGAACTCAACTAACTGCTGGCTTAATGGTGGGAGTGGCAGGGACGAGGAGAGGGGCTGCGGTGGAAGTCAGCTTGAGTTTAAAAGGCTGCTGTCTTACATTTCTTCAATCCACAGGCAGCTAGCTCTTCAAAATGGAACAATCACAGCGCCCCACCTGCTTCAGCATCAGACACACAAACACCCACGCACTCTCAGCGAGAAGGCGAGAGAGATCTACGCAGATATAAAATCACAGCATCTCCACACCTGAGAAATGTCAGTCAGTAAGGGTTGGACAGATTGTCAGTCTTTTTTAAACCCTTTCCTACAAGTGAAATTCCTGAAGCAACAAGCAGATGAGGTGTTCAGCATCTGAGTCAGAAACACAAAAGTAGTTTCCACTTGGGGTGGATCGGGACAAGATTGGACCCAAGGTGCACTTGGAAACATTGCAATCTCAGTAAGGCCGAGGCCTCTTTCTCAGTCCAACTGGAGCATATATCCAATATCCACTACTGAACCATCAACCTTCTGTGCAGTGCCTGTACTGGCTAGTTTTGCACTGAACTGAATGTGTCAGCTTGATGCAGCGGCAGACTGAAAGTACTTCTGAACTGACAGTTTGCATCAGTGTAAATGTTGCGGGTATGAATGGTGATGCTTTTAAGCCCACTGTAAAGCATTTACTTAAAAGAAACAGACCAAAAATGCAGACTCAGTGGAGGGATTTATACTACCCACTTTTATGACAACGTTTTAATAATGCTTTATAATAAATCTAGGATTCATAGCTGAAAGTATTTCAAATTCCTAAACATAGAGGCTTTGTGTCTCACTTGCACTGATGTGAGAAGCTCCCATTGTGATGCTGCTGAAATTAACAATGATGTCTCAGTATGGAAACTCTGAGTTATAAGCCTGAACTATATCTGTGTGACTGCAGAAAAAAATGCCCTAAAAGCGAAAGAAAGAAAAACATGTTCTCCAGTGGTCACTTAAATGTTTGCTGCACTTAGAGACAGTGCACAAGAGAGGTGAAGAAGAGAGTGTAGGCAGGGTGGAGTAGGTGGAAACAAGTGTCAGGGGTGATCTGTAACAGCAAGAGCGAAAGGGAAGGTTTACAAGACTTTACTGAGACCTGCTGTGATGAAAAAGAGGAGCTGGAGGTGAAGGTGGCAGAGTTGATGATGTTAAGGTTTTTATTGGAAGGGGTTATTAGTTCTGTGCCATACTGCAAATTATGATATCAATCCGATAGCAAGTAAATACAGGGCCAGTATTGCTCATAACACTACCGATTCTTTTGACTTATAAAGGCAGCTCATGTAGGGGACAGCATGTGTCATGACTTAAGAGATGAATAATCATTTTTATATTTGCAAATTAATGACGATTCATCAATTCTGAACACATTTTAATGACCACTAAATAACTGTAATTTTACTTTCCACAATAATTAGCTAACACAACAAAACACACCTTTCTGCTTTTTGTGTATTTTGAAACTGTCTTTTTTTGGAGACCTGGAAATGTAAATGTACCTGTCTCTAAAGGACTTTGGATACCAAACCTAGAGGATAGAAAGAAAGTATCAAGTCTATCATGCTAGTATTTATCTGATGCCAGTACCAGCTTTGGTATTGATACTATCAATCCGCCCTCCTCTAATGGACAAGATTAGAAATGAGTACATCATAGGGACAGGTCAGGTCTAGGGCAGTTGGAGGCAAAGTTAGAGAGACATAACATTAATATTAAATATGGAGCTTCCAGCCAGGAGGACATGAAGGCCAGAGAGAAGACTCCTGGATGTAGAGAAGGAAGACATCCGGAGTGTTGATGAGACAGAGGAGGATGCTGGAAATAGGATGAGATTGAGGCAGATGATCTATGATGACCCCTAAAAAAAGCAGCTAAAAGTGGAAGAATAAGAGAGTGGCTGTAGGGTCAGGTAAAATGTAATAAAAATGTCAGGTCTGAGGGGGGTAAAGAGAGGGAATGTGACTATAATATGCACCATGGAGCCAATGTGACACACAAAATAATATTGGCATCAACTCCCCAAATAAAAGTCAGAGAAGCTGACACTGTGGACTTTCAGGAGTCAGACTTGTTTTCATCCCCAAAAAAGCTTCAGGCTCTGCAGCAGGTCTGATCAAAGCAAGTTTTTGGTAGTCTGTTTTGCTTGACTGTAAAAGTCATCACATATTTTAATATTCTACAGTGTCATTCATTATAGAGGAGTAAGCCAAAATTCAGCCTGGAATAAAAGGTTCCCACTACCATTAAGAGAGGCCAGGCTTTAAAAAGATAAATACCTCTTTACAGTCTCTCTCTCTTTCTCTCTCTACACACACACACACACACACACACACACACACACACACACACACACACACACACACACACACACACACACACATATGTGTGTTGGGCGATCATTGTCCTGATGAAAAATAAATGATGGTCCAAGTATATGCAAACCAGATGGGATGGCATGTCACTGCAGCATGATGTGGTAGCCATGCTGGTTCACTGTGCCTTCAATTTTGAATAAATCCCCAACAGTGTCACCAGCAAAGCACCCCCACACCCTTACACCTCCTCCTCCATGCTTCACACTGGGAACCATGCATGTAGAGACCATCCGTTCACCTTTTCTGCGTCACACAAAGATACGCCAAGAGGAACCAAAGATTTCAAATCTGAGTTCATCAGACCAAAGCTCAGATTTCTACTGGTCTAATGTCCATTCCTTGTGTTTCTTGGCCCAAACAAATCTCTTCTGCTTGTTGCTTTTCCTTAGTAGTGGTTTCTTAGCAGCTATTTGACCATAAAGGCCTGATTCGTGAAGCCTCCTCTGAACAGTTGATGTAGAGATGTGTCTGCTACTGGAACTCTGTGTGACATTTATCTGGGCTCTAATCTGAGGTGCTGTTAACTTGCGATCTCTGAGGTTGGTGATGAATTAATCCTTAGCAGTAGAGGTGACTCCTTAGCCCCTTTTCCATTAGTACTGACTCAGGTCGACATGGCACCATTCACCACAGTTTTTAGGGTTTTCCATTAGATCATAGTACCTAGAACATAGGGTGACCATATTTGATTTCCAAAAAAGAGGACACTTGGCCCAGTCATGAAGAACTTTAACTGTTTGTTTAAAGAAAACTTTAACATATTTAAACGACGCCTTCTCTGTGCGGTTAATGAATGGTGAAATAAAAAATGTCATATAGGCTTTTACAAGTCAACAAGTGCAAAAAAAAGAGGACGGTTAGTCACCCTACTAGTACCAAGAAAGTTTTTTAGTACCTGCTCACCACTGCTGTGATATGGGCAGGTACTAAAGTGTGACATCATCAGACTGCATGCCACCAATTGGCTGATCAGTAGCATCACTCGATGAGTCATGAGAAGGTCTTGTTCACAAAAATTAAAACCCCCACTTTTTAAAACCCAGCAACAGGAGAAATGGCTACAAAAACAAAACAAAAGAGTGTCTTGGTCTTCCTTTCCAGGGCCATCCTCATGTGAGAACATTTCAGCATAGCTTTTGATGGTTTTTTCGACTGCACTTGTGGACACAGTCAAAGTTTTAGCAATTTTCCAGGCTGACCAACCTTCACTTCTTAAAGTAATGATGGACTGTCATTTCTCTTTACTTAGCTTATTGGTTCTTGCCATAATATGAATTCTAACAGTTGTCAAATAGGGCTGTGAGCTGTGTACCAACCTGACTTCTGCACAACACAGCTGATGGTCCCAACCCCATTAAGGAGGCAAGAAATTCCACAAATGAACCCTGACAAGGCCCACCTGTGAAGTGAAAACCATTTCAGGTGACTACATAATGAAGCTCATTGAGAGCAGGCCGAGGGTTTCCAGCACTGTCAACAAAGCAAAGGGTGGCTACTTTGAGGAATCTAATATATAAATATATTTAGAGTTATTTTTATTTCCATATATTCTATCTATCTATCTATCTATCTATCTATCTATCTATCTATCTATCTATTCTTCTCTGCTTATCTGTAAATGTAGATATTTTGTGTATTCTAAAATGCCTTTATACTTTGAATATACCCTAACCATAGCTTCTCTGTCTGGTTTGATCACTGGTTAACATATAGTTGCAGCAACATTAGCTTTTATTTGATGTTAGCTGCTTGACTGTAACTACATTCTCTGGCAACTTCTGAGAAAATCATGAACATTTGGCCCTACTTACAGCATTTGATTTTCAGCCACTCCAAAACAAACCCACAACCATTAACCCATAAACTTGTGATTTTTAAACTATGAGCTTCTGGCTAACCACTTACCAACAAGGTTCATATTTATATACCCATGACAGAGCTGGAGAGTAATTAGCATCTCACTGATGTCATGTCCACAGTATAACCACAGCATGTATTTTGGTTTGACTTAGAAGGGGAAAAAGAATGAAGCCTCATTGCACATGTGCTGTTCTACAGGCTTTCTGAAGTTTTTCTTTGGTTCCTTTTTCGCTCATTTTCTGTCCAGTCCTTGTACCTGACCATTTCAGAGGAATGTTTGGTTTGGTTTCTTAAGGCACCACATATTGACCTGTGGATCAGTCATGAAAAAAGATGCAATAAACTCAATGGATGAACCAGTGTTGTGTCACTCAAAGAACCAATTTTAAATAATATCAGTTGGCTTTTGGCAGCACGGTAGAGCAGTGGTTAGCACTATTGCTTCATAGCAAGAATGTCCTGGGTTCAAATCCACCATCTGGCCTGGGCCTTTCTGTGTGGAGTGTGCATGCTTTTCTGTTTACGTGGGTTCTCTCCGGGTATTCTGGCTTCCTCCCAAGACATGCGGTGAGCGGGGTTAGGTTAATTCTAAATTGCTTATAAGTGTGAATGGTTGGCCCTAGCGATCTGTTCAGGCTGTACCCTAGGTGGGATAGGATAGATAGATAGCTCTGCAGGCACTTTGTTGTTAACAGTCTGTCGCAAAAAACACAGTTTGTTCCAATTTGTTTAGTTGAAGGTACAAAAACTGCCAAAGACAGTTTGACAGACATAAAACTGTATTTTTACACCAACAAGGTGGTTCCCAAATCTCTGCATTGTGTCCAGTGTGTCATTAAAAAAACTTGGAGGAAACTGTACAAGTAGAAGTGACAGACATAAAAACTACGCAGATGAACAGTATCTGAAAGTTATGACTTTAAGAAAACGGCAAAATCCAGCAGAGGCCTGGATTTGCTGGACCTGCGAGATCCAGCTGACCCATCCAAGTAATCCATCTACTGTTCACTGAAGCCTCATCAGAAATGGTCACAGTGGAAGGGTGGCTGTCAAGAAACCATTCATAAGGAAGAGAAACAGGGAGAAAAGGGTGAGGTATGCCAAGTTTACAAGAACTGGACTGATATCGGTGGCAACAGGTCTGATGGAATGAAGACTACTTGGAGAAATTACATGAAAGCTTGTCTAAGAGTTTAGACTGGGTTAAAGAATAAAGGTTGTCACACCAAATAATAACTTTCAAGCCTGTTAGAACTGTACAAGCTCTGTTTTTGCCTTTTGTACTGTGTTGCCATGCGTGTTTAAATCAATAGATTTATAGTCAATAAATGACTGCACCTACTTCCCATTTTCCTAGCAAAATATAAAGAAATTAGGGGTGTCTCAAGACCTTTTGTACTACAATTTGTAAAATCATAAAAATTTCTATATACTATAAACATTTCTGCAATATTAAACAATAAAAAAGTATAATGTAATGCTATACAAAACTACATTTCTACAAACTGAACTCTGATTACACAACCTCATCAGATCACGGGTGCTTTTTAAAGTTCTGTATAAGTGTTAATAAGAAAGGCGACACACTTAAACACACTTAAATCATTTTATTAATCTCACGTTGTGCAAAGCCGGGTCCTTTCTGTTACACTTTTCAAACATTCCATTCCAACACACTCATATATACTACTAGAACCTTCTTTCTACCTACTACTACAACTTTTATTGCATAAATTCTGTGCCCTTTCCCACCACAAACTTTCAGTACTGTACATTGGAAATATGGCTAGGATTGTTAGTATAATTACTTGGACACATTATGTGACAAAAATCTAAGGCACTAGAAGTCATAGACGATGGTCCGCATATTCTGCTAAAGCACACATAATTCTAGGACGATGACGATGACAAACGAGATATTCAGGAGAGGCTTTTTCTGCTCAACGAATAGATGTGACATCACATGGGAAACACAAAATGGGAGCACGGGTTTCATCTCTTCTTTCATAGCCAGAATCCAGGTGCTCATGTATGGATACTGTGTATTAAAAATGAGCCTCAACACAGTTCAGTCTGACTCAAGATATAAAATCTGATAGGCACAGTTATGTCCTAGTGTGGCTAATCTCCAGTTGGGATCAAGATCCATGTACACATGTACAGCAAAGCCTGAGAAGGAGCAACAGGTGGTATCCCACAGCGGAAGTCACCTCACCTGTTTGAACTTTTGAGCCATCACGGCCGATATGTTTTGATAACATCTTTGATAGGCCTCCGGCATATCGGACAGCAGGCATTAATCTGTCTTTTCAGCTTGAGCCCACAGTCGTTGCACAGGCACATGTGTCCGCAGGTGTAGATGACTGTGTCAACCTCTTGGTCAAAGCAAACGGTGCATTCTCCGTTTTTTCCTGCAGAGGGCAGTTCTGAGGCAGTGAGAGCCGGAGAGGTGGGAGGACTGAGAGGCGAGCTGGGAGCAGTCACTGGAGAAAAAGCAAGAAAACATATGTGGGTATTTTTAAAAAGAGCAGCACGGGTGCATGCAGACAGATACCTTTTGGTCATGTTGTTATAGGAAGAAAATTCCAGGTTCAGATCAGCACTACTACTGCTTTTATTCATTTGTGAATGAGTTAGTTTTATGTCTACTTTTACATGCCTTTTTAATTTATGAGCCAGTCTTAATCTGAGACCTAAAGATTTGCTAAATTATCAATGCTTAATACAGCAGCAGAGTTTACTGGGGCTTAATCAACTGATTGTTGGTTATACATAATACAAGAACCCACACAAACCCATATTACAGTGATCTTGAGAGGGTTTCTATATACATTGTAGCCTTGGGTATGTTGTCAACATTTGGCAACTTACCCAGAGAGGATTCAGAGGCAGAGGAGGATCTGTTGACACTGAATGCCAGGTCTGAGTCACTGTCATCTGGGCTGCTGCTCTGTGAAGTGGTGGGGGATGTAGAAGGAGGACTGGACTGCAGTGTTCCTGTGTCGCAAATATAAATACACATGAACAAACTCCATATAATTGGACTCATGTAGTGGCTTTTAAAGTTGAGCTGTGTAGCTGGTATGTTCTGGGGCAATGTGCCCTTGAAATGTTTGACAGTAACACTAGAGATTTAGGATTTATTCTGACCATGTCTAACCAGTCAGATTAGATATGCATGTGTCCTTCGTGGACTGATTTTTCTTCTTTTTTTAGGAGAAAATCGGGGGATCAGAAACCGTTAAAAATTAGACTAGGACAGAGAGGTCACAGCTCAAGGCTGAACAAGCTCACATAGACATAAACTATTCAAATGCCTTCAAATTCCTTCAGCCTGGGAAAAAATGAATTGTAGGGGCTAGAATAGACTTTCATTATTTTAGTACTATAGCAAAACATTTTACGGAAATATGCTCATTTGTTTTGTGTCAAAGAGATGAATATGAAGATTGATGCCACTCTTGTTCTGTACATTACATAAGCTTGTCTCCACATATACAGAACTGCATGCCACAGACAGTATCACTGTGCACAGAAGAACCAGAGGTATCACATAGTTTTTTTTTACTCTCCCACACTCATTTTGTTTGGAGATTATAGGGCAAGAACTATAGACTTCACTTCCCTCTCTGCATGGATTTGTTCATTAGTCTGCTTGTTTCAAGAGACATGTGACTTTAAAAGTTGTTTCCTTTTTAAACTTTGGACATTGAGAGTCAGTGAAACAAGTAAGGGCATGCTGTTGGGGGATTAGCTGGAAATTCACTCAGGCCAAATGAATACGCTTACAAAAAAACTAAACACGGGAAATGACACATGCCCAGGCTAAAGGCGTAACCTATTTGCTGAGTGGGAAAACAACAGGCAACTTCTCAGTCATGACTGAACAAGAGGAACTTTGATCACATGATATCTCTGTTATTTTTGTGCCTTCTCTTTAATGCAGTTTTTTCAAACATAACGTAAACAAGTTTATAAAAGAACCAGACCAAAAATTTTGAGGTAAACTAAATCAAAGATAAAGTGTACCAAAGAGTCTTTTTGTCTTTGATTACAATAGATGTGTCTTTTGCTAGTAGCAGCTAATATAAAACTGACAAGCTTAGCAGGTGGCTATCTGCTACACTGTACTTGTAAATGGAGTCCTTAACCATTTTTTGGAGTTGCTGTTGATGTTTTGTGACACAGTTTTAATGCAAATTCCTCACTGACAATATGCCCAGCTGTGGAGTTATTTGTGCATGTGAACAAGACTTCAAAGGTAATTATGGAGTTCCACAGGGTTGTGTGCTGGGACCACTACTTTTTATGTTATGAGTGCTTCCTTGAGGCAATATTATTAGAATATATGGCATATATTTTCTTTGCTTAATAGACAATACCTGGTTTTATTTATGTGTGACGTCAGATGACAAATCAAATAAATTAGTTAATCAACAGGCGCATTTTAAATACGTAAAGGACTGGATGTCATGTAATTTTCTTCTCCTAGATTCAGACAAAATTGAGTCTATCTTTGTCCTTCTGCGTGCGCATTAAACAAATATGTATGACTGCTTTCATTCATATGCACAATATCTCTAAAATTAGAAAAACCGTCTCTTAGAGTGACGCTGAAAAACTGTTATATTTCATTACAATCTGACTGTTTTGAAGGTTCACTGAAAAACCTTCAGTCGATGAGAATACTGCAGCAAGAATACTAACAGGGACGAGAAAGAGAGATCATATTTTTCCGATATTGGTTTCTCTTCGCTTGCTACAAGTTAAACTGAGAATTGAAGTTAAAACTCATCTGCTTACATACAAAGCTTTTAAAAATAAGGTCTCACCATATGTTGAAGACCTCATGATACCATTTTATCCTAATAGAGCAGTTCATTCTCAGAGGGAAGGCTTATTTATGGTTCCTAGAGCTTCTAAAAGTAGAATAAGAGGCAGCATTTTCAGCTATCAGCCCCCTGTCCTGTGGTACCAGCTCCTAGTTTGGACTCAGGCAACAGGCACCCTGTTTAGTTTTAAGATTAGGCTTAAAGCTTTCGTTTATAATAAAGCTTTGAGTTTGGGCTGAATCAGGTGACTCTGAATCATCCCTTAGTTATGCTGCTATAAGCTCAGGATGTTGGAGCTATTCTCCTCCACTCCCCATGTGTTTATACACCAGTGCTGTATGTCATTAAATCTTGTCTTCTCTCTCCAAAGTGTGTTTTTAGTCCTGTCTCCCTATGAGGTCTTTTTCTTTTTTTCTTTCAGCTCAACCCCAATGAGGCATGGCAGATAGCTGCCACTCCCTAAGTTTGGTTCTTCCTGTTAAAAGAGAGTTTTTTCCTTCCCACTGTCGCCAAGAGCCGACTGATTATTAGGATTCTGTCTCTAATATTGTAGGGTCTTTACCTTACAATAGTGCCTTAAGGTGACTGTTGTTAAGATCTGGCACTTTATAAATACAAGTGAACTGAAATAATTGTGCTTGCAGACAGTACAAGAAATCTAGTTTAGGTTTTTCAGTGAGTGAAGTTCTAGTAATCTCTTTTTTATGTGGGCACCAAAGAGCAAGTGCCTGTCCGATGCACCACCACAGTCCATAGACATATGGGTATACCTTGCTCACCAAGCTTGCTAATATTAGGTGATAACTTCTAACTTAAAATAATTTATTTCATCTAACCCTGGGTACTGCTAAAGTCAGGGCTGCAAATGCATGCTGGCAAACAAACTGGTGAAGTTGTGGTGGGCAAGTCCCTACAGTCTATGGTAATGTAGTCTGGAACTGGCAGCCTCAAAGGGATGAGGAGTAAGCTACAGAGGTCTGGCAACTTCTTTCAAACTCCTTACCCTTAGATATTTATTTCATCTCCATGCTAGTAGTCCTTAGCCCTGAATGACACTGACTCAAGTGACATCAATCGAGGCACATTACGAAACATTGCAATCTGTTTTATGTAATGCAGTGGTATTACCTAAGACCTGTAACTTTTTTATTTAGTACTTTTTGTTTTTCTTTCTGGTTTTCCTTCTCATCTAAGTGGATTAATTACCTTAGTAAAATTCAAGGACATTTGGAATTACAGTGAAAAAGGAATAATAAATATCGGGGTTCGATTCTTGATATCGATTGTGTGCTGCTTTAAATACACGTACCAAGTATCCTGAGTCTGTTAACAGCCCCATGCAGGGTGAAAAAGGCCCACAGGACCTGAGAGGAGTCCACACAGATCAGCCTGCCACGTCCCACTCCGTTCACCCCATGGTGCACCTCTCCACTGGGCAGCAGACTGAAGCTGAGCACGTCTCCAGAGCAAGGCATCGGGAAGACCCGGTGCACCACCCAATACTCTTTGCGGTCCAGAAGAACTTCAGGGTCTGCTGGCAGGTCCCCAGCATGTAGATTAGCTGGGTCGCAGGATGTTAAACCAAATGACAACGCCCCAAAGTATGGCAGGCCTAGGTGGCCAACCTCCACGTACAAAGTCTCACCCACGTGAAAGGGCCGGTCAGTGAACACCAGAGTCCGACTGCTGTCCAGAAAATGAATGCAAGCAGCTGAACGGTCTGCAGAGAGTATTACATCAGAGCCACGGATGAGGTGAAAGTGCAAATCATTGTCCAGCGGAGAAGAGAGACCCCGGACCACCCTTGGGACAATGAATCCAGTGGAAGCAGATGAGGATGATGTGGAGGAGGAAGAGGTGGAGGAGCAGCAGGGGATGAGCTGAGTGTAGTTATTGAGCTGGAGGTTGGCCATCTTGGCAGCAGCCGCCTGGTTGTTTTCCAACTGATTGTTGCTGTAATTGGCTGAGTCGTGGCTACTCTGGGGGAGATAGGCACTCAGACGGGCCGCACTCAGGCAGCTGGATCCCACACTCTCAGCAAACGTGCTGTCTGTGGTGGAAAATATGGAAAAGCAAGTACGTGACTTGGACATAGAATTACATGATCCTTCCCAGATAAGCTCAGGTCACTTCCTTTCTCGGTGTTCCTTTTCTCTTTGTTCTAGGAATTCCTTTTCATAGTAAAACTATGACATGAAAGCAGTAAGCCCTGGGATCCTACTTGTGTTGCTGCAGACACTTTGATGTCTTTGCAATGTGCTTTTTTGGTTGCTGGTTTTTTTGGTGAGGTAAGCACCCAATAATTGATCTGATTATCACATACTGTGGGAATTCTTATAGGAAAACAATGGTAACAAGGCCCTTAATACAAGTTTGACTTTTTCAGTTGTTTTCTTTCAAGCAATAAATGCTTCAAAATAAAACAACAGAAAATATTTAGATTTAAGATTTTGAAATCATGCAATAATTGGTATTTTTAGCTATAAAGAGAACGAACAAAAAATAATAACAAATAAATGGACCTGTTTCAGACATATTGCTCATTAATAAACAACTATAAAAAGTAGTACATTAAGGTTTTTGAGGATTTCCTGTATTTTTTAGCAGTGCAAAGCAATTCTCGCCTTGAGCATTATGTTAAAAAAAGACAGAGAAAAAAAGACATGTTGGCATATATGACATCTCTGCAAAAACACTTCTGTCTATCTGTGGTGGTATTTAATGCTTATTCTTACCGTTGCTGACAGCAAGCAGCTTTGAAATAAGAAATCAAACATGACTTTCACACAGTAAGCAACAACAGTTTGCTGACATCCTTTCTGATAAATCCTCTTGACGGACACTCCAAAGAGAGCTAGACTAAGCATCTGTGCTTAGAGCCCTTCATACGCCGCTCTTGTTATGATGTTTGTTGTGCCGTTAAATAAACCTTCCCTCTCAGAACAAATAAGCTCTGTTGGTCCTGAGCTCGTGTGTCATTCAATATTTTATTTGCCTCCCTATTTCATTTCCTTTCTTTGCCATCATGTGCTCTCTAAACGGCCGCAGTCCGTGCAGAGAATCCACAGCACAGCTGAAATTGTCTGTTTTAGAGACTGATATAAACAAGTCTGCCGCTAGTAGTCCTCCTTTGACTTATGATGCATTCCTTTATTACTATTTCTAGTGATGCAGGAGCAGTTGAGCACACTGGCCCCTTACCAAAGCTCCTGGGATCTGCCGACTTGACCAAACAAGGCCAGAGCTCCTGTCAGACTGAAGATAAACACACCCAGTACATATGAGAGGGAAGCGCGGGGGAAAGGGTGATGGAAATGATGGCAGAGTCAAGGGAGAATGTAATAAAGTGCAGGAAACTGATAGTAAGAAAGTGTTAAAGGAGGAGAAGAAGAGTGGTTTGAAGTGCTCAGGCTGAACCGACTACTCACTACAAACTAACTACTCCTACAAACTCATCCTGTGGTGCTGCAGGGCTTTGTAGAACTCCCAAGAAGCTGCTTGAATTTGCTGTGAATATGTTAAAAACCATAAAAATATGTCACTGCAGTTAAAACGTTCTAGCTGACTGATGAAGCTGAGTAAAGTTATTTTCATCCTTTTCCAAAAAGTTTGCGGCTCGCCTCACTCAGCTGCAGTCCCAACAAAAAACATAAGCATTTGATTAGGGTGAGAATACAACAACATAAGAAGATGCTTACCAAGCAGTGTGACCTCCTGAGTGATGCCGTAGATATCTATGATGGCCCACAGTGGACAGCCGATGCTGAGTCCACAGTGAAAGAGGATGGGCTCGCCTTCGTTGATGCTATAGAAAACTCTTCCATGGCGATCAGCCCAGAAAGCCAAAATGTTGTCCTTCAGGGCCAGTCTCTCGGGCAGAGCCTTGGCCCAGTAACCGGGTCGAGTCACCAGGTCTGGGCAAGCATACTTGGGGATATCAGCAGCAGCTAACTCACTGGGATCCAAGCTAGTAAAACCAAAACGTAAAGCTCCACTCCATCCAGTGTGCACACCAGTCAAGCGAAGACGCACCTGAATAACACAGTTTAACAACCTTTTAGTTTGATTCTTTAAATGAATACCTCCTTAAAAAGTCTCAAAACTAATTAAGGAAAGAAAACAAACCTTTTCATAAAGGTGCACAGGCCGATGGCTGAAAGTGATGCCGTTGCAGAAACTGTTCTTACGGGTGGCACGCCGAAGCTGCCCATCCAGCCTGATGTTCTTGCCTTTAGCGTGTGGGTGAAAGCGAGGTGACTCCATGTTGATACTGACTGGGGGAGCAGATGTTCTTCTTTCAACAGCTGCCCCATTGTTAGGCAGGGTGTAGTACTGCCGAGTAGCCACTGGGCGGGGTTGCAGAGTTGTATCTACTAGTAGAGAAAAGAGGTACAATAGAGAAGAAAGGCAATAAAGAGCCTGCTAATTATGGAGAATAACATGGTATGTGAACAGCATGTCCGCTTTTGTATGACTCAGACAAGGTCAGGACACACGGCGCATATATATATATATATATATATATATATATATATATATACATGTATATATATATATATATATATACATGTATATATATATATATATATATATATATATATATATATATATATATATATATATATATACATACATACATATACATGTGTGTGTGTGTGTGTGTATTATGATAAAATAGCTTGTTTAAAAGTGGCCAGTGACAGCTGGTTTAGAGGGCAGAGGTAAGTTGCATACTTTATTCCCCATAATAAGTTTTTAAAAACTCTCTGCTCTTCCCAACAAGGAGTTTCTTTTAGCATGTAGTCCATATTTACAGTATAAAAAGGCAAACTGTCCCAAATCAGTCATCTCACCACATCCGTAAGGGGTATTTATATCTCAAAATGAAATACTGTAAATTTAGTCAAAACCATGTCCACGCACCACCGGGAAACATAAAAAGTAGTGGGCTTGGTTAAAACTAACATAAACACACACACACACACACGTATCTATCTATCTAGATAGATAGATAGATAGATATACATACATATATATATATATATATATATATATATATATATATATATATATATATATATATATATAGATAGATAGATATACATACATATATATATATATATATATATATATATATATATACATATATATATATGTATGTATATATATATATATATATATATATATATATATATACATATATATATATGTATGTATATATATATATATATATAGATAGATATATATAGATAGATATATATAGATAGATATATATATATATACATATATATCTAGAGAGAGAGAGAATAATAAAAATCATTTTAAGATTTCCTCCTATTTATGAGGTACACACATCCGTGGCCTAAAATCCCTGAATAGCCCCTTTGATTCTTCCACAGTTATCTTCAGAAGTGGGGGATGAATCACACAGTGCCTAGTCAGTATAGAAATACCCAAATAAAAAAAGCTTAATCTTTGATCTCATCTTCATAGGAGTCAATGCCCTTCTGGGGAAAGGAATTTCTTTATGAGCAAAACAAATTAACAATCTTCAGGAATCAAACAGGACAAACCATAAAGTAGCTTAAGAGAGAGCTGGGGGGGGGGGGTTGGGTTAACTATTAAATGGCATTAAAGCTTTAGATTATTGTTTAAGGTATAGATTGGCTCAGATTCAATTTTCAAAGGGATGCTGGGTTTCTACAGTCCACCGGGGCCGCAGAGTGATTACATTTGTTTAAAATTCACAGCGAAAAAGACAATAACTCAGTGAAATGTTCCACAGTACATTTCCTAAATTAGACATTATCACTGATTATATTCTAAACTATGAAGCAGCAGCAAGAACATCTGTAACATCTCAAATGATGTGCTGGTGCCCCTTCCCTTTCCACTCTAGGAATTTAGCTTATGAAAGAGTAAAATATACTTTGGTCAAATGGAGTTGGCCGGACTATGTTGGGGCTTAGCCTATAGGCCTTCAGCTCATCTGCCTTGCTGACAGAGTGACATAGTGGGAGTCTGCAGTTAAAGGACCAAGCCTGATATAGACACTTGTTTGCCATTATTAGATGAAAGGCATAGCACAACAGGTCATGCAGCAAGGGACAGCTCACAGCAAGGTCTGTGTTAGCCCTAGCTGGTTTCTCTCATGAATACACATTACATTGGCGCCACAGAGATCACTGGGTACTTATTTCTGAAAAATAAGTACCCAGTGATCTTTCAAAATGTCAGTATGCCATTTAGTAAACCTGCCACCATTCGGCAGAGTCATCTTTGAAGCATCTTTTAACAAGCGAATCCTCTGCTTAGCATTCACTCTAGTTGTTCATTCCTACCATCTGAAACAATCCACACCAAAACTACTTTGCTAGTGTTAGAATGAGGTCATAGCTTTGATCCATTGGATCAGTGCATGGTATTCTATGGCCTTCATAGCCGCCAGATTTCAACCCAACTGAGCAGCTGTAAGACCTTTTGGACCAGGATGTTAAACAACGCAGCCCACTGTCCTAATCACGACACCATGTGGGGGAATATATTTAAAAAATGGTCATCAGTCCCTCTAGAAGACAGCCACAATGGGTCACTGCGAGGTATTCTATGGCCTTCATAGCCACCAGAAATAAACCCAAGAGAACAGCTATAGGACCTTTTGGACCAGCGCATTAAAAAATGCCGTCCACTCTTCTGTTCTGACTGATTCTGTCCACTGGTTATTCCTTCAATCTGTCACTCATTTCTAAGTCATCTGCAGCTTTCTGGAAAGAAGCTTAAATTAACATTCAAAATCAGAAATCTGTGCTATCTAATCTGAGCTGGAGCCATTTTACAGTGAACAAAGTCCAGGCAGCTGATCAGAAATTGTTTTGTTTTTTTTAGTTCAGCTAATGTGGTGGTGGAGGTTATTGCCGTCAGACAAATTCCTTGCATACAGCATATTCAGTATCTGCTACCGTACATGAATCAGTTGGCTTTAGAGAAGAGTTGGGGCATGGGAACGTTGTCTTGCTCTTGATGAATGGAAAAAAGCGCAAATAAATGCAATCATAAGACTTCACAAGACAAACTGCCGTGCCAAAGAGAGCTTTTTGATAGTAAATCTGATTATGTGTATTCGTCAGAGTTATCTTTGGCCACGAGATGATCAGGCTCTTTAGTCACTCATATGTCTCAGATGTATGTGTTCATCACATTGTAAATGATTCAGTGAGCAAGACAATGTGGATTTTAAGGGAATTTCAGGGTCTTTTCTTTTTCTTCTATCTTTATCAGTTATGCATATGAATTTCCTGGTAATCACCTCTAAAGCCAACAAAATAACTCTGTGCGACGAGAAGATATACTCTGTGATATGGAGTGCATAAATGCAGATATTTGATTAAAACATTAATAGGATCCAGGCTGCTCCTGTTTTTCTATGACTAAACATTCTCAGGCCAAACCCCACTTCAGCTGCTCTGGCAGCAACCACATCGTTTAGCCAGTGAGTGGGTCTGTTGGGGGCGTGGGAGGGTGACAGACATTAAATCAAAGTGATATGTGGAACTGATTATCAAGTAATGTGCTCTAGGTGTCACCATAAAGTGGCTCAGAAGGAGGCATTCTGAGAGCTCATTACAGCAGCTTTATTCAAAAACTAGGGGCTGACAATCAACCCACATGCAAATCACTGGCAATCACTTGAGACTGTACTTTACATAAAACACCTCTGATACTCGGAGATACTGGAAACCATCACTAGCAAATATAGTTGCATATATTAAGAATGTGGCCTAGTTTCATATTTGTTCAGTTACTGTTTGTGGTGATTTTTCTTGTTTTGCTTCTTGATGTGTCTTTATAGTGCATGCCCTTGGTGATTTTAGTCTGTAATCATACCAGAATCTAAGGCAAATAAACAGCCTGATATTTGCTGTTAGTGCCACACATTAAGAGAAAAAAAGGAAACGGGAAGTAAAAAGAAAAAAAAAGCTCAATCCTTGTTTATCATAGCAATGGTGACACTAAAAAATGAAAATAAATAAATAAAAAGCTTAAAATTTAAATCAATTTAATGTGCAAAGTGTTGTATTTTCAACTAATTTGCAAGCAGAAATATAACTAAGGGCAGGTTACCCACTTCCTCACTGTATGTTCTGTAGTTATTTATGAGCTAAATAACTGCCATATTATTTATGTAGCTGCAGTTTATTAATGCCCAAGCATCAGATCCTCAGCATTAGCTTAAATAGTCACTTTTCTGAGTATTTTCGATGCTAATGCTCTCAATATTTTGAGGCCACATCCCTTTGTATAAACCTCGTAAATGATGCCTTCAAAGTGATTATGAGGAGAAACGCGGCTGCTGCTGCTGCTGCTGGAGCGCTCGCTTGGACTCGCTCCCTGGGAATCACGCTCTGCGCCCCCGTGATGGGAAGCGCGTCTGTACGCAGAGCGAACACAAGTAGGACAAGCCATGTGTATCACTGGGTATCAAACCGTTCCGCACAGACACCCTATCTTGTGTAAACATTACCAGCCTCGTTAATGATAAATCAGTAATGAGCCTCACCTATCAAAGGTTTAGGTGTTGAATTTCCCATTATATCCAGAAATTTCTCGCGCCGGCTGACAACTTAATCCCGATTGCAGTGCTTCTCTGTCCATCCATGTATCACGGGTCTGCTGAGTATTTGCCTGGACCTGCTTCAGTCTTTAGTATCAGTGCCTTCCGATCGCTCTGTACCTCCCCGCTGGACCACCGACACGCTCTTCTTAATGTCAACAGCAAGCGCTGCGACAGGCAGACACCTCCAACTGGCGCACAGCAGCCCCCTCCTTTCTTTAGTACGGGCTCCCCTCTGCACGACTTTAAAGACACAGCGAGCATAGATTCTCCCCCCCCCCCCCCCCCCCCACCTCAAAAACATCTCAGAGCCTCTTAATAATTAATCGTGATTTAATCACCGCTATAATGAACCCCGGAGGGCGTGTAGCCTTTAAGACAAACAGTATGTTTGATAGAGATGCAAAAGGAGAGTCTGTTGAGATATTTGCATATAATGACTGCATGCTGGAAAGTTTGGCAACAATAAAATGACTCCATCATGGCTGTTTAACGGATGTGGTGGTAGTAGTGGCAGGGGGTGGGGGTGAATTAATCTACAAAAAGTTAACAGATAGATTGATAGATAGCAAAACTGTAAATCACAGATCCCTAAAGCAATATACACACTAATGGCAAGGGGAGCGACCCAGATTTTATCACTCACTCATAGAGTGCACGGCAGATAAGGATTCCACACTTTTGATAAAAGTCCAAGCACTGTATGAGGAAATCCCCTTTTTCCCCACCCTATCCTCTGTCCTCCCACAGCCTTGACTGCTGTGCTTCTCTCAAGCTGTTTCCTGTCTTCTGGACCGCACTGCTCTCTGAGGAGCCATGGCCTGCAGGGCTTGTAGGAATCAGACCATCAGTGAAGGGGGAGCTGGGAAAGCATGAGCATTACAGAAGCCCGAGGTGCAGCAGCAGCAGCAGTAGTGTGACAAATATCATGAACAGAATCTGTTCTTGAAGAAATGGAAATGCATGAATATTTATGCTCGCAAATGATACTTCCTAGACGTCACCATCATGGCAGTGACTAATTGGAAAGCATATGGCAGAATTAGGTGGTTCATGTGTGCGGGTTGACTGTGCTGACATGATCCAATTTGCAAAGGGATGGGGGGGAGAAGTGCTGCTGGTTTCTGGTAGATGACAACATGGTCATATTTGATCTAACTCTATTTGAGGGCAAGCAGCCCTGTGTGAGATGGTGTTTGGGTGAAGGCAGACTGTAACTAAATATAACTCAAAGACAAAAGCGTTTGTTTCTTGCTCCTCAATGCTGTTTGTTTTAGCAGGATATGGTGGCTCCTTATAAGCGCCTTGGGTGAATGGTGTAGGGGGTGAAGCGAAGCAGAAGTGAAATTCCCCCTGCCCTCACCCTTGCCTCCAAAAGAAAGAGTTGCTACAGCAAAGGGATTAACAAAGGAAGTGAATATGAGGCTGCAATGAGTTCTGCAATCAAGCTTTAACTGTAAACACAACAGAGCTGCAGTAACAAGTGCTGCTGCTTCCCCCTGATGCTTGATGTACTGTGTGAGTGCAGACTACGGGGTGTTAATGAAAGCATCATGATTACTAGGCTCACTTTGCTCCAAAGAAAAAGAACTGTACTTTTTAGGATCGTTTTTTGCACAATCATTGCAGAAACAGTGGGGCATCTGCACAAATATTCAGCGCCACTGTGCGATACTTGGGGAAATGCACTTTCTAGAAACTGCCTTCCTAAAAAAATGACATCATCAATCTTTCCACACAGGGCCCTAATACAAATGGATGATAAATTATAGGGAAAAAACAACAAAGTGTCTTAGTAGGTGCTGAGCCACCACATCCTGCCAGGATAACTTCAATGAGTCTTGGCACCAACTCTCAACTGGAGGGATTAAACACCGCTCTTGCAAAAGATATTTCCTCATTTGGTGTTTGGATGATTGCAGCAGAGAACGTCATCTGACACATCAGTCTAAAATCTGCCACAGGTGTCCAATTTTGGGTTGACATCTGGTAATTTTGAAGGCCATAAGAAATAATTTACATAACTTTAATGCTCATTAAGTCATGCAGCAACTCCTCGTGTCCTTTTAATGGAAGCATTGTCATCCTCAAAGAGACCACTGACACTGGATAATTAGCCACTGAATAACTGAGAAATGGACCCAAAGCATGTCAGCAAACTGCTTCCCAGAGTATAACAGAGGCATCAGGTCACTGTTTTAATTTGTCACATGCCCCTTCTCAATGTCATATACACCAGTGAGGCATAATATTATGACCACTGACAGGTGAAGTGAATGACGCCGATTATCTCTTCATCATGCCACCTGTTACTGGGTGGGATATATTAGGGAGCAAGTGAACAGTTTGTGTTAGAAGTGGAAAAATTGGAAAATATAAGGATGTAAATTAGTTAGCTGCAGACCAGTCAGGGTACCCAATGCTGATCTCTGTCCAATTATGATGCATGTGAGCATCATAATTGGACCGTGGAGCAATCGAAGGTGGCCTGGTCTGATGGATGACTTTTTCTTTTACATCATGTGGATGGATGGGTGTTTGTACTTACCTGTGGAACACCTGGCACCAGGATGCATTATGGGAAGAAGACAAGCCAGCAGAGGCAGTGTGATGCTTTGGGTAATGCTCTGCTGGGAAACCTTGGGTCCTGCCATCCATGTGGATGTTACTTACATACTATGTACCTAATCATTGTTGCAGACCATGTACACCCTTTCATGGATGGCTGTGGCCTCTTTCAGCAGAAATGGTTCAGCAAAGGTTCGAAAAGCACAGGAACGAGTTTGAGGAGCTGAATTGTTCTCCAAATTCCCCAGATCTCAATCCAATCCTTCATCTCTCTGGGATGCGCAGCACAGACAAGTCCAATCAACGGAGGCCCAACCTCGCAAGTTGCAGGACTTAAAGGATCTGTTGCTAACATGTTGGTGACAGATACCCCAGCACACCTTCAGGTGTCTAGTGGAGTTCATGTCTCAATGGGTCAGTGCAGTTTTGAATCAAAAGTGAGACCAGGACCATATCAGGCAGGGTGTCATAATTTTATGCCCGAGCGGTGTATTTGTATGTAGCGATATACATATTACTTGATTTTGCATACGAGTAAACACACTGTGTATTCCCATAGTGTCGTTTTTAGTGTGCCAGTTACACTCTAAGTAAACTATGACCTTCTCCTAATTCTAAAAAAAAATAGATGTGGCTTCTAAAATCAATGAAGCAACATATTTTTGTTAAAGAGCTAAAAAAAAAAAATCTAAACCAAATCAATGTAGTGAAAAAACTGTGGTCCCGAAAGGGGCATAAATTACATTCTCCTTGGTAACAGTGTTATAATTTGACAAAACACCACTATTACACTTGGAAATGGTTTGGTTTAACTATAAGTGACAAAGTCCTCTAAGGCGTGTAATAATTATAACATGGGGCAAAGAAGAAACTGAGGTGGCATTAACCGAACATCAGATATTAACACGTAAGACTGTTGTTCATTTCCCTATTAACTCAAAGACCACTGTCCAACCTTAATCACGCACACCTGGCATAAACCACAATTTGGCCCATCAAACAGAAGTGCTTTAACTGGGGGGAGGTGATGTGCTGTTTCATATCAAATTTATTTTAAGCTCTGACTTTCAATTTACACTTTCCTGTGGCACTAAGGAGCCATGCACACTGGCAAGCTTTTGAGATTTTGGTGTGATTAGTGAGTGTGAGGTGCGAACGTGGTTTAATGCAGAGCGGAAAACACCAGCAAAGCCAGCTGAAGCGACATACAGTCCAGAGGAAAAGCTGCATCTTTAGAGGAACGGTGTTCTCTAAAATACATAATAACGCATACGGTCCCCCTTTGGGATATTAAGCATATGTAATGCAGTGATTTCAATGGCTCCTACAGCGAATCAAGTTGTTTCCAGAGGAGGAGGGCAGACATGCCTCGTTTGCTCTAGGAAACTTGGCCCGCGGCAGCACGACTGCTGCCATGCAGAGCAGCGCAGTGACTGGTCCTTGGACAGCAAAGTGTTACATTTGCAGTATTTTAAATCTCTTTAAAGATTCAAAGGCATGTGTAGAAATGCTGAGCAGATGGCTGTTTGGGAAGGTTTGTGTGTGGTGGTCTCAGTATCGGGGGGAGGGCTGCTGTCCAAACCCCAGCCACTGATCTAATGGATGAAGTGAGTCATACCCACCTTCAATGTGAACACAACCATCTCCATCAAACACACATGGGCCAGCACAATAAGCCGCATTCATACAACAATGTTTTTCTGGTCACCTTTTTTGTTTTTGTGCACTGTTTTCTACTACGGTGCATTCACATCTGTTTCCAATGTGTCCTCCTGTCTTTTCATTAGGTCGACTCTTAACGGGCCACTGGAGTCAAGCACCTGCTTTTCAAAAAACGCAGTAAGAGTTCAACTATTGCCAAGGCCATTGTGTCAGTAAAAAGCCTCTCACGTAGATGATGAAACATTCAACGTTTAAAAAAAAAGAAAGAAAAAGTTTTTTGTTTTGTTTTATAAATCAAAGCAACAGTGCAGCATTTGCCTTTAATTGGAGCCATTTTAGGAGGAGTTCTTGCCATGTGCTTGGTGCCCTCACAGACTGTTTTAATTTGCAAAATCCTCAGATCATAAGACTGAATGCTGTGGTAGTCTCGAGAAGACAAAATGCTTGGTTTCACTTCTGCAATTTCACATTTCAGTAAATTAAAAACACCACTGGTAGTAAATCACTGACGAGTGGTGTAAATTGAGAAGATGATGCAGTGTAATGCAGTCGTTTGACAATCTGCGCTTTTTAAAAATGATGGTATCTATATATAATTAAAAAAACTAAAACCTAATTATACATATATATGAAGAAAGGGGTGAAAGATGACAGTTAAAGGAATGCAAATCTTGAAAGGTGGGCTACACCTGGCTAAAATCCACAGCTGGAAGTGAAGAGTGGATGACACAGTAATGTTAATAATGGTAAAGGACATAGTAACTGTGGTATGGGGGATTTCCTGATTCATTTTCCATTGAGGGAGTCTAAATCATGACATTATGTAACATGTCAGGCCTTAGCTTTAAATGACCTCTGCTACTCTGACAATGGAAGCAGAAGCAAGGCGGCACTGAGAGAAAAACAAAATCTGATGTTATTCAGCATTTTAGATGCACAAAAATTTGCTACATCTTACTAAATTTTAATTTCTGGTAGTGAAACATGGAGCTGTGTCATGGCTCCACTAACATGTTGTTTCAGGCCTCACTGTCAGTGGGAGGCTTGCTAAAAATGTCCTTTCAATGCATTTAACCAGATGCACAGACAGTCTTCTTCCTCCATCTGTTCTATTGTCTCGATGTTCTCTGGGATGAGGAGCGGATGCACCACCAGAGGAGATGCAGGAAATACTCTTGGCCGAGAACTTCTTCTAGCCTCTCGCACACTGTCTTCAGATTCAGGTGTGGCTCAAGACGGTGGTCGAATTAAGGTATTGCCTAATGCGAAATTCATACCGTTACAAAAAATTTCCATTACGATATAAGTTGGAGAAGTCTTCAAAAGCACACACACTGTGTTGCGCAGACATATAATCTTAATTTGTTCCTTCTGAAGTCATCTTTTAATCTACTAGACTGTAGCTTGTTTGATGTAGTGGAAAACTACAGTTGTCAGAGGGCTCATCGCAGCTCAGACTGGTCTCCAGTCTAAAGAGGAACAGGAAGGCTTATTGATGCCTGGGTCAAGGTCTATGTCATCTTTAACATGACTCCACACAAACAGCCACAGGCTCGCTCCACACAGTCTGCCAGGCATGCTCCAGAAAGAGATGTTTTTGTCTAGCACTAAAATTTACGAGGTAAAGCCATATATTTTTAATCATTGTTGAAGAACAGTGAAAAATAAAACGGGATCTCGTAAAGATTAAAAGTAAATAATGCCCCAATAAACAGAGGTCTGTGTAAATATGTGCGTTTATAACCAACCCGGTCTCACGGCAGCGTAAATATATTTTTAAGGGATCATATTTTGAAAGGTCGGGTAGATGTTGTCAACCCGCAGCCTTCCACTGCTGCACCGCAGTTGTGTAAAGTCCCATGCCATATTCACATTAATCCTGTGAGGGCTACAAAAGTGAGGCAGTGAATTCTTGTGGTCTGTATTAAACAACAAACCTATATTTAAGAAAATTCCAATTAAGCCTCTTAACATCATTAGAGTTTATGACACCGTTCAAAAGCAAACTACCTCCCAAGCAATTTAAGGCTTGTCAGAATTTGCCTTCTGGGTTCCAAATTCGAACCTCTAAATTGATTCACTCTCAAATATTCAGCTGAAAAGAATTCACAATCTCATTAGAGAAACTCAAGTGGTTTGAGGGGAACTAAACTGCTGAGCAGCCAAGTTTAGGGACTTTTCAGCTACAACCATTTTGCCATTTTAATCCATTTCTTTATGTAGTTTCCCTTTCATGTGTTGATCATGTAATATAATGTCTCGCTAAAGCCGGAGCAGCATTTTATTAAAGTTAATGTTCCTGAAAAGTGGAGCGTTCAGTTCGTGAAACACTGAAGTGTGCTGGTAAGCTTTAAATGACATGACAGAATAATGTGGACTTTATAGGAGACGTACAGGCTCGTGTGTTACAGTTAGAGCTGGATATTTCCTTTCATTTGTTTGCACACCGCTCCCCCAGTAACCTTGACCACAAAGGGCTCGATGACCGAGGGCAGACCCTGAGGTTATGACACAAAATACTTTTGCTATTATTACCATGTCGATCTAAGCCCAGGTTCAGCGACAAACCTGGCTAAGCTCTCAGTTCGAGAAAAAGAGTTTCTATGAAGTCAAAAACAAAACAAAAGACACAGGAACAACAGCCAGCAGCCGTCAAACCCAATCCTGAAAATAGTGGGATATTGGGTAAGACGCAAATAAAAACACAATGCAATGATCTGCAAACCTCATAAACTCGCAATTTATTCATAACAGAAAATAGAAAAGATATCAAATGTTAAAACTGATAAAAAGATAAAGGGGCTAAGGTTGTGGACATGAGGGCGACCACAGCACCAGTGACCCCTATATCCATCCATGGAGTCTCTACAAGAAGGGCCAAAGCTGTCTCTACTTTCTGAGACGACTGAGGTCTTTTGACATCTGCTCAGGATTTCTTGTGGTGTCCAGTGCCATCCTATGTCCTTTGGTGTGCTGGGGCAGCAGATTGACAGTAGCGCATATCAACAGACTCAATAAACTGATCTGCAAGGCCAGTAACGTTGTGGCTGTGAAGTCTGACTCTCTGGTAGAGGTTACTGTCAATACTGGAACATCTAACGCTGGACAGCCACAGGAGGACATTCACCAGAAGCTACGTCCAACCTGTGGCTGGACTATTTCCACTTACATTATCTTGTTTATACTGTTGTACATTGTATTGTTTAACTTTGGAATATCTAATCTAAAACTATGCTTTGAGTGCCTTACTTTGACTTATGAGTCTATATTTTCTATTTTTCGTGTTTTTATGCCTGCAACAAAACAATTTACCCCCTGTGGGATTAATAAACTGCTATGAGTCTGATTTCATTTTAAGAAAAATAAGACAAATTTCATCTCTGGTAGAATCTGATGCCAGCAACACGTCTCAGAAAACTTGGGACAAGGCAACGAAAGGCTGTAAAAGTAAGTGGTACTAAAAACAAACAGCTGGAGAACATTTTTACAACTAATTAGGTTAATTGGCAACAGGTCAGTGACACAATTAGGTATAAAAAAGAGTGTTAGTGAGGCAGATGTGCAGATGTTCACCAATTTGCAAAGAACAAAATGTCCAACAGTTTCAGAATAATGTCCCAGAACATAAAATTGCAAAGAATATCTCATCGTGTATTGTCAAATATCTTCAAAAGATTCAGAAAATCTGGAGAAATCTCTGTGCGGAATGGACAAGGCTGAAAATCGGTACTGGGTGCCCGTGATCTTCGGGACCTCAGATGGCACTGCATTGAAAAGAGGGATGAAAGCACTCCGTCGTGGAAATCACTGCCTGGGTTCAAGAACACTTCCAGAAGTCACTGCCTGTGAACCCAGTTTTCCAGGTAATGCAAAGAAATACATACGGCTTCTTTCATGCAAAGAAAGAAGCCGTACGTAAACGAAGTTAAAATGGACTGAGGCAAAGTGGAAAACCGATCCGTGGTTAGAAGACTCGAATTTGAAATTGTTGTTATTAGTGCTCGGTTCAAACGCCAGTATCTCTGCTATAAAGGGAAATCAATGCCTATGGAATTGGCAGCTGGCACATCTGGAAAGGCACCATCAATGCTGAAAGGCACAAGTACAAGTCATAGAGCAACATATGCTTCCATCTTTTTCAGGGAAGACCTTACATATTTCAGCAAGACAATGCCAAACCTCACACTGCCCCTATTACAACAGCATGGCTTTGTAGTAGAAGAGTCCGGGTACTGAAGTGGCCTGCCAACAGTCCAGACCTTTCACCAGCTGAAAACATTTGACCCATCATGAAACAAAAAATACGACCAACAAGACCCAGGACCAGCGAGCAGCTAGAATCCTATATTAGACAAGAATGGGACAACATTCCTCTCACAAAAGTTGAGCAGCTGATCTCCTCACTTCCCAGATGACAGACAGTTATTAAAAGAAGAGGAGGTCCTATACAGTTGTAAACATGGCCCTCTCCCAACTTGTTTGAGACATATTGCTGCCATCAATAGAAAATGACCTTGTTGTTTTCTTAAAATAGTAACTGTTCTAAGTTTAAACATTTTATAAGTGTTTTATTGTGAATTTTAAAAGTGGGCTTATGTTTTTTTCCTTGGAAACACTGCATTCTTTTTTATTTACATTTGGCACTGCATCTCAGCTTACTGGAATTGTGTTTCTTTGACCATTAAGGTCCACCTGATTTGTCTCAGTCCAAAAGGAGATGGGCATATGGAGGAGCAGACAGCTACAGGTACTGCATTACATAATTGCATATTTCCATTCAGCACTCGTCTCTTTCCATTGCTCTGCAGTTTGTAGGCAGAGACAGTATGACAGACATAAGATGCATGTAGGGTAACCTCCCTGTAACTCTAGCTTTCCTGTTTTTCTACTAGTTGCCCCTTCTCTGGCCCTCTCTTGGGGGTTAGGAGTGATACGCAGGCTGTTCTGCTGAAAATTTCCCATACAAGGCAGAAAAAAATACAGTGTTCAGCACATGTCAAAAGTCGTAGAAGCTACTTTGTTGCTCCGGTCAATGCCTAATTTATCGGCGCCTGAGCTTTAAATGTTATCAAAATAGTAAAACTCCCTCTGGGTTCACCTTATGGTTGATGATAGATGCCTATTATTTTTGTGATTTCACCACAGTTTGTGTATTCTAACCACCTCCAAAAAAAATTATCCCCGATCAAAAACATCTGAGCAAACTAAAACAGAGGCTCTAACACAAAGCAGTTTTTGTTCTCCACTGGACTGTGCACCATGAAGGACATATAAATGAAACTCCAGGGGGCACATAAGTCAGGCCTCTCCTTCCCTAGTTCTGGGTGCATGAGTCACTCGTGTCAACTGTCATAAAAGAAATTCAAGCCACGAGCAGCACCGGAGGTTCAGTAATAACGTGCTGTTCTTTTTGGTATCTAGGGCAGTTTGAAGTCCCGCAGCTCTGCTCACTGACCCTGAAATGAAGAGGCCCGAGTTTGTCTTATAACACATATCATGCCAACTAGCACATCTTTACTTTAATGGTAAAGTTTAATTAGCAAATTTAATATCATCAACATGTTTAGTGGATGGCAGCATCAAGCAGAGACCTCTGGTGAGGAAAAATGGAAACCAGTGCCAAAAACTGCAGTTCCTGAAATTGCCACTTGAGGCTTACTCCAAAACTGAGTCAATCTCCATAAAGGATATATAAACATGCTTACAGTTACAAAACCAAAGCATGTTTTAAAGGAATCATCTGGTAAGATGAACAGAGAGTCAAATTTTATTTTCATTTTACTTGGATGTTACTTATCTAGCACATCTCTATGTCTATGTGAGGCTAATGCTATCAGGCTAATGCTTTTGCTAGCATTAAAGAGCAAATAACTTAGAAGTCCACATTCCTGTCCAAATATGGTCACATTTGGCTCTATAACAACAAAATATTGACAATCTTCAAATGATTCATGATAAAGTCTTCAAACTACGACATTGCAACCATTTGGTCACATTGCAGTTGCTGTGTTTAACGTCTATATACAGTCCATGACAAGTCTTTGTTTCAAGTCCAATGGAGAATCACATCATTCTGCTTTCAATAAAATAACAATTTTAGCACATTTTTATATATTTTACCTGTAATCTTAGCTGCCCATTTTGCTTCCTTTCCTGCTGCTATGTCCTTGTCTTTTGCCCTATTGCCTCGTTGCACGTTTTTTCCCCCCACTATTTTAAAACAAAGCAGCAACATGTAGTCAAAGAAACATCTTGAGCTGAGGCATGCCCCCTGCCTCGCTGCTGACTCGGGTGGGTGTAGCTAATTACAGAGCAGGTCCTGTATTGTCCAGGTCTCCAGGGAAACAGCTGTCATCCATCCCTAGTTCCCATGGTGCAGCTTGAAGCTGAGGTGTGCGTACTGACTCTTCTGCTAGCGACCATGCTGTTTGGGACGGATGCCCTTCACTGAGCACATTTAGGCTGTTTTCTTTCCTGCTGCTTGAGATATAACTTCAAGATCAACGAGTGAGATGCACAACATAACAGATCAGGGATGGTGAGTCCATAAAAAATGATCAAATCAGTCAGCAAATGACACAAAACTCATGGCACCCCTCTTGTTCTGTGATTCAGGTGTTTATACAGAGGTTTCTCTTACAACTATATATTTGATACTCTACAAACAGAGAGAATTTTTCAGGAAATATGAAGACAGAAAATTATACTGGCTAGCCGGGTATCTGCATCTTATCACTGTCTCTCCAGACAAAGCAGAAGAAAAATAAACGATGTATGTGGTGAAACATTGCTCCTCGACAGATTTGCAAAACTGTGACTGTAGTTCAAACATGACGCTAAGACAAATGGGCAGCCAAAGTTTTCCTGCGATTCAGATCATCTTGTTTTGGCTGACCCAATCAGACTTCAATGCCAAAATAAACACCTTTCTCACATAGAAGTGCAAGAATGATTATTTTTTTTGTGAGAATTACTTTTTTTTGTTTCTAATCGCAAAATAAGACAGATGAATGATGAACTTTCTAAACTTCAGAGTGAAGGCAAAGGACCGCTTTGATTTATTCAAAGTAAACTCATGGTTTTGAACAAAAATATTTGGAGAAACTGATGAAATCTTGATATATACAATTTAGCTACTCATATCTTGTGTTTTTGTAGATTTCATGAGTAACGTGTGGATTTTTTCCCCCCTGTACAAAATATTTTCGATTTTCTTTTCTCTAAATCATACAAAGGTGGCCAGCATCTGACATTCAAATGTAACTGTTAATTCAACTGTCATCAAAATCTAGCAAAGCTGGAATGTGCTGAACTGGACACTAGCTGCTATCTGCAGGCCCAACTCCAAAGACAAACTGCATGTCAGACATCAAACACGACTGCCGTGGAAAGGCACGCACCAGCAGGAACTCTGTAAGAGGATATCATGTCCAGGACCTTGTGAGATGTTACAATGTACAGTATGCAGTTAAAATGTTCAGGTAAACAACAGGGCCCAGTAACAGGTAAAGACTGCAGCTCTGGAATTTGTTCTTGTTTTATCCAGGAGAGGAAAGACGAAGCTGTGGCTGCCAGAAAACCCCAATGCGTAAACTCTTATTTGAAGCAGGAAAACCGAGTCAGTTTCACAGGCGCTCTGTTCACCTATAACACTTCTACACTGCTGAGTGCTTCCGCCCATCTGTGCCCCTTTTCCTGTTCTCCCTCTGCAGCCAATGGGTCAATCACCAGCCACACCCTTTATCGTAACCCCCTTCCCCTTCTAGCATCATTTGGTGGGCTTTTTTGGACTTGTTATTTTTCTTATCTCTCCTTAAAGCAACCCCTCTTTCCTTTCCTACTCCCTGACCCTCTTTTTCTGTCCCTCGCTCTCTCGTCATGACATCGTTCATGTGACACGTGTGGGAAACTTCTGCAGGGCCCCTGCTTCAGACAGGACACTGATATACTGAGAGTGCTGGATGACAGGGCTATTTTTGGAGCTTGTAAATATGAGAACTTCCTTTCCTAAAGTATATCTAATATCCCAGGGGATTAGCAACAACAAGAGACATAATTACTGTGTGTCTGTTATCAATTAGAGTGCAGCTTCTTCTGCTTTTCTCTATGTTTTATTGATAAGACAGAGCTCCACAGTACCGGCCCTTTTCCAAGGCTAGCCTACAAGTTGCACAACAAAATCCTTTTGTCTGTATGATAGCATTTTCAGGCACTTCCACGTATTATGCAGTGTTACACTTAGGTCATAGAGAGACATAAAGTCCATCATCACAGGGTGAAAGTGAGGCTGAAGTCCTGTTGATGTTTTTGTGACTGCCAAGACTCATCCATGAGGCATTACACCACAATGCACCAAAAACAAATGCATACTTCAGGGTGAAAGGCAGGATTATAGCGTGTTGGTGGGCAGACAGCTGTGGACATCGAGGACAACCAATCCTTACTATACTTTTTTTAAGTCTGCTTGGACTCCGCCTCGACGAGGTATGCATCCATGTTGGTGCATTGTTGTGTAGCGCTTTGCAAAAAAAGCAGACCTATGATGTTTTTCTCCTTTCTGCAGCTCTCACAATCCAAGTTTAGACTCAATCATTTTTTACGTTTTGTCAACACCTTGACTCGTGAGCGTGCAAATATAAATGCAAACCCCTTCTACAGTGTAGGCCCTTTAACGCAGTACTTGAAATTAGGCTTTCACCCCAAGATTTATGGAGCCATCCCAGCACACGGTTCAGAAGGCAGCCAAACCTCCTCTCCCCTGTTTGGAAGTGAAGAGACAAGACAAGGAGCAAAATAAAGTGGAAAGATAATTGAATTTGACCTTTGGAGGAGGAAGCTGAGGCTGCGATAAGGGAGATCTGGGGTTTGTTGCCAGTGTTTTAACAGAAAACAGACCACACAGCATGAGAGCCGGGAACTGCTCTGAACAGCCGCAAACGGATTAGCTCTAACCAACTGACTGGACCTATTTATAAAATTGAAATCAGTATTAAAAATGTATGGCGACTGCTTACAGCGTGACTTCCCATCAATGAAGATGATTAATAGGTGATATATATGCACCGAATATTACTGCCGAAATGATAATGCCTTTCATATTCTTTCTTCTTTTACCTCTCTCTGTCACAGGCTCACGCACAGCCGGGCGGTCATAAATAATTTCGGCGCTGCTTAATGTTTAACTGAATCCCCCTTTGCCACCCAAGAGCTTTGTTATGAATGAGGGAAATGAACAAGTTCACACACAGGACATTCTTATTTTGATATGCATATAAAATACAGGCAATCTGTAAAACATACAGCATGCAACCTAAACATGCATGAGATCTGAAGACAACAAATCAAATTCTGCTTTTTTTTTCTCTCCTCCGCCTCATTGTAATTTGAAACACCAGCCTGGCCGATGCTATCAGGTCTTCTGCTGATTTAAATGCTTTAAAAGTACCATTAGTCCTATAAAGAGAAACCCTCTTGTTCTATGAAGCTTTTAAATATAGGAAAAACCCAATAAGCGGTCACTAGACAGTCACATTTGTTGCCTGAAGCAAAAAGACATAAGGATCTACTTGCACTACATTACAGAATAAGCATGCAGCTGCTTCATAGAATGAACAATGGATGCTTAAACAGAAACAAGTGTTTCTGTCCAGTGCTGTGACTTAATCCAGGGAAAGACACTGATGAAAGATGTAGTTCAGCTTGTCCACAAAAGTCCAATGAAGTCATACTTTGACTTGCCAGTTCAATCCTGAAGTGCTGATTCCTCTAATAGGTTCCCTCCATAGAGCGATATCAATATGATACAATGGCACCACCTAGCGGCGGATATGCGCATTTCTAAAACGCATTCCTCTGCGATCATAGCAAGTACAGAATATTTATATGTACGTGATTAAAGTGAAAAAAGACGCCAAAGTCTATTGAAAATAAAATAAATAAATAAATAAATAAATAAAACAAACTGTGTAGATGTATAGAGGCATAAATAAATACAGGAAAAAGGAAGAAACAATAGTGGGACCAAAAATTTGAAAACACAGTCAGTTTGTATATTTTCCTTGCTTCGAGATTACATTAGTTCTCCACCAGTCACTTCCTTGTCTGTTCTCACAAGCTTTTTTGTGTGTTTCTCATCAGCCCCTCGGGGGTGTTGGGGAAGCTATGAAGTGGCCTCTTTTAACCTCTCTCAGCCCACATGGGCCTCAATATAGCAACAATATGAGCAACAGGCATTTCCTGTCTGTCTGAAAAAGCAAATACAGAAGTTTGGTTTGATTGGGGTGTGGGGAAAACGGCTAAGACACTGGAGAGGGGTTTCAGCTACAAAATGCGTTGTTTTTTTTGTTTTATGTGAAAGTACAAAGTTTAACATTAAAAGTATATGAAAAAGAGCCAGAAAACATGACTGGAATTCATATTATTGTGGGATAATTGCGTGTGGTGCTATGAATAACCCTGCATTCATTAAGGCTCCATTGTACGGTGGTTTATACATTCACCTAACACATGAAACATTCCTAGTACGATCCCAGTAGGAGACACAAATGGTTGTGTCAGGAAGGTCATGTGGTCTAAAGACCTGCCAAATCAAAACATGCATGTGAACAGAGGCGTGTCCAAAAGAGAGGCATGGGGAGGACCAGGGCCACCTAAGCCATAACTGCCCCCCACCAAAGATATGATATATGAACTAAAGCACTACTTCTACTTTAACTAAGTAGTTCCATGTTATTCTGCTTCCTGCTTTTACTCCATTATATTTCAGATGCAGTTTTTACTCTTTGTACTCAGTGTTATTTAGTTTAACACTTTAGTTGCCTATTATTTTGTAAATTAATTGTATTATTATAGCTAAAGCTACAACAATTATATAATAATAGCAATAATAATGATCCAGTTATATCATGAATAAGATTATGAAAAGTGTCATTCGACATAAGGAGTACTAGTTTTTAGGCCCACCTAAAAACTCTAATCAAAATTCAAGAGAAAGTGATAAATTTCCTTGAAATTTTTGTTCAATATACATATAAAACAACAGGTTTTTGAATGCAAACTCTTAATGCTATCCAGTCATACACAAACAGATAAGGCCAACGTGTGACCCACCTGCCACTGGGACACAAACTTCATTATGGTTCGCTAAATTTAGGTCAGAGTACTATCACAACCTTACTTCCTCCTATTATCGGTTTAAATTTACTTTTTTTATATAAATAAATGTATATAAATATGCAACTGTACAAACTTGTAACTTCAAACTGAATTTCTGTTACTACTGTTGCCCACCTGCAGTACCCTCACAACCCACCAGGGGGCATTGGCCCACACTTTGGCAGTACTAATAATAATCATCACATTGTCACATAATAACCACTTTGTCCTGGTTCTGTAACAAGAACCAGAGCCACAAATGAGTCTGTAAGTCATGTCTTTTTTCCAGTTTTCTACACCGAATTCCTTTGCAGCACCTCTGCTGTGTTCTTGATCTCCCCTGTGACACCCCATTCCAAAAATCCTGAAAACGCCCCTGCTCATGGCTGAGGGAGCAGCCAGAGATGGGATTTTTTTTTTTTATTTTTTAATTTTCAACTAAGATTTAACAGATTGAAATGATACACACAGTGAAATAAAGTGTAAGGCTTACCCTCTGTGCTGCAGCTCAGCTTCTTTTCTCTGCTGGAGAGGGGCAAACCAAACAAGCCAGAGGGAATGTTCAAGTTTGAAGAGTGGTTATTTCCCATGTTGTCTCCCCCAGAAAACAACACTTAACATTTATCACTACAGAGCTTCTCTTGTCGTGTACAGTCTCTGCAGACTGGCGGGATAGTGAAAGTCTCCTTCTTTTATTGATAAAACCATCCCGCCAGAAATTTGAAGGCGAGTAAACACAGCCACGTGGCTTTAGCTGTCTCTTTATTTGGTCCAATAAAATCCCAGCCGGGAAGGGAAGGACGTTAGCACGTGCGGAAGGTGTGTGAGTATGCGCGCGCGGACCGTTAGCTATACACACGTGGTGGGGAGGCTTTTTTTTCTTCTTCTATTTTTTTTCTTTTGCAGCCCAAACGGCAGTTTCTAAAAGAGGGAAGTGAGCGTGCGCAGTAACCCCGACCTTGAAATGTGGGCGCGAGACAGTGTTAATGTTTGGAGGGAAAATTATTTGTTTACAAACGCAGCTCTGCCAAAGGGCAAATAATGGAAAACTAGATTCAGTGGATTTATAACATGTTAGAAGTGTTCTAGTTCGGCTGGTTTGGTTATGATACTGGACTTCAAGTTTGTTTAATCCTTTGTTATACACAGCTGCCATGGTGAGGGATTCTTAAATATGTAAAAGCAGAATAAATGAGAAGTAAATGCTAACATTTGAGCTTAATTGTCAATGTTGTCAGTAACTCCTGCCAAGGTAAAGAAGGCCTAGTAAGTAGGTAGAGGCTACAAGGACCCCAACAGCATTTATCGTCAAACCTGAAAGCCATGTATTTATAGCTCATGGGTTTCTGTTAGCTAAGGGAACTGTTTTTCCTGTATTACATTTGGGGGGGGGGGGGGGGGGGGGGGCTGTAGCTGAGGAGGTAGCTATTCCACTAACTGGAAGGTTGGTGGTTTTATTCCTGGCTGCTGCAGTCTGCATGCCAAAGTATCCTTGGGCAAGATATTGACTAACTGAGTGAAGGAGGCATGTTGTATAAAAGGCTTTAAGTGCTCAAGTAAAAAGTGCTATATAAGAACAAGTCCGTTTACAATTTACTTTTTTTCATCAATTAATCAGTGAGCAGATAGTCAATACATTATTTTTTTCCATCAAACTTTGTTTATATATCATACGAACAAGCTGCTGAGCTCCAGTAATGTCACTGCTGACCTCTCAGTTTGAAGAACACCAGCTGACCTACTTCTTCTCCAAAGAGTCCTTACATAGTTTGAAGTTGTGCTTTGGGCTGGTGTCCTGCTATGGAAATAAACTGGGTCCTATCAAGCAACAGATACATGGTATGACACTGTGCCGCGAAATGGACTGACTGCCTTCTGTTGTGTATCATTCTGCATCCTGTTATTGTTTTGCCAGTGTGTTTTTTTCTTTTCTTTCTATTAGGGGAAGTTCACTGACATCTGGGTGAGGTCATCTGTGTGAAGTTGTGGGTCTAAATAAGTGGGGCTCTATTTGGCCCAAACTTCCTTGTTCCTATCTTAACTGTTTCCATTTTTTGGCTGGTTTTATATTGCTTTTGTTTTTATAATGCATAGTATTTTATTAGAGTTATTCTTTTATTAGAGTTAAAAATTATTTTAAATTATTTTTGTTAAACTGTTAGCAACACAGAAAATGATGACTCTAAGTCAGGGTGGTAAAACACAAGGCCCGGGGGCCAGAATAGACCCAGCATAGACAGCTTTGGAAAACGTGAATGAGTGCACAAATGTTTTACCTTTAACTGTATTTCCATAGGTTTTACAGCTTTTCCTATTGAGAACGGTCTTGTCATTCATACTACACCAAAGTACCTAATAGATAAACAACAGTTTACTTACTTGCTATAGCAATATTTATCTATCCTGTAGGAAAACTGAAAAGTACTATTAAAACAAATTTTTTATATAATAAAGATGAATAAATGTGTAATTAAACAACTTTACACTGACTGAAAGAGGATTTTTGCTGGTTTGGCCCACTTAAGATTAAAGTGGGCTGTATGCGGCTCACAATGTAACATTACACCCCTGATGTTACTGAAAAACATCATAAACTTAGCTTTGCCTTTCTGCCTTTCAATTCAGTTCAATTCAGTCCAATTCAGTGTTATTTATAATGCCCCATCACAACTGCAGTAGCCTCAAGGCGCTTTATATTGTAAGGTAACGTTCCTACAATAATACAGAGAAAACCCCAACAATCAGACAATCCCCTAAAGTGTGAGAGTGGTAAAGAAAAACTCCCCTTTAACAGGAAGAAATCTCCAGCAGAACCAGGCTCGTGGATGGGGCAGCTATCTGCCGTATCTGGTTGGTAGTGAGGGCTGGATGTTTTATTACAATAAAAATCTATCATTAAGGTAGGGTTATCACTTGAGTTAGACTTCCAAGGGCTCATGAATCTGCCAGCTGTTCCACATCTCATGTGGCAAATATCATTTCTCAAACTAAAGATTCTGATATATTTTTCCAGTTAATCAGTTTTCCACCAGACTCTCTGATATTTTTTTCTATTGTAGTTAAACAAAGATTTCTCCTTTCTATTTCCCGTTATAAAGTATTATACATCACTCTGTTATATCTTTATATTTTGGTAGATTTTTGTATTGGATTGCCTGTAGTAATACTTATAACAAACATATTACTTGCTAAACTTGCCATTATGACACAGGAGTGATTCCTACTAAAAGTGTATACATGTGTAAATGATACCAATTATAAATAATCCATGTTTTCAAAATTCCTAATCAATTTGGTGGGTTTTTTATTTAAAAAATGCTACTATTCCAAACATTGGAATAGTAGCATATTAGGCTTCTATTTAATCTTCTGTGTTGTTATCTTTTCCTATTTTAACCTTAAGATATCAATGTTTCATTTCTAGTTGATCATTAACTCTACCCAATACAGATTGCTGAAGTGGTCACATTGCCCTTCATCAGCAGTCTTACAGCACAGTTACTCATTAACTGCTCAAAAGTCTACAGTTTGAACGGAAATGTCTTGAGTTAGACCTTTAGCAGTTCAGTCTGTCTCTTGCTTTATCCAGCGTACTTCAGCACTTTCTGTCTATGGGACTCAGGGGTATTTTCCGAATTTTAACTTCAATTTAAATAATGAAAGTAAAAATTTAAAAAATTGCATAATGACAATGATGTCATGTTAGTGTGAATCCCCAGGTTAGACTCATGAATGCCATATCTGTCTTAGACTGTGGGTTATTGATTTTCTACACCCACACTGATCATTTTAAAACCTCTGTGGTCCCTTGGAAACCTCAGCCTTTCAGATCATGTGGGATGATTAAGTCAAAATGAAAATATGACTTTTATGCTGAAGGCAAAAACTCGTACGCTCCTACTTTCTGTTTAGTCCAATTACAGATTGCGTGTCTTAGTGGTGAAACACGCAGTGTTTTCCTCAAGATGGCGCTCACACCCAATGAGCACGCACTCAGTGAGAATCAGAACTCCTTTTGAGTATCCTTTCATTTCATTTGTGTGATAAGCCCCTCTGCGTCTTCTCTGGACTTGTGTTTTAACATACTTTTTGTCCACTTCCTTTAGTCAGCTATCACAGACTAATTCCTGAATACACAAATTCGGGAACGTCGTTGAACAGACGATCCCACCGATGACAAAAGACAGCTTTTAACAGTCTTAAGAGGACATGTTAATGCAACGCAAAGATCATGTGTCCATCTGCAACCACTTTCAAACATGCTCGTGTGATTTGGGAACACGTGATTGAAAAAATAAGCTTAACAATGACTGGAAAGCATAACTGTAACTGCAAATAATGTATAGGAAGAAAGCTCATATTTGGATTTTGAGGAATTGCTGTACTGCTCCTACACAAAACCGTCACACACAGGTTGCCTTTAAAGTTGGGATGCTTCTTGTTGTGTCTGAACTTTTAGGTTGCTCATTAAAAGACTAAGATCAACTGTTAGGACAAAGCTGAACACATTTTGACCCGCAGTTTACAGCACTCTGTATGACCTCACATGCAGTATTGTCACTTGACTTGGAACTGAAAATCAGTTTCTTATTCCTCCAGCAATCTGCACCATCAGTTAAGTTTTCATAGTTCAGTCATGTGGGACCCTCTACAGCTTTTGTATGCATGAGAGGGCCAGGGTTTAGATTCAGTGAGTACCATATTCTGCCCAAATGCTCAAAGCTTTATTTATCCTTCCAATACTTGCGCACGGTTTTAAGCAAAGACTTGTTTTCATCAGATTTCTCATTGTTCACAAATGTGTAAAGACTCAGCCGAACCGGCCTCAAAATTCTCTTAAGTCTCATGTGAAATATGGGCATACTTTTAACCGGCAAACACATCTGCGTGCACCTCTGAGATCCATATCTACACCTACATGTTCTTTGGGTCTGACATCATCCACCCAGAGTGCAGTCAGCATAGAAGACAGGATGCCGAGCATTCCTTGAATAACCAACACAGGATCTCATTTCTGCTTGTGAACACAGACCTGACGACGCTTCAGTGAGTGGAAAAATACAGCCTCTGTCCAGTGTCTGTGGGGTGAATGAGGGTGGAATGATGGGTGCCTTCCTCCTGCCTGCATTTGATGAGTTTTTGTGCTAATGAGTGCTTAAAAGTTGGCAGATATGCAGATTTGGTTTTCTTTATTTATTTATCTGGACGGGGGGACTTTAAAACGAGGCAATGTTTTGACCCTCGTTTATTCCATATAATTGTTTTATTATAATAAAAAATCCTGCATACATCTTTTACTTCCCTTATCTGACATTCTAGGAGGGGCAGTTAAAGGAAGGGGAGTCCTGCTGGCTTCAATGCAGCTATACATAATGTCCTTAAAATCTTTGAGTTAGTGTTTGGTTATCATGCCAGGAATCTGACCTTATCTCCTCTCCTGTCACGCAACAGCAGCCTGTCTGGCCTCTATGATGTGGAATGCCACGGATGCTGGAAGTTTAAAAAAGCATAGCAGCTTTTACAACATAAATCACCCTCTTGCTGGGTCTTTCTGTCCATTAAATGGCTTTTGAAGAAGTTTCTTTTTTTTTCAGTTTGGCACATTGGCCTCTTTTATGCGGCCTTTCCTCGACAGTGTCTCGGTAAAAGATTTGACCCAGCAGATGGGGCCTGTGGGCGCTGACGTAAAGATTAGAGCAAGGCATTACAATGCCTCAGACACAGGATGTTTCAGAGGCCGCCCCGTCATAGTCGCAATCCTCTTACTGATTTACTGCAGGTGCATACTATGCAGTGACATCAATGTGTGGAGTAAATCTTCTCACCCGGGATTTTGTGAGTGTGCCGGCTGTTACAAAGACACACTCGCGAAATCCAGTTTAAAGATGTGATGAAGAGTGAGAAGTGTAATTACTCTGTAATTACTCACGTTACAGACTCCTGACACACTAAAAGTCACTTCTAAAGATGTGGGTAAGGTTGTGGTTTCCAGTATCTTGACTCTGTGGCATGTCTGTGTCCCCAAACATGAAAAATGGTGATTAGATGAATAATATTATTTTTGTCATAGCAGTTTGAAAAGACAGGTATTTGATTGGTCTTAATACATGTATTTACTTCCTTTTAACTCAAATTACAATGTTCTTTAAAAAGCACTAAATACAGCAGGGTAGCTGGTGGACTCCAAAGAGAAGTGCTCTAATGGATATCTCAAAGTCCCCCTAATGTTCCAGCATTTCTCTGTTCCTCTTTTTGCTCTTGGGCTTCCTCTGTGGTCACCTTCTCTTCAACAAAGCACGTCACAGCAATATTCAATCCAGTTCAGTTCAGTATGACACAACAAATCTCAAATCACAACAACAGTCACCTCAAGGCGTTTTATATTGTAAGGGAAAGACCGAACAATAATACAGAGAAAACACCAACAATCAGACAACCCCATATGAGCAAACACTTGGTGAGAGTGGGAAGGGAAAACTTCCCTTTAACAGGAAGAAACCTCTCTGAAATCTGCTGTGACTGGTGGGGGGTGAGGGGAGGAAGAAAGGACAAAAGACACACTGTGGAAGAGAGCCACGGTTTAATAATAGCTTATGACTCAATGCAGAGTGGTGTATAAACACAGAGAGTGAAAAAAGGTGAGTGAAGAAGAAACGCTTGGCGGAAAGCCCCTAGCAGTTTAGGGCTATTGCAGCGTAACTAAGGCAGGGTTCAGGATCACCTGACCCAGCCCTAACGATAAGCTTTATCAGAAAGGGAAGTTGTAAGCCTGATCTTAGAAGTAGAGAGTGTCTGTCTCCTGAATCCAAACTAGCTGGTTCCAAAGAAAAGGGTCCTGAGGGTTGAAGGCTCTGCCTCGCATTTTACTTTTAAATATCCTAAGAACCACAAAATAAGCCTTAAATAAGTCTGAGAACAATGTGCTGTATGTGGGAGATATGGTGCTATGAGGTCTCTAAAATGAGATGGGGCCTGGTTTAACATATTCAGCACAAATTCGGTATATATTCAGATTTAATGGGTAGCAAATGAAGAGAAGCCAATATCAAGAGCCTTAATTTTCTTTTATATGCCTTCACCACAAGATCTGTGATTGGGACGCCTGAGTTATTTAGTTACCTTATGGATTATTCTTGAAATTGCTTTGTGGTCAAGCAAAACCTTATGTAGAGCAAATGGTAAACCTTTTCATTCTCCAGTACCAGCTATCAATGAACAACATTTCCCAGTGACATTAACGTGACAGTTAACTTGTATGACACCAAAATAAACTTTAATTTCTTCGGTTGGCTTCTATAGAAGCAAACCAGCAAATGATGCTGTGAGGGTAGAGGGTACTACTTGACTGAATCTCCAAAAGTTGATTCTGTTCATCTGGACGTAGCGTTTTGTGGGAGAAATGTTTCGTCACTCATCCAAGTGACTTCTTCAATCTCAGCTGACTGCAGGTTTCCCCAATCTTACAGCGGCACATCAAGAAGGCCCTGAGTAAATGTGGTTATCCCAGCTGGACTTTTGTCAAAGCTGGGAAGGCACCTAAAGAAAGCTCCAGCCGATCCAGGAGAGAAGGACAACCGCTGCCTAAGCAAAAACCTGTAGTGATCCCGTGTGTGTCAGGAGTATCTGAGCAGTTGAGACGCATTTTTTCTAAACACCGGGTCTCTGTGGCTTTTAAACCCCAAAACACGCTGCGCCAAAAATTGGTCCATCCCAAGGATCGGGTCCTCCGATGCAAACAGAGTAACATAGTGTACGCTGTTAAGTGCCAGGAGGATTGACAGGATTTATACATTGGGGAAACCAAACAACCTCTGGCGAAGCGGATGGCACAACACAGAAGAGTTACCTCGTCAGGCCAGGACTCCACAGTCTATTTACACCTACAGGCCAGTGGACACTCTTTCAAGGATGAGGATGTACACATCTTGGACAGGGAGGAACGCTGGTTTGAGTGCGGAGTCAAGGAGGCCATTTACATGAAAAGGTGAAAGACCATCTGTGAATCGAGGAGGGGGCCTAAGGGTACATCTGTCACCATCTTACAATGCTGTGATTTCGCCATTTTACATTTTCGCCATTGATTGCAGCCATTCCCCAGCTCTCTGTGAATGGTACCCATGGCCATTGATCAGTGGTCTTTGATCAGTGGGTTTTGGTCTGTGGTTGTTGATCAATGGTCATGAGAATTTGCGTAATTAAGATTAAGGAACTGACCTCCCAGCCCATTGGTCCTTCAGTGGGCTGGTTTCAGTCATTATGCAAATGTACTATTTATAAGATTGGGGAAACCTGCAGTCAGCTGAGACTTGAGTGACGAAATGTTTCTCCCACAAAACGCTACGTCCAGATGAACAGAATCAACTTTTGGAGATTTACTTACCTGGATGACTGAGCATGCATCAAGACAATACTTGACCGAACTTAAAGGTTTATATGATAAGACATTAACCAATAGGTTACTCACTCGAATAGGCTTGCTGCAAAGACTTCACTGTCATTTATTAAAGGTATGAATACACTCATACGCTCATAAATGGTGTGGAAGCAACAGTCAAGTCTCACTGATGTGATCTGCTCTGACTGATGTAATAGGGAGGGCTGGGATTCTGTGTCTTCTTGAACATGGCAGCTGTGTCTGACAAATTACATAATTACTTTTTTCTCTTTTTTTTCTTGGGATTGTGATAATTAAAACGACTTTGAAGGTGAGTCAGAGCCCAGCTGCTAAATGGGAGAGTCAACTGGCAAGTTAGTGGAAATGGCAAATGACGTTATGGCCGGTTCTGTCCGACTGATGCCGAGCTAAAACCAGAGGGTGTGAAAAGAAAATGAAGACGATAGTCAAGATGGCGCTTTTTATTCTTATACGAATTGTGTCGTTTTGAAAGCTCCTTTAAATTGTCTCGCTCTCACATTTGAATCATCACTCTCACCCACACTCAAATGTCACAGCGCTTTAATGTCCCTGACCTTGCAGTTGACTGGGGCCTTGCTTCCCCCACTCTCCAGAGATCTGCATCAGATCATACACAACGACTCACACACATGCAAAAATACACGCTCCTGCCTCCCACATTACAACGGCAACTCTAAAGATGCAAAAGCGGGGGGTGGGGGGCTTGTTGGAGGAGATGTGTGTGTGTGTGTGTGTGGTGTGGTGGGGGAGAGGGCAAGGGGCTCACATATGTCTCCCCCCCCCCCCCCCCCTCAAAAAAAACCCACCGCTTTCCTGACGGCGGTGATGTGGTAATGAATGAGCCTTTGATCGCAGAGCCATCACGTCACTGGTAATGGTTGTTGTCAGAGACTACATTTGCATTGCTGTTAGATAAGACATCAGTGCACACTCCCCCGAAACCTTGGCTTCATTGAATACAGACAGTGAGTTTGTATTCAAGGCTTCAGGGGGCTCATCATTATCGTCATCATCACCATCATCACCTCAACAGGAAGTTTGTCTCCTTTTTCTCACACCCCAGCCATGGGTCACAGCCAATGTTTTGGCTAATTTGCAAACCAAACATATTCCTTTCCCTTTCATGGCTATCTTAGTCCCCACCTCCTCATTTGAGTTTGAGGCAGGGGATACAAGGGCTGTGCTTGACTGAGCCCTGAATGCTCTTTAGTTGTCACACTTTTCCCAAACGCCTTGCAGCTGCTCCTATTGTGGCAGCAGAGGGAGGTGCTCCTTAGCTGATTCTTTGAGCCTCCTGCTGTTGCCCCGGCCTCAGAGGGGTTCATAGACGGGGAGCGTGGCCTGAACAATGGCTGACGCCATGACATCATGCTTCTTATTTTGGTCGAATCCTTATGCAGATATAAGATAGAGGATTCCATCACATGGAACAAAACAGGGAAGGGTGGTAGAATAATAATTTGAACACGGCAGTTGACCACTTCCCATCAGCTTTGTTTAGGTGGAATATAAATGTTCCTCTTCTCCTGTTCTTTTCAGCCTTTGTATTCATCCAAATAAAGTAGTTTCACACTATGAAAAACAAACTTATGTACAGCTAAAAAAGTCACTTTATAATGACACTTTTTATTTTAGGTTAGGTTTTTTAAAACAAAGATATTTAACTCTTGATTTGTTGAAATTTTAATGGACTAAATGGTTTGAGAGAAATAAATGAAAATGATAACACACAAACACACGTGTAGAGTTTGATTTTCTAGACTGGGAAACTGTGGCTCCTTCTTACATAAGCAAATATGTTTATATATGAGTTATACACTCATCGGATACTTTATGAGGTACACACTGCTAGTAGTCGGTTGGACATCCTTTTTGTCTTCAGAACTGCCTTAATTTTTCTTGGCATAGATTTATCAAAGTGCAGGAAGCATTCCTCTGAGATTTTGCTCCATACAGACATGATAGCATCACACAGTTTGTATCTATGATACAAATCTCTTGTTCCACCACCATCCCAAAGGTGTTTTATTGGACTCCATGAATGTGGAGGGCATTTGAGTGCAGTAAACTCTGTGTCATGATTTGAACTTGTTTACATGGCTGTAAGAAGCCATCAGAAGATGTTTGGATGGCTCCCTGTATAGATAGTCATAACCATAAATAACTAAAAAAAATAGGTATTTTAAATAATACAATGAAAAGGTTTTGTCAGAGGGCCAAAGATGAGTGCACTGTGATCATAATGGGATGGGGATGGTCAGTACTCAGGTAGGTTGGGAGCCCAAAGTGGACCAAGAAAATCTCTGCAACACCCCGAAACCACAAAGGCAGGATGGATCCATGTCTTCATGCTGTTTACTACCAACTGAGTTGCTGCCATGTGTTTAGCTGATGAGATAATTACATTAGGCAGTTCAGGTATACCTAACATAGAGGCAGAGGAGTGTGTAGTTTTCTGTTGAATTGATATTCCCTGCGTTAGTGACCTGGAGATCTTTGATTATCGTTATGATTCACATTATGGAAGAGATGAGTGTTAAATGATGGGGGGGAAGAAAAGAAAATGCAACACTGCAACCATGTGTAAAAAAAAAAAGTCAAATGAGATTTATTCATTTGTATAAAAACAACATTAAAAGAAACATTTCCAAAAATAGATAGAAATATATTACTTTAGTTAATAAATACGTCATAATGCAGTCAAAGAGAACTATGTGGCCCCATTTTAGTAGTCTTACGGGGCTCCGTCCATCTTCGTGCTGCAGCACACAGTACACATACATGAGGTATTTCACGGTCAGCTTCCCCAATATGTCAGGATCGTCATGGCTTCATGATGTCTCGTAAGGCAAGTATTTGCATTTGAAATGGCCCCCTGTTCAACTCTAAATCTATGAAGATTTCTGGCACATCTACTCCGAGAAAGAAGGGGATACATTCATTGTTCAAAGGAAGGAGAGACTTCCATGCCATGTTGAGGAGAAGATTATTATTGCTTTCTTTGACCAGTATAGAAAGCAAATGAACATATGAGAGGGTAAATGAACATTCCTGAGACAACTGTTACAGCCCTCTCTCTTAATGATTATGATTATCAGAAGCAGTTGCCTTCATGGAGGAGAAAAAAAAAAAAGATTTCCCATATAAGACTAAACACAACTATCCTGTCAGTTGTTTCCCCAAGTAATTCAGGTTAAAAAGTGTGGTTAATTTTCACATTTCTCAGATTAAACATCAATACTCAAATGGTGGTTCTCAAACATCCCTTTGAAATGATGAAAAGCCAGGCTACAGAGATTTGACCAGCAGATCACATAGCCAAATGATCTGACCCCGAAAACAATAAGTGCCCATTCTGTAAGGCGATACCAGCATCACCATAAATGGATAATAATCAGAAGCGCAGTTTTGTGAAGTCACGCTCGAGTTGCCGTTCAAGTCCAAACAAAGTCTCTGCTGTCAAACCCCTTCTTCAGCAGCTGGGAGAAGTGGTGATGGGACTGTGGAGGAATGAGAGCTGACCGGCAGAAGTGTGCACGGGGATGGAGACGGGGAAGTTGAATACTGTGCTGCTGCCGCCGATAGCTGGACTGCCAGCCTCTGACGAGCACGTCGACGAGGCCAGGACCTGGGACTCGAACTGCAGGAGCTGACCCATGAAGCTGAAGTTTGGGGAGATGATGCTGCGGCGCTGCTTGACAAACTCAAAGGCCTCGTCCAGCTTCACGCGGTTGGTCCGCATGAGGTAGGCGAGGCAAATGGTGGCGGAGCGGGAGATGCCGGCTTGACAGTGAACAAACACTCGGCCTCCTTTGTTTCTCACAGAGTCTAAAGACGAGAAAGAAAGGGAAAGAAAAGTTAGTGGAGTACAACCTGCGAGGTTGTATCAGGGCTGAACTCCTGGCTATCACAGGAAACCACAAGCACCAAAGTCTTTGCAACACTTTGATATTCTATTAAAATTTGCCAGTGCTCATTACGACACAGGAACACAATAAATGGCGGAGCAGGGTGCGAGCCAGTGGGGGCCACTACCAAAGGAGGCAGACTGAATGCACAAAAGAGGGGGGATAAACCCCTGCTGGCTGTATTGATCTGGGAGGAAAACTGACATTGAGTGAGGAGAAACTGCCTTTTGTTTGGCCAGAACAAAGAGCAGTGTGGAGGGAGCTATTCAAGCGCAGCCAGTCTACCCACCACAAACTAGTTTGGAGCTGCTGCTTCGCAATTGATCAAAAAAAAAAAAAAAAAGGAGGGGGGCATCCTATTTTCTACGCCTGGGAGGTGGCAATGATGTAACTGCATTGTGCCTGAGCAGGGAGCCTGTGCCGAGCCAGCTGGTTGATTTTGGAGGGAACTTCTTTTTTTTTTTAATCTGGGGGAGGGGGTTTGGTGTTTGTGTTTCTCCTCATCAACAGCTATGCTAGGTGCTTTGATTTAGCACAGAGGGCGTGCGAAGAGTAAATGTGATGATGTACTCACCGATAAATTCGATCGCCTCATTGAAAAAGGAGCTGATATCAGCTTTGTGGTTGTCCTCGACAGGGATGCTCTTGTAGAGGAAGGAGTCCTCAAAGTGGTTGGGGCAGTTGGCAGACACATTGATTAGAGCGGTGATGCCAAGCATGTCCAGCATGTCTTTTCTAGAGGCATGGTAAGCACTACCAAGGTAAAGGAAAGGCAAAATCTCCACTGGACCGCCCTAGACAACCACAACAAAAACAAAAATCAGTCATAAATATAAAAGTCCAACAGACAGAAAGTGAGATTATTTTTGCTTTTTTGTCTTTGACTAGAATAAAATACAAACCTGGTCATATAGCGGTGTATTGCAAGGGCTACTGTTGGTGCCAGCACTGTCAGGATGGTTGGAGCTTAGAGGCAAACTAAGTCCCTGTGGAGGGGAGGGTTTGGTACACATTTCTGGATACTCTGTAGAAAATGTTTCAAATCCACCTAAAAAGGACAGAAAAGGGGAAAAAAAAGAACAACCACCAAGGTTAGATCACACATCTCAACAAAGACATTTTTAAATACAGCTCTCCAAAAAGGTGACAGCTGCTCATGGTGCTATTTTGGAACATTGTTTACTCCAAGCACCAGCTGTTATGGTGACAGGTGTAATCGTCATTTATTGACCTCGTTGTCAGGAAACAGTAAAACAACTCTTTAAACTACTTAAAACTCGGCGTTTTCTTACCTTTCAGAATAAAAACACTGGCACCGCAGGCGTGACGACACAGGGCTGTAGTAGCAAGCATCATTGTGCCGTCCTTCTTCACTTGGCTTAAGTCCAAACTGCGATCGTCGAGCAGTACCACGGACTGGTACTCCCCGGACAGGAGCCGGTTCCTGATATCCTCGTTGGGGACGATGTGTTCAAGTCCCAGACCGCCCCTGGCCCTCCTGCGCACTATGGTGCTGAAGCGCACGTTGGTGGAGCCCGAAATGTGAGAGGAGTTGAAGGATAGAAAAGAGCGACAGTCCAGCACTAGGCAGCCCAGGACTTCACCCTCCAGCAAACCACGGAGGGACGCGCAGTCGATAGTGGGAACCTCCATTATGACCATAGTAGTACGGCGGGGGAGAAATGTTAAATCCAAAAACATAAAGTTTCGACGGAAGACAAAACTTAAGTTTGAGCCGACTTGACAAACGTTGTTCGTCCAAGTGTTCTTCGAAGCGCGGAGTCCTTTGTTCCGGTTAGCTTGTTTAAAAAAAAATTGAAAAAATCAAAACACGAAAAAAGTTTTAAGACGATCTTAAAACTGGTCCTTTCTTCTTCTTTAGAGTAGCCTATTCGGCAGCCCCAGGCTTTTATTTGTCTTCTTAAGTTAAAAAAAAAATTAAATGTTATAGTGAGCGCGTCTGCTTGTGAGCGCCTTTCAGCCCGCTTTTATAAGCCTGTGGTTGTGAATGAGAGCTCAATGACGTCAAGGGGACCGCCCTCTTGGATGTCTGCCAATTCTGCGAACGTCATCGCCGACCGTACCGAGTGCACGAGGGCAAAAGAAGGCTCGCGCACACGCAGGACATTTCTGTACATGCGTCCTGCACGTACGCGGGCACGCGATGTTGACCAACTTTAATCATTAGCGGCTAATGTGTTTTCTTTCTTCAGTGTGTCAACGTTAAACTGTTATAATGCTATTCGACTTTAATACATTAGGCTGCTAATTCACCAAATTAAAAGTACAATTAACACCAATTTACAGCCTTCTAAGTGTTTACACATCTATTTGTCCTGTGCAGTAATTTATAATAGCTGCTTTATGATTGTTTATTTCAGTGCACGCTGCCAGTGTCTTTAAGGTTTTTAATTGTTTAATTCTGGTTCATGTAAAGTCTTAATTTGAAGGTCTGCATGTCAGGAAAACGAGGAATTTGCCAAACCTTTCCATGATGTTAGTGTTTAATTAGATTTTAAATTTGCCTCTTCATCTGAGAGTTGACAAATAACAAGATAATAAATAGATATCTGCCACGGGCGCCATAAAAGTTTACACATTGTTTTTATTAGTCAGCGGTACATAGTGTTCAATGCCCCGAGAGCAACGGCTAACCATAAAAGTTAATCACTATATAGAAATCTGAAGTCCAGTAAATTTCCACATGCTGAGAAACAAAACAGTGGATTGCCAGGAAGGCAACAGCAGATGGAGATCTCTTGACCAGCTACTTTTGTTTCATCCGTGATCTAACTGGAAAGGATGGGTGACATGATGAACTGTAGTAAGTCAAAATGAGAGTATGTTTTTAAAAAAACAAAACAAAACAAACAAACAAAAAGCTCTGGGAAACCCTTTTCATTTGTTGTTGTGGTTTGCTGACTCAGTACGGACAACGCTTCTCTTTCATAATAAGGAAGCTGGAAGATCACTGTTGTTAGAGACCGTGTGTCTGTTGACTAGCCCTACTGTCTTGAAACTGAACAGCAGACAAACGTCACGGTTGTTTGGTTGTGAAACAAACATTTACCAAGCAGAGGTGAATGTGTGATATTACAACACTGGACTTTAGGATACTTTAACAGTCACTTATTAAAAAAATTAGGTCACATTAGGTCATATTTACATTTTTTTTTAATTGTCACACTGTTTTATCAAATAGGTCATGATGTCATTATGACTTTAACCTGACTGAATGTGGACTTTCAGGCTTGGTGAGTTCACACCTGTCCTGTTCCTGGGCGCCTCTTTGACTTCAAGCAAGGAGGGGTGAAAAAATGAATTCGTTATCTAAGAAAGGAAGGAGGCAGAGGTAGCCTATAGGAGAGGAACATAACCAGTCACGGTTGAGTGCAGAAAAACTCTCCAGCCGGTTTAACCTCGCACTCATGTGAGATGAGTCACATCTCACACGAGTGTAAGCCTGTGAGGAGCTTGCAACAAAGCAGGAATGTTACACACAACACAAGGATGTAGGGTCAAACGGTCTCCAAAAACAGTCTGTACCCAAACATTTTGTCCTTGCAGCAAATCCGCCTTCCTTCCACTTATGAAGCAACAGGCGTTATGGTTAAGGCAGAAACAGGACACCTGACTAAGAGATGAAGACAGACAGCCAGAACAAAACAAAAGCAACCCTGTGAATCAGTTTTGTACTTTCTTGAAGTAAAAAGTGCCCCCACCCCCCCACCGCTTATATCACAGATCCTGCTTATATCTGGTGTGATACTGGCTTACAAAATATTCTCGGATATTAATTCAAGTTTTACTGGCAAAAGCCAAGTATCATATTTCACCATCTGCAACAGTGAAGCCGGTATAGTTTTCTCCTTTTGAAGCTGTATGAGTGGCTGTATTATGTGTCATCACTGCAAAACGAGATCCAAAGGATACAGTGGGAAATATTACAAAGTCAGGTGCTTTTTCTATGTATGTCAGGATGTGAATGTTTTTCTTTTTTTGCCTTTTGTGTTGCTACCATGCTAGATCAGGAAATGAAGCGTGGGTGTGGTTGTCACTTGGGTACAAAGTAAAGATATTTAGTTAGGGGATGAATAAGAGCCCATGACTCAGGGGACCTTTGCAACAAGTAGCTGAGATTGAAACAGAAACCAGGAGATGATGGGTTTAGGACTGGTGTGAATGTGCTTAATTTCTCTGCGGTCATGATGACCAGAAAGCTGGACTTTGCTGTGAGCACGGCTGGATGTATGTGTGAGACTGAATATTAAAAGTGAGCACTGAAAGTAGTTGAAACCATTGCTTTGTTTTCATTCCCATAATAACAGCCTGTAACCAACTAGCGTTCCCATCCAGAAAGGGAAGTGAAACAGAGGATGACAAAGTGGCATTTCCTGTGGTCAGACCGCTCTGTCACTTGCTGACATCTGTGCCTGATTACTGTCATTGTCTCTACGGGCTGCACTGAGACATCACTGGGAAAACACAGGGCCTATCCTGTCTTCTAGTGTCTCAGCAACAGACCACTTTTCTTTGAGCCAAAAATATTTTGTTTCTTGATATGAGAGTATATGTGTGTGTGTGTGTGTGTGTGTGTTAAGGAAAGAAAACGAAAATACCTACAGTGGAAAAAACTTTAACTGATAGATTTGATGGATTTTTGGTAGGAGAGCAGCAGATGCATTTCTCAACCATACCAGCCTGACGTATAGGTCTCAGTTTCTGTTTTGTGGTGTTATTTTAGTCCCCTAAAAATTTGTACATGATCGCAATGGATGTGAACCGAACTCATAAGTAGTGTTACTGTAAAAACTCACATATTCTCCATTCATTTGTCAAACCGGGAAAAGCTTAGCTGAGGGCTGTTTGGTTTGAATAATCAATTTTTACTACACGTCAGCTGATTTTCTTTCATGGTGACCTTTTTTTCATTTTTGCACGTGAAGTGTAATCAGTGTTGGTCAGATAATGTGCAGGCTTTTGTTTACTTGCCAAAAGGCACAGCTGATGTGCTTGGAGTCAACGTGGGAGATTAGATGTTAGCACAGTAATACCTCTATTAGTTTTATTAGAATGGCAATATGATTTATATCACATAGAAGCCAAAGTAGTAGTTAACACATGCTGCTTGGCAAGCGTAAAGGTTGCTGATTTGATTCCAGCTACAGACATAAAACCCTCCCTGGGTTGCGTCAAGAAGAGCATCTGATGTAAAACTGCCAGATCAAATGTGCGTAGTTACTCGCCATGGCGGGGGGGGGGGGGGGGGGGGGGGGGGGGGGGGCAAAGTGTCTTACTTACTTTTAGAAGTAAGAACAACATGAATAACAGTAATGATAAAAACCCATGTTCTTTTATTAAATAACACCTTTCTTTAAAATAATGTATTATTTGGACTCCTGTAAAAAGTTACTCAAAACTACCTTTACCAGGATTAATGTCATATGTACAATTGTAATTGTCTATTCATAATTTATGGACTGGTACTTTTAAAGCACTTTTCTACTCAAGTTTAGCGCTGCAAGCACTTGCTAGTCTCACTCACCAAATCACATACATTCATACAGCTCTTGTTTCAGCATTCACACACACACACACACACACACACACACACACACACACACACACACACACACACACACACACACACACACAAATGCATTAGGGGGGTCTTGGTGTTGTGGATCTTGCCCAAGGATTATTTCATAAGGATACTTTGAAAATCTAGGGATTCATCCACCAACCTTCTGATAGAGTCCTCCTTAGCCACAGCCACTCAGGTGGCAGAGTTTTATATTTATAAATTTTCATTTCTTGGTAAGAAACAGTTGTTAGCATTATTTTTTTTAAAAAAAGGGGGAGAACCTTTTCCTCTATGGCAATTTGGCACAGGTGGTAGAGCTGGTCGGCCACTAATCAGAAGGTTGGTGGGTTAATACCTGGCTTGCTATGTTCTCATGATGACATAATGCTTGTATGAATTTGTATATTGAGGCATGTTGTAAGAAAATGAGTAGAAAAGTGCTACACAAGTATCAGCGCAGACCAATTGGGAAAATCAAAGAATGAACCAAAGTATTCTTGGGCAAGATGCTGAACCCTGAGTTACCCACAATTCATCCATCACTGCAGTGAGGGTGTATGTGAATGTCAGCTAAATATTTACTTTTAAAATGTGTAGGTGAATGAGACTTGGAGTAGTATATTGTTTTTGTAACATTTTTAAAATACTTTTGATCTCTTGCTGCACATATAAAAAAGAAAGCGAAAAATAAGAGTAAAAGCATAACACATGGATAACACTGGATTAAATTTGAGTTTTGAGCAGTTTGTATTGCCCATTTTTGTCATAAAATTCACAATTCCTTTTCCTCTTAAAATTCACGTTACTACATAAATAAAAAAAAACACTGTATAATTTTCAGTCAATAAAATTATTTTTAAAAATGTGATCGTATTGCATAAGTTCATCTTTTGTTAATCTTAATCTTAATTTTTAATCATTTCTTAATTTAAAAAACAACGCGACGTTTTGGCATTCATGTTTCGGCCCGCTGCACCACTCGGAGGAAGAAGAATCGTAGTGAACAGGAAGTACCTCTCAGCCAATCAGCTTCTGCAAAGCGTCTTAAGCTGACGTCAGCCCGGTACCCATGAACAACCGGTAGCGTTGAAGATAGTATGGTCTCCTGTTGTTTGTAGTTTTCTCCTTTTTAACGCCCCTGTCCAACGTGCAAACACCATGACTTTCGATGTTAGGAGGTGAGTACGGGGGGCTTCCGGTTCTTTGTGGCGGGATATGAAGGGGAAAGTGGTGGTGATGGTCTGCTGTCTGTGAGCTCTAGATGAATTAACAGTTGGCTCACCATCACATGCTACTGAGGCAGCCAAAGTTGTCACAGTGATGTGTTGCGTTTGACATGAGCGAGCTCAGTTTTTTTTTTTTAAACATTTTTTTAATGCACGGGTTTTTCGTTAAGTCGCCGCAGTGATGCTTGGGTTTTTGTGTGGGTTCCTTTTTTTGCGCATGTGCAAATGTCCTCGACCACCTTTGCAAGACGTGAGCCCGATTACAATCAGCACAGCGGCAGTCTAAACAGAGGTGATGGTCTGGGTTGGTTTGGTTTACAAAAGAAACTGTGTAGCACATTCAGTACACAAATATCAAAACATTCAGTCATTAGCCACCAATAAACAGTGAAACCGGAACACAGCCATTGCAGAGCCATTCAAGCTTAAATGGCAAACTTAAACTTGTTTGCTACACCTTCTCTACAGGGCTGTTAAACCTATCAATAGAGTACGGCCAGTTAGAATAAAAAACAGGATGTTTGCATTGGCCATTTGCATAGTGCTCACTTCATCCTGTTTGCCAGTGCCAAGACAAATTTAGTGACAACACATTTTAGCCAGCCTTTAGATTTTGAATGGAAATCTGCCATATCCACGGTCACAACTGTTAAGTTCACAGAGATGAATCTTCACACATTTATACAGAGTCTAAAACGGCATCTGATAAACTCAACTGCAGCGTGTTCTGGAAGCTAATTAAACACATACAAAACCTATATCTTCAGAGGCTCTGAATAAGTAATGTATTATTTTTGCAGTTATCCTGTTGCTCACCAGACCCAACAAAAGTCATTTCCTAACAGTATTTTAACAAAGCAATTGCTATATTGAAGAAAAACATTTAGCAAAGTCAAAAACAAAATATCTTCTATGTATTTTATTTTGAGAGCAAATTAAGTTGTAAAGTACTTGTACTTGTTAATAATATTCATGTTTCCTGCCTGTGGATTGCAGTGTTACATTTTGGGCTTATTCAAATGCCTTTTAGTTGTTTGTCTGTTGGTTTCTTACCATCTAAATTTAAAAAAAAAATTCTCAAAGCACTATCTTTGACACACAAAATTAATGTAACACAATATTTGAGTATGGACTGGTTCTTAAAAAGCAGTTTTCTATTTTAACCGAGCACTCAAAGTGCTCTTTATGGTAAATGGCCTGTATTTGTATAGCGCTTTACTTAGTCCCTATGGACCCCAAAGCGCTTTACACTACATTCAGTCATCCACCCATTCACACACACATTCACACATTGGTGATGGCAAGCTACATTGTAGCCACAGCTGCCCTGGGGCGCACTGACAGAGGCGAGGCTGCCAGACACTCTGACCACCACCAGTCTCTTGGGCCACGATCGCCCCTTACTACAAGCTTTAGTCACCCATTCACACAGTGCTTTGTTCTATGCTATCTGGAGGAGTATGGGGTTCACTCCCTTGCCCAAGGACGTTTTTGCAACTTCAACCATGACCTTCCGAATAGCAGATGACCGGGTCTGTCTCTTGAGCAGAGCTGGTGCAGTTAATCTTACCAGGGAGCCACATTTAGGGCCTAACTGTAACATTAATTCTTACTGGTAGCAGTTTATAAAGAGAGAAAGTTCATATTGAGCAGAATTGAGTTCGGCTTACTAGCGCAACAGTCACAGTTTCTCACATGGACCCTGGGAAAAATCAATTGCCCATCCCAGGTCCTGAGCCACAGCTTCCATTGGTAAATGTGATGTCATTTGCTGATAGGTCAATAGGAACCAACAAGGCTGATATGTGACAATGTTTCAGCTAATCCTCCCGGCTCTATTTAATGTCAAGTAATCACAGTTTTCAGATAGCTGTATAGCTGTGCTGAATGTTAACGCAGAAAAATCGGACAGATTGATGAAAATGATCAACAGCATGGCCAAACTGGAAATCAGTGTCTGTCATCTTTTGCCAAAGATTACAGCTGTGTTGTGATGACAGAATGATTTTACTACAGAAGAAAAAATTATAACACTCTTGATGAACTGTGTGTCACAAGAGGTCAGATTCTCATCGTTGGATGCTTTGCTTGATGCCTCGATCATACAAAACCCGCATTGCAACAGCTAGAAAAGGCTTGAGTAACTGTTTCGAGGTGTTGTCCTTTCAAAAATACTGCAGGGTTAGTCACCAGCGTGAGGGTGTGTAACACTTTTTGGCTACCATAGATTGCACCATCCACAAAAGTAGGACGTATTCCCAGAATGTGCATGTTATTTATTTCAAAGCGCACAACAAATAGGCTAAAGTGCGAAGCTGGTGTTTTTCTGCCTTTATGTTCATAAATCTAATGAGCAAAAATAATAAGGTGCTAATTTAAAATTTAAAACCTAATTGCATGTACACATTTTCATTTCTTTTAAAAAAAAAAGACACAAAAATCATTGCGGCAGCTGGACAGTTAGTAAGTTAGTCAGCTTTCCTCAAAGAGTTACTTGTTTATTTGTTAGGGACTATTTTAAGCTCTGGATTAATGTACAGTTGGTGTTCTAGGGGTTTTTTCTAGCAGCAGGATGGTGTACACATATACGGTCTTGTGTTCCCCTTCTAATATGTGGTAGTAAATTTCTGGGTTTGGTCTTTTCTAGAAATGCATATCTTTCTCAGCTGCTGTAGATTGACATTTCAACAGTAATAAAGTTCCTTCACAAATGCCAACTTCCAACAATGAGGATCATCTCATTCAGGATGACCGAACAGCGTCACTGAAGGAACGAGTGAATCACCGAAAGGCTTTTATGCCCAAGTTTAATGTCCTTTAGATTATGTCATTTATTGGCACAAGGACATTTTGTGTTAGCCAACCTGATGATCTGCTGTGTTTATTGCATGGCCACTTTAGAGGCTTAATATGGATTCTCCCTGCTTTTTCAATAATTGCAGTAATGACTTTATCGTAACAGCAGTTGGGTTACCTACGTAAAGAGAGAAGTATTGCTTATATTCTGTGGTGTAAGGTGTGAAAAGAAGAACCTTGATCGTCTGTAATGTGGGTTTACTCGGCTATACATGGAACAAACTACTGACTCACCGTGAGTCATTTGCGAGATTCGGCTTATTTATTTAAGACCCTTGAAAAGCAGGCTTGTGCTTTCGTGTCATGGTGTTAACAGTTAGATGCTGGTACATCATGTCCTCCCTAATCGCATAACATCTGAGCAGTGAGATGTGACGGAAGGAGATGTGTTGACTGTAATTCAGGAAATTACGAATGTAAGTGGTACACCGAGATGTGAACCCTTGAACCTCATCATAAATATTCATGAGGTGTCCTGAGTAGAGATAATTCGATAAAACCACAGTTTCGCACAGGTTAAAAATACATATACTGAAAGTTTACGTCAGTCTTTTTTTTAAATTACACTTCAGTAAGTGTATAGTCATGTTTTTCTTTAAAGTATATTTTCTTTAATTTTAAATAACTCCAAGATCTTTTAAATATTTTTTAAATTGCTGACTTTAAAAGGTTTAACTTTATAAATTATGCTTTATTATAATAAAGTTACTGACTACATTTTGAAGCTGCATACAAGGAAATAAGAAACTTTTTAACCAGTTACTTTAAAAGTTGAAAAGCCTGCAGCTCTGCTCTGGATTCCACTCTTTATGTTCTCGGATTAGTTCTCCACACTCTGGACTCTCTACTCAGTTCAGCTACGGTTCCCCTGCTGCTCTGCACAGCAGGCGACCCACGTGTTTCCATGTGTCCACAACCTGCTCTGTCACTACTCAATATTCCATCCAGTCAGCCGGCAGTAATTACTTCTGCTAGCCACTACGATGATAATAACGGCTAGTGTAGCTAATTTCAAATCATTAAACTGCTTATGTTAACGTGTGGGACAGCCAGGTTAACATTTATGCTAACTGTTTAATACTTGTTGAAATGTGAGCTTTACTAGTATCTGAAGTTTCTCCTAAACTGTTGTTTAGTGTAATGAACATATTAATTTTACTAATGAATTCATTAACCCTTGTCACCTCAGAGTGAACATATTGTAGGACTGCTTTAAAATGTTACAATAAGTCTCTTTTTTTTTTTTAAAGGAAATAGTTTAGCTGTGAGGCAGTAAACACAACTCATTTTGGTTAATGTCAAGTGGAAGTTGTGTGTTGTGGCCTTGTCTATTATTGTCCTTTTGTGGTATAATCTTAAATCAGACCTTTATTTACCTACCCCTGGTTTGAAGTGCGGGACACTGTTTGTGAAACAGCGGTGTTATTCCAGTAGGATGACATGATCACAGTATGTTTTTACTTTAATGTCAAAGCAGAATGACGTATGTGAGCGAGGAAGCGTGTGTCTGCATGCAGGTCATTGCTTTTAACTAGTGAATAGTGTGGTTACATGGGTCACTTTTTAAAATCAGATGATGTGTAATTCGAAATACTTGAGCGAATATTGTATGTGGGGCAGTGATAGTGATGTCATATTGTTCTTTTTTTTTTTTTCAACATCTTCAACTGTTAAAAACAAAGTTTTATTTATTTGTGTATGTGTGTATATATATATATATATATATATATATATATATATATATATATATATATATATATATATATATATATATATATATATATATATATATATATATATATATATATATATATATATATATATATATATATATACATACATACACACATACATACATACACACACCTTTTGATGCATAGGAAGTCAGGAAAGACTACTTATCACCTTGAAACAAGAAAGGAAAAGAAATGCTACATATGTACAAAGTGCTACATATGTAACAAAGTGAATTTAAGCCAGTATTTATATCCACAGATACACATGTAGTTTTTATAAGGGGAATTTATAGCTTTTGTTTAAAAAAAAAAAAAAAAAAAAAAAAAAATCCTGTCCACGTAAGCAATGCTATGGAAACTATCTCAGGCCTTATGAAAATACAAGAACTAATGTCATGCATTGTCAAGAGCACACAAGTAGTGATAAAACACTATTTGTATGGAAATGCTAGCCAATCAGAAGCCTGACTTTAAAAAAAAAAAGACGGTAAAGGCTCACACATTTGACACTTCAAGACAACAAGGAGTATTTTAAAAGCTCAGTTTACATGTGTACAGAAGGTGAAAATGCATAGAAAAGGGTACATTTTTTAAAATGCATGTAGCTGAACTGTTTCTCTAATTAAGCTGAAAAAAAAACTGTATTTGTATAAACAAGAATAATCCAAATATATTCCAGATGAACTTCCTTAATTGTAAAATAATTCTAAAAAACAGAGGTTATATATTTCAAATGTATCATTTAAAAATGATCCTTTCCTTCCATAATGCTGAACTTGACAAACTGCACAACTCGCATATTCCTAAAATGAGCTCAGTTGTTTTACGTTGTTATCAGTGGCTGAATACATATCTCGAACATCTCTGTTCCAAATAATACCACTATGACCACAATCTGCCTTCAGCCTTAGTCTACTCATACCATCTACACCGCGGAATGCGTAAGTAATACTTGAATAAACTCCAAAGACGTGGAAAAGACTAGAACTCGACTTACAAGGCCTTCACATGGTGGGGATGTATATCATTTTGCTCCACCTGTCAGGTTGTTTCATGTGAGGAAAGGCAGTGCACATTATCTATCTACATTAGTATTGAAGTTGCCCTGATGTATACACATAGAGGAATGCTGAATGAGAGTTTTGGGATCTAGGAGTGCTTCACATTAAAACAAAGGCGTTAAAGCAGGAGGTTATGCAACACCGAGAGAAGAAACAGAGGTGGATTACAGGAAGCCCACCCTCATACTTCCTCCCCGGCCCTGCATTGCATTAGCTGTGATTATTTTTCTGGACGCTCTAAGTGGAAGAAATGTAGACAGATGTGATTGTTTTGGTAGGAGACGGCTAAGGAGAGTTGAGTGCGGGATGGGGAGATGAGAGTATCGGGGTGTGGGTGGAGTTTGCACAGTCAGCCAAAAGATTTTTCACTGCCCAAAAAGGACAAGCGCAAGAAGTCCTGAACCGAAATAGTTTTGGTGTTGAGTAGCAGATTTTTTTCTCCTTCCTTTTTCTAGCTCCCAAAATTGGCAAGAACAGTATTTCACAAGCAGAGTCGATTGTGTCAGGTGGAAATGATCTTCCCATCTCTTAAACGCTGATTTACGAGCAGTTTGAGAAAGGTATTTTTAGAAATATCCAAAAATGTTAAACTGAGGATTTTACCGAGAGTAAATCAACAGTTCTTATATCCACTTACTGCCAAGAAGATGAAAGCATATGATTTAAAGTTGTCGGTGAACTTGTGTTTATGTTTCTGTGTGTGTTTTTGTTGGCTTTGTGTATGTGTGGAGTGTTAGACCTTTGTTGGGGTCAGTTCATAATTACAGAGCAGACATTCAAAGGAAGAGGTGTAACCCTGTAAAAGTGCGTGTGTGTGTGTTTGTATGTGTTGTGGTTGGCCGTCTGGATCTGTTATATATAATGGCGGACGTCCAAAGCTAACATTCCACCGCACTTCTGTAATATCGCAAAGCATGATGGGTACAGAATGTGCAACGTTTTTCAGCACATAATATTTACATTTGCTATATATTTCTTTTTGTCTCTCCTCAGATTTGATATCTACAGGAAAGTACCAAAGGATCTCACCCAGCCAACATACACAGGAGCTTTCAGTGAGTAGTCCTTCACTCACAGGTTAAAGTTATGAGCATCTACTTTGAGGTTTTCATTTTTTTTTTGAGGGGGGGGGGGATTTTGTTCCACATATGTGAAAGGAATTCCTGAATCTCGCTTCTATAAATGGAAGATGCAAAATGTGGCAAAATAAGACGTGAGACGTAATCACTTTTTCCAGTGAAAGTTAACTGAAAAGGTCATCCTTCGTGACTGTACAGCTGCTTGCAGTAGTTTGACATCAGCCAAAACACTAGTTCTGACTGCTCTGGCTGCTGGTAGCAAAATCTGCCTCTGCAGGACTTAGAGTGAGAATTAACACAAACTAAAGTGTAAAGGCGATAAACTATATTTCGAACAAATAAGATGGCATGTGTTAATGTTTGTGCCATAGAGCAGCTGGTGCTTAGATTTGTGTGTGTGGGCTTTCTTTGTGCTGACTACGTCTACACTAATGCGTTTTCGTTTTCTCTCCGTTTTGGCCTCCCGTCCACACTGAAAAACGCTCTCGAAAACGAATACATTTGAAGACGGTGCGTTTGCGTCGCAGTGTGGACAGTGAAAAATGCAGTCATGTGACCAATTAAACAAAGATAGCGGAGGGCATTATACAGCAGTTGTTTTTTTGTATTTTGCTCTCAATTTTGACAGCCCTATTAAAGATTAATATCAGTTTGTACATGCTCCCGATAGCTTTTCTTCAAATTATTTAATTCTCACTTGCTTTTCCTACTTTGTACTTTTGTGTTACTCGCAGCAACAACTCCACCTCATTGTCAGTCCATTTAAAAAACTCTGTGCTTTTCTTCGACCTTTTGCCGCAACGTTTCAAAGAGCCGGAAAGTAAATAAACGGCTGACAGAAATGAGGCAGGCCGAGTCATCTTGCGCTTCATGCATGTGCAGTACTGGAACGTAAGCGTTTTTATCCGTTTCAATGTGGACGCACAACTCTGTGAAAACGACTGAAAACACTAGTGTGGACGCGGATTGTTTTCAGACGAAAACGCCGTTTTCAAATCTATCTGGGCTAGTGTGGACGTAGTCTAAAGGCCTCAGCTTATTTCCATAGTACAGTCAATCAGTTCACTTCAGTGTAAATGTCAGTTTTTAATTTCAGTGTAGCTTTTAGTAACTTTAGTATTAATATTTTAGTAGTTCAGAATAGGTATTGCAAAATAAACACAGCACTTTATATTTTATAGTTGACTCACAATTATAGACATCTCAAATGAAATAAAAGTATGCAACAAAGTATAACTACAGCATACTATTTTTGTTCACTATAATAAAAAGAACTTGCTCAACTTTACATAAAAAAAAATGTAGAAACATGCTAATTGTTGAATATCAGAGCTGCTAAAAACTATTTTTTTAAGCTAAGCTGTGTAAGCAGGGCTAACCTAGCATCATTTATCCTCTTGGCTAGCAAGCGAACAAATGGTTGAGTTCACCTGTTTAGTGATTCACTTTTTTAGCAATAGTTGATTCAAGTATATTAACAGGAACATTTGCTTGTCATTAATCAACCAGAAATAAAAAATAACTTTCATCTATAGCTAGCCCATCTTTATGCTAATTAGTGATGTGCGGATCGATCCTGAAATATCGATTCCTCCGATACCAATCATTTATGTTCTAGAATCGATTCTCACATTAAAATATCGATATTTTAGTAATTTAGGGTAAATTTGTAGTTTATCATTAACAGGAACACAGTGGAAAGAAACTATAACATTCGGATTGTCTACATTCAAAGGAACTACTTCCTCTTCCGCCTTTCATAGTCATGTGCGAAATACGGCTGTATAAATGTCTTGCAGCCCCTTGGCGTGCGCACTCACAACAATGGCTGAGCGTAATTGTGCGGACGAATTTTACCTCCACAAACAGCTGAGACGTGGTTCGCGATACATGTGGCAAAAAAGTGAGGCGTTGTGGCCATACTTGCCAACCTTGAGACCTCAGAATTAGGAAGACATTCAAAGGGGCTGTTGGGGGGGTAAATACATTTTACAGTGTTTATTTATCGGATAAAATACGTTAAATGTCACCGTTATTATTGGCCGGCCCGGAAACACCGGGGGTGTCCAAATTCAGAGGCTGCTTCCACCTGAGGACCCGGCCTTCGCGGTCTAAAGAAAGCCGGGTAGTACGTCACGAGCTCCCTCGGTGGAATCTTCCGTCTGCTCCTTGCTATCTAAAATATAACCGGGCGCTGGCGTAAACTCTCTACCGTCTTACACTTTGTTTAATTAGTTTTCTGTTTGACGTTTATTCAGCTGTGTGAAAACCCCGGAGGAACCCTCCCGAGGGATTAATAAAGTTAAATTTAATTTGATCTAATCTAATAACTTTAATCTCAGCCAAACCCATTTACTCACGAACGAATAAACGAATTCACGAATAAAACACTGAAAAAGCCAAACAATCAAATTTTTAAGTCATCAAAGTGACTTATATATCATGTTTAACCCGAGTAATGAAAGACCGCGGGGGTTTGAAAACGATGCGTCGATCGGCTCAGATATTTGAAGTTTACACAGCTACATTCTCACCTGAAAATATGTTAAAAGTTTTTTTGCGACCCAGAAAGAGAAATAAGAGTAATATTAAAACTAAGCAGCTGCCGCCATTGTTGGAAACTGGAATTGGCCGGGCAGCCCTATGAATTCTGCGATATGGTTTTTCAGTTTTGTTGTCCGGGTGGAAATTCGGGAGAATGGTGGCTCCGGGAGATTTTCGGGAGGGGCACTGAAATTCGGGATTCTCCCGGAAAAATCGGGAGGGTTGGCATGTATGGTTGTAGCAACATAACTAACCTTGTCAAACACCTCAGAGTAAATCATATCACAGAATATGACGAGCGTATGTTGAGACGAACTGAAGAGGAGGACAGGGACAGGTGCTGCTAGGGCGAGACAGACGTCTCTCACGGAGTCCTTTAGTGCTGCAGACAGGCAAGGTGTTCAAATAGCGCACAACTTCAGTTTTTTTATTTTTATATGATGAACTCTGCATTATTAAGTGATAAGAACAAGTAATCTGATGTCCTGTAATCATAATGAGGCTATAATTTGAGATACAATAAATAAAATAAGTTCTTGTACAAAGTATCGGTATCGGATCAGTATCCTCGATACCACCCTGAATATTACTTGGTATCGGATCGGAAAAGAAATCAGTGGTATCGCACATCACTAATGCTAATTACATTCTAGCTCTAGCATACAATACACCAGCTAGTTAAAACACACACACATACACACACAAACTTTAATCCAAAGTTTGTTTTCGGAGGCATAATGGACTTTGTATTTTTTTTAAACATAAAGTACTGTACAAAGCTCTGAATCCACCACACATTGCTTTATATTTTGCATGGAAAGTGGGTGCAGTAATTCTAACGAGACACTCACTGTTGTACCTCTCTCTAAACGGTCGGGTGCGAGAAGTAGACTGAAAATATGTGAAAAATGTGCAGCCAATGTCCAGTGAAAAGCTTAGAAAGACCTTCAGACAGCCTGAGGAACTATTGTTCTCTTACAATAAAGTCTGGCTCCTTGGAGTTAAAATACAAAGAAATGAACGGTGACTCGAGACTGTTGCACAGTACTTTATTTTGATTTCTCTGATTTCTTTAAACCACCTCATTCTTAACTCAAAATGACATTTGAGTCCTAGCAGGGCTCCACAGTCTGTAACCTACTTCTTCAGCTTGAACATAAAAAGTAAATAGAATTGGATGCCAGTCCCTGCTCTGGGAGGCAGATGTTTAGGAAAAAGATGACAAGTAATTGTGATTCAAGTACTTCCCTTTTGTCAGCACAGAGGTATGCTCTTATGTAAAAAACAAACAGCTCAGAGCAGTACCTGTTTTAGCACATCTGGTATGGCAAAAATGCTAATAATCATGCTGTCTCATAGTCACTGGCACCTCAGGAGTCATCAGTGGAAATCTGACTGCTTTTTCCTGTCAGGTCATGAGTTTTCCTACTTGTCATCAATAAGTCATTGTGTAATCAGGGGCTATATTGATTATTCACTGCTTGATAGAAGACAAGAGCTCTGTTGACACATTTTTGGCAGCAGTCTTATTCATTAGTCAGCTGACAAAGACACATAGTAGGAAAACTGTCAACAAAACTCATGACACAGTGGATAAACTGAAGTGCCATTTCAGTATTGGACCCTTTTAAGGCAGAGAAAAATAATTTTCTGAATGGACAGCAGAAAGAAGTTACTAAAGTTATACACCAGCGCTTCCACCCAAGAGGAAATGGATATAAGTTTTTCCTGCACTCAGTTAACTCCCTTCCTGTCTCCATCCGCTGTCTAGGGATGACGCCACTGGTTAGATTGGGATATTAGAAACCTGTTAATGCTTCATCCACAGCAGGCCGAATAACATTCAGGCCACGGTGGCAAAAAAGAATCAGAGCCTGCCTTTTCACAAAAGGCCAAATATTTGACCCTCATCTGCTTTTGTTGCCCCAGGGCACATTCTGCAGGGCTCAGTTTACCCTAAACAAAAGCTCTGTTTGGCCACTGTGGTTTCTGGAACTGCTCATGTTTTGGATTTAATGTATCAGTCTCTTGTTTGTCAGATTTTTCTCTCTTAGTATTTGTGTGGGGTTTTTTTGCCCAGGCTGGTGTGGAGAAAAAAATAATAATAAATCAAATTTGCCTGTGCTATGTGGGGGAAAATGAGCCTTAGAAGGAACAAAGATGTTACAAAAAAGCCACATCTGATTGCATAAATAGGGCTAGTTTCAAATGTCAGTGACTGATTCATGGTGTTATTGTAGCCGATTCCTTTGTGTCACAGTCCAAAGAATGTCCGAGCTGTCCGGATAAGCTGGAGCGTAAATAGAAGACAGTCATGTCATGTCTTTGTAAATCATTTCGGGGTGTCAGTATTTCCATTGTGAGACTATTTAAAATCACTCATCTTTAGTAATCGTCGTCCTATGTTGCATCCTTTGAAGGCAGGGAAAACTTACTGTACAAGTTTTTTAATGAACCTGAATTCGTAATCTATGTGTCACAGTGACACTCCCTTGTTTGTTGGTTAAATATTACCTTATGTAAAGCTTCCTCTAGCCGCAGGTCCGCCTGTGACGCCCTGCTAAACCACAAGGTCACGTGACTGTGCGAACCTAGGAGACAGTTGCCACGTAAACATGCCTCACCTGCTGAGCGAGAGCTTTCTAACCGAGGCTCTCACCATACCAGATAGACCACAGTTGCGCAGACACAGATCAGTTCCTTCCATATTTATCTTAGTAAACACATGGCCACTCTTTTATTTGACTCTTCGGCTGATTAGTTTGGCACATGGAGGGAAGCGGACGACCTGGCTGCTTCTCCTTTAGTGTGTTTTTAAGCTTAGGCTTTATGTCGGCACAAAGACACTGAACAGTTAAGGTTAATTTTTCCTACTTTGGTTTCTGCTCTGCCTCTTTTGTGGAAGCCATTTTTGGTCTGGGTGACTGTCAGTGTGTGAGTTTAAGGAAGCCTAAAATGTTGTTTGTAGGGCTTACTAAGGCATAGCATGAGATCACCTCTCTCAAAGAAGAAATGCTGTAATGGCCGCCTGCTGTGCTGGTATTTAATGTGTAATTACTGTAGGAGGTTCTTTAAAAGAAAGAAAAAAACAACATAATGGCAGGGCTAACACTGTCAGTAAAACTGCTATTTAGGGATTTATTTTTTTAGCTGCTGTGATTTCATTAATACCAATAGCTTAGGTCAGCCGTTCCTTAAGACCCGGTCAGTCCAGATCATTTGACTTGCATCATTCTGTGTAAAGCTTGTGTAACTTCTATGTGAAAGAAGTGATATATGAGACATCACCAGTGACCTAGGCTTGAACAATGTCTTCATTCTGACTTTCTTCCTCTTTGCCCACAGTTTCCATCCTCTGCTGTGTCTTCATACTCTTCCTCTTCCTGTCTGAGCTGACGGGATTCATAGCCACTGAAATGTAGGTACTGCCGCTCGTCTGTAATATCCTCCGGCTGAAACGCAGAGTTCCCTGGTTACCACGCAGGCACAAACAGGGACTTAATTATGAATGTCAATGCCCTCATTATGATGTATTCTGCCCAGCCAGTGTTATAACCAATGAATGGAGTCAAATTTGTGACAGGAAATTGGCTTTGTGCATGCGTCAGCCTCTTGGCAATGTGTAATAAGCGATGACTTGGTAAGGGTGTGACAGAAAGGAAATTACACCGGCAGAGATACACAAATGCTCTCTCCTTGCAATTTGGCGGAAGATGAGTCCCCTACTATTAAAGTGGCGCACAATGGCGTGACGTCGAGGGAGAAAAGTGTCTTTTTCTAATGAAAATACCACATTTTTTTTTATTAAAAGTTCATTTTCTGTTCTAACCATCTCTAACCTTTTTTTTTCTTTTTCCATCCATTGCAGTGTAAATGAACTGTATGTGGATGATCCCGATAAAGACAGTGGTGGGAAGATAGAAGTGAGTTTAAACATCAGTTTGCCAAACTTACACTGTGATTGTGAGTATATACATATATACAAATATCTATTTCTTTGCATTACATCTTCTGTTTCTGTTTTTTCTCTTCCGCACTGTGTAAGGCCTCTTTTAAGAGTTTGTTTTCCCCTTTATCTGACTCATGCTTACTGTGTGCCCTGTCATTTAACATGTCATATTAGCAAATGATAAACTATCCCTTAGATAAAGAAGCAGACTCTCAAAACTACAGTGATGTGCAAATGTCTTGAGCGAGCCCTCAGTTCTTTATTAGTTCATATGATTTTTTTTTTTAAACCACTTAGCACTGACCTATGAATCATTCAAGTATAAAAAAGGCACAATTCAACAATTCAAGGGAAAAATCAGTTTTGTGTCCGCGCATAAGAGAAACTTAAATTTTTAACTTTAAAAATAGCGGTTAATCAGCATCAAAGACCTGACACAGGATGCGTCTGGACCTTCAGTTGATCCATTTACTCTTCACTGAAACTTCAATGGGCTCGGTGGAAGGGTGTGCTCTCAAGAAGCCATTGTTAATGATAAGAAAGAGGGAGAAAAGCCTGAGGTATACCAAATTACACAAGAATTGGACTGAAAATCTATGGCAACGATTCTTATAGAGCGATGAATCCAAATTTGAATTATTTTGAGGAGATTGTGAAAATTGATGGAATTATAAATGCAGAAAAGTCTCATAAGATTTTGATTTACTATACAGTATCATCTGGAAAGTGTTGATTGGCAACAGCTTTATATTTCAGCATGACAGTGATCCCAAACACACTGTCGGTGCAGTAAAGGTGTAGGTGGATAGAAAAAAACACAATGAAACAGCTTCGGTCAAGGATTGCCCACCACAGAGCCTGGACCTCAGCATTCTTGAAGCAGTGTGGGATCATTTTGACAGAGAACAGAACAAAAGGTAGAAACATCCAAAAAAGAGAACTATTAGACGATGTGTCTAAGAGAGTTCAGGCTGTGTAAATGAATGGGGGCCTTTCTAAATATTGACTTCCCACCTCATTAGAACTGTTTTTGCCATATAATACTGTATTTCCATATATGTTTCAGTAACCTGCTGCATCTATTTTCCATTTTCCTAGCAAAATGTAAAGAAATGAGGCATGCTTTAGAACATTTCACAATACTGCATTGGCAGTTTTGGTCTGGCATGCTCGTAGATAAGACGAGAGCATCCTCTGCCATGTATCTCCTGTTGAATCTCGTGCTGCCACACAGCTATGATCTGTGTTTCACATTAAGTCGCCTCTATTGGCTCGTACCCTGCGCTCAGATGTCTGGAACGTGCGGTTGAAGGGTGCCAGGTCACTTTTGTGCTCCTCATACCCTCCCCCAGCCCCTCCTCTAAAACTATGCCAAATGACAAATCACTTGCACAAACACACCGGCAGGTCTCGGGACAGCGCAGAAAACTCACACATCGATTCAGCTCTGGTGATATCCAAAAATGGAAAAGCTTATAACTTGCTTGTGTGAAAATTAAGTCCAGATTTGTGCGATAGAGGCTTTGGCACGCAGACACACAGCTGCTGGCCATGTGTTCAGACGAGCTCACTCACTCATGGCATGCCTAAACAAAGGCCGTCCCCCTGCCGTTACTAATGAAAGCTCTTGATGATTGTATGTATAGGTCGTTTTGTTTATTTGCAAAATTGAAGCCCTTTCCCTTCCCCCCCCAAGTTTGGGTCCCATTTAAATACCAGCTCAAACACGTCGGTTTGACCACACAGTGCAGCTGCACGTAATGAGCAGAAATGTTCCTCTCCTCACGAGTTAATATTCTACACAAGTCAATTTTCCAAAGAGGTTGTCATCCGCTGCAAATTTACTTCAAGGAAGAGGCTCTTTCATCATGGAAAACCTGACATTTCCATCCCCTGGTTTTAGCGTTTATCTGCTCTGCTGCTCCAGAGTTAAACATCATCTCTCTTCGGTGACCTTTACCGGTTGCCCCGCCTTGATTTGTGACTTCATGGAAAAGCACATCCGCGTGTAAATAACCTTATACTAACCTCCACTTTCTATCAACCTGCTTCCAGTTCGAAATGTCTTAAAAAGGAGAAACAACCATCTCTCACTGGCGCATACACACACACACACACGTCACTTATATTTATGCACTGTATTTTGAGATCTGGATAGAGATGGAGAGGGGGGAGAATCCCGTCTTGAATGTCAAAGGTCAGACAGACGGCATGTGGAGGTTTTTAGCACAGATCAAGCAGACATCCCTCTCTCTCTCTGTGCACTCGTGGGTGACATAAAATGCAGGCAGGCTCTGAAAATAGGCCACTGCCAATGTGTGCCACCGCAGCCTAAAAGAAAGGGGTGAAGTCTAGATGGAAAAACACCGACACGGGGAGACGGGGGTGATTGGGTATCGTAAATGGTCTGATTGTGTGTTTATGCTGTGGATCACTTTGTGCAGTGATAATCAGATATTCTCTTTTTCGTTTTGAATAAAAAAGTGCTTGTTTGGTTTTTCAAAATAAAATAAAGAAAACAGCAACAACAAACAGCTGCTCATATTTAACCAGAAGGTGGTGATGGTCCCAAATGGCGGATTGTTGCCGAAACTCATCAATAAAATAGGCAAATATTTGTTATAGAGTTAAAAAATCACTTGAGTTCGTCACTGTTTTCCGGATATCTTAGAGATTAAAGTAATCACTAAAACAAATAAGTTCCAGAAAAACTGTCAATAGTTTTTTTTGTTGATTCCTTTCTATTGTTTAACTAAACGATTTATTGGCCGATCGTCCTAGCACTCGTCTGAGTTTGTGTTTCTTTGCTTTCAGTGGTCGGTTTGGACATCCAAGATGAGATGGGACGCCACGAGGTCGGTCACATAGAGAACTCCATGAAGATTCCCCTCAACCAGGGTGATGGTTGTCGCTTTGAGGGAGAGTTCACCATCAACAAAGTAAGACCTCATCTGAGAGTGCGAGAAGCCTAATCCATACATGCTGTGTGAATCGCTTATACTACTGCTTCCCTTCAGGAAATTGCAAAACTCTGCTTTTCTGTGCCCAGTATTTAAACTGTGATGGACTGGCTTGGGCTGATATTTGTATTTTACTGACAAGCAAGCTTGGATTGAATGTCAGCTTGTATATTTGAGTTGGACTCGAGTTAAAAATGGAGATTGGCCCCACCAACCTCTTGGGTCTAAATTGAGTTATGCTAAATTGAGGGTGCGCTTGGATTTAGTTACACCTATCCGTATAATCTAGGCTCCATGAAGCTGTGTTTGTCTCACGTCTGCATCTTGTACGTCAGTCTTTCCACTACATTTACAGTGATTAACCCTGCAGTTGAACAATTGACACTCATGCTTGGGGGAGTAGTTGGAAATATGTAAAACACGCACGGTTGGGAGGCAAGGAACATTTAGTTTCCAACCAAACGCATTCAGGCTCCCTCATTAGCTAACTAAATGTCTTGCAGGTGCTTGTGGTGTTAGGCACAAACCCACCTCAATGTGTTTGTTTGTGTTCAGGTACCGGGAAACTTCCACGTGTCGACACATAGTGCCACAGCACAGCCTCAAAACCCTGACATGACCCACACCATCCACAAGCTTGCCTTTGGAGAAAAGCTCCAGGTGGGGAGCCTTTTTTTTTTTAAGATGGAGAAAGTGGAGAAGAATATCTACAATATGAACACAGATCTTTTCTCTCTTCATTGTCACACAGGTACAGAAAGTCCAAGGAGCCTTTAATGCTTTAGGAGGGGCAGACAAGATGTCATCTAACCGTATGTATCTAGACAGCAAATGTAATAATTATGACCAACTTATGACAGTGCTTACGTACACCATATTGCCAGAAGTATTCCCTTGTCTGCCTTCACACACATATGAAGTTGAGTGTCATCCTGTTCTTAATCCATCGGGTTTTATATGCTGCCCCACCGTTTACAGCTTTAAATCTTCTGGGAAGTCTTTCCACAAAGTTTAGAAGTAGGGCTGGGCCATATCATACCATTCACGGTAATACCGGTATAATGTCGGGCAATGATAAGAAAATGAAATATCGCGATAGAATATGGGTAAAACGTGCATGCTCAGTGCCTTTGTTTTCATACGCAAATAGCGGAAAAAGCGTACCGGCGACAGAGAATGAGAAGGGCGAAAGCGGATCGGTGAATGAAACGGATGAACCAGAATTGGTTTGTAAAAATGCTGCAACTTCAGTGGTCTGGCACTGGTTTAGCTTTCATCCGTCAGATACACAACAAAGCACTATTTTTGGTAGCGCATGCTAGCGGGCCGTCGTTATTACCATGTTTTTTGGAAAATACGGCACACTTAAAATCAATCATTTGATTTTTCTGAAAATCGACAGTGTCCCTTATAATCCCGTGTGCCTTATGTATGAATTCTGGTTGTGTTTACTGACCTCGAAACGATTTTATGTGGTACACAGCGCTGGAAAATGTTTTAGTACGACTTTGCTAAGCTACGAACCCGCACCGCTTGATAGGCATTACGGCTATCGTAGGCAGGGGCCTCGCGGAGTGATACGCACTGTGCTTCAACATAATATTACCGTATTGTGTGTGTGTATAACCTCTTTTTAAGTTTTGTGGATATTATACATGGTTATGCTGAGGATATGTCGGCCAATTTCCACTGGAAATGCCTTTTGGTTAAACTGTCAGCAAGGATTTTGCATTTGCACTGTTAAATTTTTATATAACGTTAATGCACATAAAAAAACAGCTGCTTGTTTAAGTGGAAATACGTTGATTTTTTTTTTTTTGCACGAATAAATTTGTGGAGTTGTAAAGTATTTTGTCTAGTGTCAATTATATCGTCAGTTATATCGTTATCGCTAATTTTCAAATGTATATCGTGATAAATATTTTTGGTCATATCGCCCTGCTCTATTTAGAAGTGTGTTTATGGGAGTTTTTGACCAGAAGCACATTTGTGATGTCAGACACGGATGTTTGACAAGAAGGCCTGGCTCGCAGTCTCCGCTCTTAATTCATCCTGTTCTGTTAGATTGAGTTCAGGACTCCGTGCAGGCCAGTCAAGTTCTTCCACATCAAACTTGCTCATCCATTTCTTTATGGACCTTGTTTTGCACACTGGTACGCAGTCTTATTGGAACAGGAAGGGGCCCTTAGTTCTTAATAGAACTTAAGGGGCCGAGCCCAACTACTCAAAAACAACCCCGAGCCATAATCCCCTCTTTATCAGAGTTTACGCTTGGAACAGTGCTGTCAGACAAGTACTGTTTTCCTGGCAACCACCAAACCCATACTCGTCCATCAGATTGTCATCACTCCAGAGAACAAGTCCTCACTGCTCTAGAGTCCAGTGGTGACGTGCTTTACATTACTGCATCCAATGCTTTGCATTGAGCTTGGTGATGTAAGACTTTCATGTGGTTTCTTTGCCATGCAAACCCATTCTATGAAGCTCCCTACACACTGCTGTTGAGCTAATCTGAAGTCCACATGAAGTTTGGGGGTTTGTAGCGATTGACTCTGCAGAAAGTTGGCGACCTTACAAGGCGCTTCATGGCTGATTGCTTATGACTTCCGCTTTGTTATAATACCACTAACAGCTGACTGTGGACTATTTAGTAGTGAGGGAATTTCACGACTGGACTTATTGCAAAGGCAACATCCTATCAAGGTACCACACTTGAATTCACTGAGCGACCGATTTTTAAAAATATGTTTGTAGAACATTATAGATGATTGATTTTATACACCTATGACTGTGGGAGTGATTGGAACACCTGAATTCAATGGTTGGTAGGTGAGTGAATACTTTTGGCAATGTAGCGTAGGATGATGTAATGTCACAAGACACTCACTGGACAGAACTACATGGGAACTTGTTTTACAAAGACAGCATTCATCTTGAATACTGAAGATGCTTTGTTTGTCTTATTTAATTAATGTTATGTCTCTTGCAGCTCTTGCTTCACATGACTACATATTGAAGATTGTACCAACAGTGTATGAAGACCTCTCAGGCAGACAGAGGTTCTCCTATCAGTACACAGTAGCCAATAAGGTACCGCATCCATGCACTCATTAGCTGATGACCTTTTCTCATCACAGAGGCAGCGCGTCCATGTCAGCATACGGCCGGAGCACGTATAGCTCGTGTTAACATTGCACTCATCTGAAAGTGAAAGCTCAATCCTAGTGACTGGAAAAACTCTCAAGATGTCAACAAACCATAAAGGAAAAAAAGAAAAAACACTTCCTAGAACTGTGTAGGAAGACAGCTGGGATTGGAGTGTGGAATAATAACACTGCAGGTCAGCTGTGAAGAAGGGACAATAAGGCCCTGAGCAAAATATTTCCAAAACCTAATTTCCAAAGCATAAATAGTGGTCCAGCTGAGGCCCGCATCCGAGTTTGGACTGCGACATTCTTCTGCATTGTTAAATGTGTTTAATATGGTCAACATTATTGTGTTGGGCAGTTACTGCAGCACTGATTTTGGAGAAATGGAGTTATATCCGCCGCCTGATAACCATGTCAGCTCGTAACAATAATTCAATTTACATTGTAGCCTCCTCGAGGTTGCTTCATTGGAATAATATTCAGCTGAGATTCATTTTTAATGAATCATTTATGACTGTGGAGTGACTTATTCCGAAACTGATTCTGTAGTGACTCACAAACACCACTGCCACCGCTGTAGATAAGAATATGTGCTGATTTATTTTATAAACGTAATGGGATTAAGTTCCTCACTTGTAATCTTTTTTTTTTCTTTCCCACACACAGGAATATGTTGCTTACAGCCACACAGGAAGAATTATCCCAGCGATATGGTTCAGGTACGATCTCAGTCCGATCACAGTGAAGTACACGGAGCGGAGACAGCCCCTCTACCGCTTCATCACAACAGTGAGTAAACACAAAGCCCCCCAAGGCTGTTTACAGAAGCCGCTTTTATTTGAATTACAGGTCTTTCAAGTTCAAGTCCAAAGACCAACTTTTTACTATCCTGTGCAAAAGTCTTGAACCACACCTTATTTCCTTATATTTTGCTTACAAGGAGCCAGATATTCTTGTATTATTTTTATAGGTCTTAAGTAATAATTTTCCAGCTTTTCTGAAAGTCTTTCACAGTTTGTATTTGGACTTTGGCTGCTTTTTCACTCATTTTCAGTCGTGTACGTGACCTTTTCTGTTTGTTTGTTATGCCACCTATGAATCATTCAAGGATAGAAAAGGCACCTGACTCAGTGACTAGTGTTGTGTTTACACATAACAGACAACTCGGCAAATAACACATTTTAAATTGTATCTTTAGGCACTTTGTTTTTATCACAAAAGCACCTTTATTCCAGTTTCTTTAGTTAAGTCTATGAAAAATGCCAAAGATAACAGTTTGGTGGGCATAAAATAGGATTTGTGCAACAACAAAGTGATTCCCAAAGAGCTGGAGACTTAAAAAAAATGAGAAAACTGTAGAAATAGAGGACAACAGAAGACGTGTCAGGCTTCTGAAAGGCATGTTCTGAAGAAACTGACCTGAGAGATACATCTGGCCCTTCAGTTGATTCATCTGCTGTTCACTAAAGTTGAATTAAAATTTGACCTCAGTGTAAGGGTGGCGGTCAAGAAGCCGTTCTTAAGGAAGGGAAATGAGGAGAAAAAGTTGAGGTATGGCAAATTACACAGAACATCGACTGAAAATCATTTTTTGGTCAGGGGAGTGGTAAAACAGTGTCGACAGCCATCTGTAAAACACGGTGGAAGTACTGCCATGGTCTGGGCCTAGATTTCAGCCAGTGGTGTTGTAGATCACAAAAAGCAACAGCTTCATGGTTCATTGATCCTAAACAGAAAACATATACATGGAGAGAAGTTCTGCACTTCCCTTCAGTTATGTTTAACATTCATGCATTTTAGCTAAATATCTCAGCTTTGTGATTGAACATCCTCACTGCCCAGTAACAGATAGAAAATAAGCCGTTGAAATGTTTGCTAACATGGTTAAGAATAAAGCTGCTGGGTTGATCTCTGATCAAAGCCTGGCTAGCCGTTCCCTCCGTTTTCTAGTTTTTGTGCTAACCAAAGTCTAACCATCTTCTGAATGAAGCTTTCATGTTGTTGGTATGAAACTTAATGACCATTTCCTAACTCGCTGAACTCCCTTTGTCTTACTCGACTCCCCTTGTCATCGTTGGAATTTTGGCGTAGCCTGTAGCACCTCATCAGAAAGTTTCCTGTTGACTGATAATGCGGTCAGCCTTGAGTTGGCAGCCTGCCTGATGAGCTACACCATTATTCGTCTTGTGTGTTGTTTAGGTTTATCATGACTTAAGGCATGGGTAGGAGATGACTGTGTTTTTAATGTGATCATGAGTCACGGCTCAGGATTGTGAGTCAGCCTGCAGCAGGGCTTTTTGTTGGATTCCAATAAATTCCGAGGTGTCGGCGCAGAGCATTGTTTTGATAAATAGGATTAGGCCCAGCTGATATTGAGATGTAAGAAGAAGACATCAAAGCTCTGTAATATGAAGCCTGACAGGATCGTTTTTTTCATTTTCTTTCTTTTTTTGTAGATTTGTGCCATCGTCGGAGGGACTTTCACAGTCGCGGGGATCATCGACTCCTGTATTTTCACTGCTTCTGAGGCTTGGAAGAAGATACAGATTGGCAAAATGTCATGATGACCGCTTCCCACCCCTCCTCACATCTTATTTATAAGTGCAAAGTTGCTAGCCTGTTAGCTAAATCCAGCCCGAAACGACCTCCTTCAGGAGATTGTATCACCTTACCCATATAAGAGTCTCGGGCACTTGATTTAACTACCAGGCTGCAGGGATGCGTCTGTTTTATTAAAGATCCTCTCGGGCTCCTTCTGCTCCAGTGACGTGAGAATGCTGACTATCACATGTCGGCTTCCTCCGTCTTCAGTGTCAGGAGGGGAAAGGAGAGCAGACGATATCTTTTGTTACTGAGTGTGCCAGGGATTCATCCTGTATTTCTTTTTTTAAAGGTTGCAGCTGGTATTTTTAGAATGAATAGTAATAAATATCCACATATATTCAATCAAAGGAACATTTTTAAATCATGGGGATAGGAAATGATATAATTCAGGGGGTAAATGGGATCAAAACAGGATCATCTCAGCCAGATGTGTTGTTAAATTAGGAGACCAATTTAGATGATTTTTGGTCCTCATTTGAAGGAAGTATTGTCAGGGTTCATAAAACGTGCATAGGACGGGACGAAATCTAAAGCGTAGTGTGTACAAATAGCATTTTGTGTCATGCAGCGTGGTCTGTCGTTTTTATCTCCAGTATTCTACCTGTGTGCCTTTTTGGCTTACTGTTAAACCGTACAGGATCATCACCAGCTCTCTTTGTGCCACTGAAAGCTTTTCAGTTTCTCCTGCTTGTTTCAGAATTGGTGCAGCATTTATCATTGTTTACTTTACAGTCTCTAGTTTCCACTTTATTTCTACTCAGTCTCAGTGATGGCAAAAATATAGTGAATGTCTGTGGTTTTTTTTTGTGTTTTTTTTTTTCTATTCTCTTTTTTTTTGTTTATTTACATGATACATGATTTTTTAAAAAAAAAAAAGAATTTTAGTGTAGTTTTAATAAAGGTTTGTTTTTAAAAGGGAATAACCTGTCCATCAGGGCCTCTGCTTCCTTTTATGCTGTTGTCACTACAACACTCCCTGTTATGTCAGTGATCATCGCTGACTTAAAAGCACCTTAAAACCTGTTTTTCTACTCTGAGTACCATCCTTTTCTCGTTAACGCTCAAATTACTGTAATCCCTGCGCTGTCCTCAGAGGTTACGATAAAGGTTACTCTGGTGTGATTCGTGTTTCCAAAAAAACCTCAAAAAGTGATCTGTGAAAGAGTTTTGGCTTTAAAAATTTTAGGTGTCTTTTTATTTCTTTTAGCTTCTTTAAACTGCAAGAAATGTATTTGTAATAAAAGTCAAATTATGAAGGCCAGATTGTAAAGTTTTATACCAACAACTGACAGTTTACCTGAACAACATGGTAACGATTATTCTTAGAAGCTGAAAGTGGCACCTTTGTGTCTCCGACTTTTTGACATTTACAACTGCGCGAGTGTGCGTATACAAAGTGGACTTTGCACCAAGCCGGTTCTCATTTCCCTCAGCTGGCAGCCTGGGACAACACCCTGCAAGCTGTCATTTGTGATGTGAGCTTGTAAGAGGGCGTTAAGCTGTTACAGCTATCATCGTGCTTACGTCCAGCTCTGATAAAGGTGCTTACCGTGAGTCACTCCTTTTATTCGCCCTCCATCCCTCTGTTTACTTCCGTCACTTATTACTTGTTAGCAATGTTGTGAGTCTAAGTGTGTCCACCTCCACTGAATGACACAGATGCCACAAATATCTGTTTACTTCGCTGACTAAATCATCACAGAGCTTGTGGCTCTTTCTCACTGTGGGCCAAAACACAAATTGACACTTTACTCCACTGAAGTACAGCTTTTACGACAGATCCAACTCTAAATTCATATTTATCATTGGAAAAAACAAGCAGAAGGAGATAAAATTCTTTATTTCCTCTTGTATGAGTCATAATTTGCACAAATAAAGAAAGAATTCTCTGCATATAAAAGATAAAAAATATATATATGTGTGACTAGAAAATACTTGTGGTTTGTTTTTGTCATAATGCTGCCACGCAGTGGCTGGTTAGAGGAACTTCAGGCGCATGTAGCTCAGTCCATTTGTTGAGGCAACAGTCTGAGAGAGGAAGGATTTCGAGATGAGGAGAAAGTAATCATGAGAATCTAAAACCTGATCTTCAATATAAAAAAAGACTAGTTACATGTCAATACTGAGATGTTACTGCAAACCATCCTCAACCTCAGCTGTCTGTGTTAAACCCCTTTTTTATGCATCTTTGGTAAAATTACACATTCGAAGAGGCCAGGGAGGTGGTGTTCGGTGAGGAGTAGAAGTCACAGAAGCCCTCCTCGGACAGGTGTCCGTACTCGTTGTTGTAGAAGGTCTGACCTGACAGTTGGCTGAAGAAGTTGGGCCGGAGCCTGCAGCTGCCTGTGGCACGGCTTTGATCCGGGGAACTGTGAGAGGCTGTCAGAGGCTCCGTGCTGCTGCTACTGTTTATACGACTGAGGAAAGAAGGAAAAAAATTACAGACTCACAACTCAGGCTAAACAACTCAACTTTCTGTGAATTTTGATTGATACAATTCTCTATAACCTAGATAATCATTGCTGAACTCCCCTGCTTACTACCATGAGCTTATTATTGCAAGACAGTCCCGAATACACAAATCCCCAGCATGCACACTTACGAAATATTTGTGCAAAATGATGGAGCCCAGCTGCTTGAAGACATTATTAAGCAAAAGACTTTCGGAGGCACCAAAGATACTGACACACTGATTTATTATACGTACTATATTATGTGTAAGAATGAATAATACATCCTCTAAATGAGTGAATGTAATAAAGAAAGGGATAGTTTATTTATTTTTGACTCCTTTTTGATCAGAGCATCTGCTCACATAGGCTCCTCCTACACTTTGCTGTAGGAGGAAGTTCTCCATAAAAGCATGCTTTTTTCACTTTTAGTTTATGTTGGCTTTTTACAACATTGCAACTCTCAAAATGTTGCTAATACCCAGGTTTGAGTGACTCAGACAGTTGTTTACTCCCACTTACCCATGCATAGATTGAGACTGCACTGATGCTTACTTTCTTTGCAAATCTAGTTTCGTTCCACATAAAGCAGCGGGTGACTATTCTACAGTTTCCGAGCAAAAGAGCGCAAATGTTTTCTCATATTGACTCTGAAACATGTGGAGCATAAAGGCATCGATTTCTAATGCTTTTCTTTAACTCGACAGTCATTGTGCTGTTACACGGTGAGAAATGAGTGTGTAGCGGTCCAAATGTCAGATGGTGTGACTAAACAGCTGGCTGCGTACGTCTAGTGCTTCGATTCCAGTTTTCACAGATATTCAGATTTTTGCTTTCATATCATTTAACCTTTTCAAGACGACACCCCCGTGGTTGTGCTCAATTCTCTCAAATTCTTCGGAGGCCAGAACCATCCCGCTGTCAGTCTGGTTGTCCTAGAGAAAAGATACACAGGTTGACGCAGCTGCTACATCTGTCTCGACCAAGAACGACCATTTTTAGTAATAAACATAGGTGATAATGTCAAGAAAAGTCTAAAAAAGCATTCAGAAAATGTCACCAGTCAGTTCACCTTTTCCAACAACTGATAAGAGGATAAGAAGCTTACTTGAGGAGGTTTCTGTGGATGCATCTCAAGAGGCAACTCTTCAAAGGTCTTCACTCTGGGCTGGCATATTTTGGACGGCCCCACGAACACACAGCCAGCAAAGGGCACACAATTATAATACCTGACCGAAAGATAGAGAAAAGGCAATGATCGCAAACAAACTTGAGCTGCATATTGCATTTCTATTTTTAATAATTGAAACACAAATTTCAGTTTACCAGCATTTTCTGGACATTAATTGGAATCTTTACATAGCTATTGGAATCCTTATATATGTTGTATTTATGATGCATTATGTTCATGACAAAGTGAGAGTTTGATAAATCCAACCATAACAATCTGCTCAAGCAAACACCTCAGAAAAAAGGGATTCATGATAAGAAGTCCTACTCATGTGTGATCTTTTAAATCAAAGACAGTATCATTCATATCGTTTTATGGGGTCTGGTGGATAAAAGGGGATTGCTCTCTTGTACCTTGTGGGCATAGTGTTGCAAGCGAGTCTCAGTTCTTCCTCAGATGGCGGGCGCGAAGAGGCTTGAGAGAAACCATCGTCTTCAGAGTTCTGTGAGTGGTTCAGGGGGATGTAGTCCTTCCCATCCTGAAGGAAATAAGAACAAGATCCAGACCCCAAGAAAGAAAAACTACAGAAGACAGTTGGAAACATTATCTCTCCAGCAGAACTTACAGGTAGACTGTTGTCCTGCAGCAGGTCTCCCAGGATCTGGACCAAGGCGGGGAAGGTGGGCCTCTCTTTTGGCTCGCCCTGCCAGCAGGCCAGCATGATGCCATATCTACCAGCAGAGGGAAGCGCAGTCTTAACAAGAATAACAGCCTCTAAAATGCATCTACAAATGCCATCCTATATTGTTCCCTAGATGTGCAAATCAACTTAATGACACTAAAACGGAAGTCACTCTTCTAACTGGTTAACCCAGTTAAAGACATTAAGAGCAATATTTTCTTCCTGACAGCAGGAGCATTTTTTTCTCTTGAAGATGCAGAAAGAAAGAGAGAAACTAAATGCTTACATTTCAGGAGAGGCAGTCTCCGGTGCTCTCATCCTGACGCCCTCTTTCAATCGCTTGCAAAACTCTTCGTCAATCTGTACCCCCGGATACGGAGATGCACCTAAGAAAAGACCAATATCAACCACCACATTAGGAACAGGAAGACAAATGACTGAGTGCTTGGATAATAGGGATGCTGATTCGTCCTGCTCGTAAAAGTTCATTGCTTTTGGCACCGGCAGACATTTATAGATATTTTCAATCACAAGAGACTGGGTTCTGCACAGATGACATAAAAGATGCGTGTGCACGTGTTATGATTCCGACTTTTTACCGAGTGAAAAGATTTCCCAAAGGAGAACTCCAAAGGACCACACGTCACTCTGGCTGGTGTACACTTTGTCAAAGATGCTCTCTGGGGCCATCCACTTCAAAGGGAGGCGAGCCTGAGAGAACATTAAAACAGATATGACAGGCAGATAAAACACAACTGAGACTCGCCATTAAAAGTAATCTTTATGTGGGTGGATAAAAAGAAATAATAACAATTAAAAAGTGTAATCTTTCCCGGGAAGCTAAAGTGGTGACATACGTTGCCTTTCCTGACGTAGTCGGGGTCTTTGTAAATGTCTCGGGCCAGCCCAAAATCACAGATCTTCACAATGTTGTTCTCTGATAGGAGGATGTTACGGGCGGCCAGGTCTCTGTGGATACACTGTGGATACACACAGGACCATGCATACATCATAACTCTGCAGACAGGTGTTTGAGTATGTGCGTGATTTTTAAGTGGTTGCATGCACTGTGTCCGCCTTGTTTCCTCTGCGTAAGTGTTATTTGGGAGAGTGTAAATAGCAACTTGACCATTTTTTAAAACCAGGGAGTGTGTTTGTGTCTGCGTGTGCCAGTTTGTAACTGGGGCTGGACTGTATCTCTTCCAGCACCATTCACAAACCTGGCAAACAAACACAGCTTTGAGTGGTTTGGGGGAGTCAAATAAAGCCAGCCAGTCTGCTGTTGTAAGTCTCAGTATCACATTCATTACAAGTTGCAGCTGCTCCCTTTTTTCCGATTTAATCGTTTATCCAGTCACAGTGCAATGAACCATAGCAATGCGTATCAGTGTTTTGGTAAAACACAATTTTTAAAAGCTTATTTTGACAGTGTTTTGAGTTCATGGGGATCAAATCAGCTCACCATCAAACCAAAACAATCCAATAACACACCTCTCTAACGCCTGGAAAATGTGAGAATTCAGTTTGCATCAAAGTGTTTGAAACATCTCTCCTGTCTGCGAGAAGTATTCCTCAAAATTAACACACAATTTTAATTTTATTGCTTTACTTGTACCTGAATGCTTTTAATGTAATTTTGAATGCAGACAAAACTTCCATTCTAAGTTGATTTAATGTTTTTTTAATATTCCTGAATTTTAAAAAAAAGTCATATTATTTTAAATCAGTTTAGTCCTATCTCATTCAGTGTACTTCAATTTTAGCTTATAGTGACTGTACAAAGTGATCATATTCCTTCTTAGCTTTGGACTTCAATAAAAACTGCTCTGAGAAAAGCTCACCTCTTACCTCTTATGTAAAAAGATTTTGCTAGTTAGACAGTATAACTCAGGAGGCCTAGATACTTTGTGATAACACTCCTGATGCACTTCCAGTGTCAAGGTCAGGTGGCAGAGTCACTATGAGAAATGACAAGTACTTAGGAATTGTGCTTAATATTTAAATTGAGTAGTCCCAGTTTTTGCTACTGTGTATTTTCTCCACATTACCAGAGCAACAAATGCAGTTGCTGCAGAACAGATTGAATGATCACTTCATTAATCATAATACACTACTGTTTTTAACCTGCTCACATGTATTTCTAAAATAAATTTGAACATAAAAGGCACTATAATAATATAATAATACCAGTAATAATAAAATAGTGACCATACAGGGTAATAGAATATATAAAATACCATAACACTTTAAGCGCCTCTACAAACTGTGCTATTTCTAAGCTGGGATTTAGTTTCTTTTTCATGTTGTCTATGCAGTTAGTACACAACGATTGTCTACTTTAAACACGCACCAGTAAGTCCTCTCATAAAGAGAACAAATCTTAGTTACAGTGTATAAAGTCTCACCACTAGATGTCAGTAGATTGCAGCTAAGTTAAGTGCGCAATCCTAGCTACGGTGGCCACTATAGGACAAGTCATCTGTAGCGAGTCTAGGCTTTAGTCCAGCTGTCGATATTTACATTAGTGTAACTAACATTGCTGAACTGTGACGCTTAGCGAGTAAACTCTTGTACGATGTGAGAATTTTATCAAAGTGTTTGTCGGAGGGAACGTGTGATATTTAGGACAATTTTTTGAACAGCCTAACATTAGCTGACATAATGTTAGCTTGTAGCCATCTGTTGTTGTTTAGCCGGCTCGTTTTGCGCTGTCTGGAGATTGGGAGGGTTGTATCCAATCTGCTGACAACAGGTAAGTATCTCAAATACATAAGAATATTTATGCAAAATTTTGTGCGTTAGAGCCCTGAGTTCAGTTCATCGACGAGGTTTGAGGTAAGGATGAACAGGATTACATTTTATTCTGATGCCGGTTGCATTGTCTGTATTTTTAATGGTTTCAATTTTTTAAACTCAAAAGAAAACTACGGATAATGGTACCTTTAAATGACATTTAATGTATTGATGCTGTGTTGATGCTGGTGACTTTATTGTTCTTGTATACAGTGTATTGGTATTTGTGGTAGTACTGCCCAGGTTCAAGTCCTTTTCCATCAGCAATGGTAACTACTCTTCTTATGTGGTGTATCTCAAGGCTCCATTCTGGGTCCAGTGCAGTTTCCTTTGTTATGCTATCACTGGGGCTATATTTGTAACATAAACCCTTGCCAATTCTGGTAAGCAATGCCTCTGTCAATTCCTTAACCTGTTCTTTAGTTGATGTTAAAACCTTAAGAGTAATTAGTGATTCAGCAGGCAGTTACACCATCCCCTAACATCTTCATATTTTGTGTCCCCGGCATTATATTTTAAACCTCAGGAAAAGAATCATTGTTATTTCTGTTTCTTTTCTTAAGTTTGATTTGCAGATTAAATCAGCTGTTAAAGACAACTTTTTTTCTTTTTAATTAATACATTTCTTTCTGTTATTGACTCTGAAATGGTAATTTGTGCTTTCATTACAGTCGGACTGAGTTGTTGTATGTTGGACTGAGAAAACCACTAATATTATAACTGCAATCGATTCAAAATGCCAATGTTAAACTTTAGAAAGGTACACAGAAGCAATGGTTAGATTTTGCCTATGGGCTTGCTTCACGGTTATCTATCAGAACTTTTACAATTATACGTTTCATGCCGCATGGTTAGGTCCATTGATCATGTGTTGATTGGGGTGGCTGTGGTTCAGGATGTAAAGCAGGTCATATACTAATTGGAAGGTTGGTGGTTTGATGGTAGTGGGTTCCCTGGCTGCTACTGTAAGCATTTGTGGGCAAGATACTGAAATCCAAGCTGCTCCCACAGCGTTAATCTGTGTGAAAAGGTCCATATAAGACTTTTAGTAATTACAAATTCCTGTCTGGCTTATGTGGCCTTTTTACTTTCTTTCTTTTTTTTTGCCTCATTAAAAATCTTCCTAATTTAATTGGTGTATTGCACTGTGGCATCCATGCAAAAACATCCATATTCTTCTGCTAGTTTTAAACTGGGGATCATTGTTAGGCACAAAGGACTGAAAAGTTGATGGTAAACGGTAAATGAAATGCACTCACATAGTGTCCTTCCACCTTAGTGCACAAAACACTTTACCGCTCAATTACCCATTCAGATGCATACTCTATGGCAGTGGAGCTGTCACAGGAAGCATGGCAGGACATGACACTCTGAGCCAAGGGATCGGAGATGCCAAGCATTAGCGGTCGACCCTGCTCTACCACCTGAGCCACTGTGGACCCCTCATAAATGCCCCAAACTACAAGCTGCTGCCTCTGAAGCTAACCTCCGGTGACAATTCATCACAGCTTAATCATTCATTGTCCACACTGTAATGCTGAGAATTAACCTTTCTGGAGGCCAGGAACTCCATCCCACGAGCCACCTGGAAACTGTAGCAAATCAAATCTTCTATCGTCAGAGGAGTTTTCCACAAGTCATCCACTGGAGAGAGAGAAGGAGAGGATGAGGGCAGTCACGGAGAGAAGAGAAGAGAGCGGGGTGCGGGACGAGGAGTTCAATCACATAAAATGACTCACTTTTCTCTACAGCGGGAGTCTGACTGGACGTATTGGATGATGGACTCTGAGGAGCGGTGAGCGGGGATGAGGATGGAGAGGGCGGTTGACGAGTCCTCTGGGCAATCTGACCCGCTTCAATCATCCGCCTCACCTGGCTCTGGGTTTTTGGAGAGCGATCCTAAGTGGGGAAGCGTTTCAATGAATCATCTCAAAAATCAATATCGGGCTTAAGACTTACAGAACATGGCAGATAACTGAGTTTGTGAACAGAAACTACATAAAGGGGACAAAGCAGAGGTAGAAAAATGAGACAGACTAAAAGGTTAAAATGAAAACATGATTACAGATAGTCTTTCTGAGCTTTGAGCTACCATCAGAGAACAAATGTGAAATTGCTTGAATAAATTGCTTGAGTTCTGCAGCGCTGTGTTACCCTGTAAGGGAGGAAGAACTCTCGTTTGGCTCGTAGGAAGTTGGAGAGATTCCCATACTTGCAGTATTCCACAATCACCATCAGCGGGCCTGGTAACAGAGATGTTTCAAATGTTTCAGCACATGTTCACTGCTCGTCTACAAGCTCTTTTTTTTTCTTTTCTCGCACCGTATCTGAAATAGAGAAGCTGCAGCTTGAGCTGGACCATTTCCCGCCTGAGATTAGCTACCTGGCTGCTTTTTGTTTAGGATAAACACTTTCAGATGTCCATGACTCCAAAATGTTCTCTATAGGTCAAAATCATGCATGGGTGAAAGGGAAAAAAATGAAGGCATCTGTTTTACCTCTCATTTGGTTACAGGCTATAAGGGAAAGGGGGGGTGGACAAAATGATGTAAGGACTTTTACACTGAACAGGACAAAGAGCAGAGCCGGAAGATGAAGGTTTCCCAAAAATACTGACAGAGGAAAATACTGCCAGCAAATGTTTTAAAAAAAGATGATCAAAGGCTGAAACAGTGACAACATTACCAAAACAATCCCACGTTCATTTATCCTGTTAGGTGACTATGTGCTAATGTATTTAATACACTATATGGACACGAGTACTGGGCCACCTCCAGGTTACACCTACAGGTGCTCCTCGGCCATGGAAACCCAAGCCACGAAGCTACTGGTACACAGTTTTTTGTGCTGATGTTAATGCCAAAGCAGATTTGGAACTGTCACTTTATGTGGTCTGCTACTTTGAAGTTGAGTCAATGTGGTTTCTAGATGCTTGCACTAATATTACTAATACCACTTATTACATTCTAAAAATAGGATTTTGCAAACATAATCCATGTAATTCTTTGGCCTCACCATTTGGTTTGGTGCAGGCTCCCAGGAGGTTCACTACATTCAGATGGTTGCCAATGTGAATCAGTATCTTTAACTCTGACATCAAGGCTTTGTGTTCACTGGCCGTGGCTCCATCTGCAATACAAAGTGAAATGTTACAAATAAAACACATCACATTGTGTATTTTGACGTGTGCATATCTTGTACAAACATGAACTGTGTGGGCCGCACTGCACTGCAATTTCTCCTAACTTTGATTACTCTGACTGCATCAAATCTGTTTAGCGTTTGCTTCACTTTGGGTAACCTTCCAAGAACATAAACACACAAAGCCAAATCTCACCCTTCAGCATCTTGACAGCCACCGTGTCCAAACCTTTGCTCTTGCTAATGCCGTAGATTGATGCTTCAATTACTTTTCCAAAGGCACCGTGCCCTAAAACTTTTCCTGTGTCAAGAGAAAGAGCAGAAAATCAACAAGATATTCATGCTTATTGATTGATGCGTGCCTGATTTTAGTCTCACTGGAATACATAAACAGTTCCATCTGCAATGGGAAAAAATTGCAGATGGCATCCATGGAGACAAGGAGGAGGAACGGGACATTAGACAACATGCTCCCATAAGTTGCTGTCATGGAACAGATGCTTTTCTTCTGGGCATTTTTAAAAAGCTGTTCTGGGAATGAGCACATATTTAACATTAGCACTATTGCTGGCAGCGCTCTATCCAGTTGGCAGCAATCCAGAGTCATGCCATTATGGATTGTGGAAATGGAAAAGTAATTCAGTTTCATCCATCTATTTGCCTCTCATCCACTCCTGCTCATGTCCTCACACATACCTCAGGCTCCTATGCTACTTTAGCATCCATGCATCCATCCCTTTTGTCTCACTGTTCCTTGTTACCCACCTAGCCGGAGTCTGTCTCTGGAGATCTCCCACTGCGATGAGTCGTAGGGCAGGTATTCGCACTGCTCATCCAGTGGCACCTCCCCCGGGTCCATAATGATTGACAGATAACCTGTCTTTATGTCTGCTGGGTTAACCTGAAGTTCAAGGAGAGATGAGAGGTGGGCTGAATAACAGGGAATCTTGGAAAGGAAGCGCTGGACACACAGCGCAAATGTGAAACGTAAATAACACGAGCACAGAAAGAAGGAAAGGTCGGACAGCAAAAAAAGTGCAGTCTCAATGGTATACTGCAAACGAGTGAAATTACCTTTAGTCATGCTCTTATTAGAGTCAGAAATTTGTCAGCATGCTCTTTTAATGCACTTTTAGTGTTTTTTTTATTGCTGAAAGCAAAGAAAATTATTTTTATTGAAATATTAACTAAAGTGGCCCATCTGCGCTTGACTGACAGCAGCCACTGAAAGCCACCGAAGGATGAGGCATTGTTAGCAGGAGTCTTGATGACCTCACCACTAACTAAATGCTGCAGCTGATAAGCTTAGTAGCTACTTTGCATGCAAAGTGACATTAGTAATGCACTTTTAGGGAGTGAATGTTTGTCTGGTGGCTTAAGCACAGGCCGTGTGCATTTGCTGTGCTGTGTGTACAAAGCATTAAAAGCACACTTTTAAAAAGTAAATGCTTTTGTGCTCGGTGTTTGTCTCTGGATGTGTATTTAGTTAAAGGACACCTGGTTTTATTTTTGGGCAGCCTTCAAAGCCCAACATGCAACAGCAGCCATGTTGACTTGAAACAGAAGGTAAACACGGGTGTTGCTGATGTCATTAACTGAGCTTCTTTTCTATTCAGGAGTGAGCCTCAATTAATGTAAGAGCAACACCTTTGTTTACTGCCTATTACTGTAGTTATATGTGGTATGTTCATGTTGTGTTTACATATGATGTTTTATAGCCTCCTGTCATGACCCGGCATTTGTTAGTGTTAGTGTGATGCTACTGTTTCAGTTAGCTAAGATGAAGACCTAATAGTATTCTGTTCAGTTGTTACTATTAAAAGTGCTGATCCAAATAAAATATGTAAAATATGTCCTGTACAAAGTACAGCCTTCTTCGATTTTAAAGTTTTACATAACAGGACATAAAAAAATATTTGGTCTTTAGCAGGTCATAACATTAGGCAAATACAATCTGAGATGAACATTTACTCCTGACAGGTGACACCTCGTCATTATTTATTTAACAAAAATCGAACCACTAATGCAGAAGCAAAGAGTGAACAAGTAAGTACATCCTTTTTGCTTCCACGGGAATTAAGAGGTAGACAGGTGCTGCTAATGGTAAAATGGACTGGCACTTCTATAATGCCTTTCACCCAGTCACACACACATTCATAAAGCACTTTTTTCATGCCTAAGCAATTTTATCTAACATTCAAACACACACTCACTCCAATGTATGCATTAAGGGCACCTCTAGGTTCAGTACTTTGCCCAAGGATACTTCGACAGACTGGATGATCAATCAATCCACCCACATACCCATTGATTGAGGACCCAGTCTACCACCTGAACCACAGCTGAAATCAAATGTACTCGAGTAACTGATTATCAGCAAGTTAAGTGCATCGGCACATCAGTGAGCACCTTGTAAAAGCAGAAGTTTCTTGGTCTGGAGAATTCATGTGTGCGTTAACACAATGACAATCTTCCCAGGAGTGGGCACCTTAGCACATCCACCCCAGTGTTAGATCGTGCAATGCTCTGAGAGGCTGCAAAAAAACCCAAGAGCTACACCTAAGACTCTATAGGCCTCAATGAGGAGATTAAATATTACAGTTAAGTAGAAAACCCTCATCTCTCTAAAAAACCCAACATGGCAGCACAGCTTAGGTTTGAAAAGTTAGGTTTAGGTTTGAAAGGTTGCATCTGGAACAATGTGCTCTGGACAGACAAGACTAAACTGGAGATGTCTGACCATAATACACATCATTAGAAAGGTATTTGAGAAAAATGTGGAATAGAGGAGCAGAGCTAGAGACAGGCGAAAAGTGGAGAGACAAAAACATTGAGACGCTGCAAGCAAGACGGAGAGGAAAAAAAGGAAAGCCATCTCTAATTAAAAGAGAGACTCACTCTACCAAGTGTGCAAATAAAGAGCAAATGGATTCTCATTATGACCACGTTTGTTGCTGTTGCTAATAGCAGCAAACGATTCGCTGGATGCGCTCCTAGAAAATATCACTAACTGTCTCTGGATGTAAATGACAGACTTATCTCTAACAAACAGATTGTGCTCAAAGATAGACAAAACAGGAGTCAGGGGTCAAAGTGCCTCCGTCACAGTCTGTCAGCTCCTCTCGAAACACACACAGACACAAACTCAGACATAGCGATAAGTGGCGCCCTCTGACCCGCTTCACATTGCAGAAGATGAGGATGAGCAAGGCCCAGAAGAAAACGGCGATGACTCCAGTCCCGATGAGAATTACAATCTCCACGTTGGCCCGGTCACTTGACCCTTATCAGAAAGAAAGAAAGTCAGTGTTAGATGCAAAGAGTTTAAACACACACACACACACGCGCACACACACACACACTGCTGAAAACTACTCAGTCCTGTCACATGGACTGCTCTTTTACCAACTATAGGGGGCACTGTATTACAAAGTATTTGCCCCACAGCTTTCTAGTAAACTCCTTAAATAAAATCGTTAGAGTTAAATAAATGTGCTGGGCTGACTTTCAGCCATTGGCCATAAAACCACTTCCAGCAAACTCATTCACCAGCTGAATGAGAAAACACAGTGTTTCACTGGCTGATGACTATGATTTGAGAGCCGCACATAACAAAAGCACAAAAACTAGAGTCACGGTGAGAGTGTGAGAGGTGAAGATGTGAGCTCAAGGACAACTGCGATTTCAGGCCTGAGTGCACTCGAAAAAGCACACTGAGAGAGCCGGGAGAGCGTATGGTGAATAGATTCAGGTGTCTCTGTGATTGTGTGTGCGTGCGGCTGTCTCACCGATGACGCTGACGGCGGCTGAGGAGTTGACACAACCGCGCTGGTTGCAGGCGGTGCAGGTGTAAAGACCGGCGTCCTCCTCTCTGACCCGCTGGATACTAAGCGTGCGGTTTGAATCCTGCAGCTGGATCCCTGCGAAGGAGGCACCGGGGGATGGGGTGGAGTTGGGGGGGACTTGTTAGTGACACGCACTCCAACCCATATTCGAAGCCTGTGCTGTGTGCTGTGACTTTGGTGCCACTTCTTCACCCTTTCGCATTGCGAATTCAGCACCATTTTCAACAGCGCCTTTTTGAATTCTTGTCACACCTCTGGACCTCCATTTGTAGCATTCATTTATTATTCCATCATCCCGCCGTGCACCCCAAACAGCCCCCTCTGAGTAATCCCAGGGCATCAGCTGTCATTCAGACTTGCATTGACCCACCCTACAGGCTCATCTCCTTCAGATGTTAAGAAGAGACTAAAAAGCTAATGAGCTGTGTCGGCCTGAGAGGGTTTTATGTGTGTGGGTGTGTGTGGGCGTGTTAGGAGGTCTACAGCAAAAACATCATGACAGGAACTCCTGATACAAGTTCTATTTGACCCACCTGTTGCACAGTATGAGTGTGTGGGATTGAAGCCTGCTTGTAAAGGAAAGCAATGGTATCCTAGAACCAGACCTTTCCTTTCTATTTGGTTTCTGGATTGATAGCTAGGACAAAAACATTCTGAAGTGGTCCAATGTTTAGCAAAAACACTGCAATCTAATCCCAAAGACCATTTATCCATGACAGTGTAATGCTTGATCTGCGTTTGACTAATCTCCTAAGTCTGAACTCTCGCAGGAGGTGAATTTTTCCAGGAAGACAACGGTGTAATCTTGAGAGATGGCAATGTCACAGACTCGACAAGGGGGCCGTGATAAAGTTGCAGCCGGTTGTGCCAAAAATGACTGAATACCCCTGAAAAACACTTTGTTGTGCACACACAGCAACCTGCAGAGCATCGTGTTTGCACTGACGGTGCTGACCGGGAAGAAAGTGTAGAAGAAATCCTACACCGAGGCACAATTTACATGAGGAAAAATATTGTTCCAAGAGTGCAGGCTTGCTGGAGAGAATGTGTGACAGCAACGTTATTAGCTAAAGGCGTGTTGTTGAGCAGGCACGAGTACTTGCAAAAACATGAGAGGGTAATGTCAAAAGCAATCGCACACACTGAGAAAAAACAATCCGAGGCTGTCACTCACAAAAAGAGCTGCTTATGTTTCCACTTGGAAAACTGCACTACAGTATTATAGCTATAGATTTCAGCTATTTTTTGCGCCTATCAATCATTCAGAGGCAGAAAAGACAGAAAATAAAGCACAACATTAAACATACAAGAAGTTTACCTGAATAGCTGGACTGACATTTGATCACACTGAAAGTCGATGTATCTGTGTAAACAGTAACAAAGCCTACTGGGATGTAAAGTGGATAATACGAATCCCATCAAATAAAGCCTCAGAGGGGCAGGCTTTCTGACTTTTTGTCGGCGTGTGTGTCTGGATGCGAAAGCCCCGTCCTACAAACACGTGTATGGGCTGCTGTGATTTATTCATGCACCTGACATTTGGTGGAGAGGCTGGTTGTCTTTGAACCAGAAGAATCGGGGCAGAGGTCTGCCCTCCACGTCGCACTCCATCGTCAGAGACTCGGTCACATTCACTGTTTGGTTGGTGAGGCTGCGCTTATAGCGTGGTGCCTCCAGGGCTGCGATGGGAGAGAGAAGGGAGAGCAAAAGCCAGAGACGGATCAGCAATGGAGAAGGTGAAATCAAAACTATGTCAGTATATCGACACTATATCAACTCAAAGAGGGCAAATGTACAAGATGCACTCTTGTGGGTTTGAAAATACGGGCAAAAGGAAGAAGATCCCATTAAAGCGTACATATGTCCTCCAGGGACTGACGCAAGCTTACACAGCAAACAGCACGAGCGAGGCAGGAATTTGTTTGTGCTTTTCAGTCCTGCTGCATCTCAGCTCTGTTTTCATGTCCCTACATATTGATGCTGTGCAGGCATCAAGTATTTTCTCCATTATGTGTGGATGTGGGTATCGAGCTGCGTGGGATCTTTTGAGTGTGGGTATTTTTAAGCCTCTAGCATCTCAGCGCCAGTTCCGCTGCGACCCATGTGTGTTGCCACTGCCAAGGGTTGAGTTTTTCTCTATAATTAGTGGTGCAGCCTAGTGCGCTGGAGTTAGAGTGACTCTACTTTCTGCATTCAGAGATGTGTGTGTTTGCATCTCTGTGTCTGGAGCTTTAATTCCCTCTTATTGCTCACCTTTGACAGAGATGTATTTGAGCAGGCACTGTTTCTCCCCACTGCGTCTGCTCTGAGCCTCACATACGTAATTCCCTTCATCCTGCAGCTGTATGGAGTTAATGGTGAAGTCCAAGACCCAGCTGTTGGAGGGCTCCTGGAAGGAGAGCTCACCACGGAGAGCCTCAGCATAGAGGTGCACGCTCTTGCAGTCCAGCTCCTGGGGCTTACCCTCCTCGTCCTGCAGGGCCCGAGGGTCAAGACGGTACCAGTGGAGCTGCTCATAGGTGTAATTATCAGCACTGCAAAGGAGAGACACTTTCTCCTGCTCCAGGGGATACTCAGACTGCTGGACATCTAGATTGAAGCCCTCAGGGATGGCTTTAAAGATGAGAGAAGAACAGGCAGGCTGGTATGTTACCCTTACACAAAAAGGCTTTGAATTACACGTCAATGAATACTCCTCAAAAAATTCCATTTATATAAAATATAAACCAACAAATGCATGTAGGATGGCCTTGCTATGAGGATCCCAGCAAAAATGAAAGAGAAGTTTTGTTTGTGCTTGCTCACAGGATTAAGAAATTCTGCAGCAACACTAGGCCTTGTTACTCTCACAGGGCCTAATGGCAGGCCAACCTCAGTGTGAGTTATTTTCACAAGGACTATTTCTTTGGCATGAAAGCGTAAAGAGGCAACAGGGTGTTGGGCACAGACTTCTAATAGTTCTAACAGAACAACCCCACAAGTTGCTTTGAGTGTTTTGATTGGAATTTGAATTTGGGCTTTGCGCCCTGATGTCCTGTTCTGGCCACCGGTGCATGGATGCCAACGATTTCAGCCCGAACATAGCCTGCCGCGTCAAACCAAAACAACTTTCACACTGAAGATCATCACTTTTAAAGTCAGCAGCGCCCAAGCCCAAAGAAGGCACATTAAGTCATGTGTGCAGCCAGAAACCCATCCCGCTGGCTTTTTTGTGGGGAGTGCACCTGTACTCATCCTCCAAAGTTGGGCCAGAATTGGACAGAGAGTTCTACTGTGGCATGTGCCATCGTGGAGCTTTTTTGTCCCCACAAACAAAACTGCGGCTCACCGTCCGCCCCCATTTGCTCCCCTGCGTCTCGGTTCATGTTCTCAAAGGAGAATTCGAGTTGAAGCGTTGTCATTTTGACTAACTGGATGTGATCCAGCACACGCTGCAAACGGGCACCTGCAAGTGGTCAGACCGTGACTTCCAGAGCGTGATCCAAACTTAGCTGGAGTGCTGGAAGCGGCGCAGCAACCTTGATGTGCCAAATTGAAATCAGACATGCTTTTTGTTTTTTATTGGATTACTGAAACATTTGAGCACAGATCATATACTGCAGCGCATATTCTTTGTAGGCTTATCATACATTGAGTAGCTTTATTATTCCTGCAGAGGATCAGAGCTGATGGAGTCCTGTGACAGAACAGAATGACCCGTTGGGTCTTGTGCCCGGGAAATCAATTTGAAAATCTTTCCACCTTTTTTTTTTTGGAGGTGATTAATTTTTCAAATCTAATTTTCCACCACAAACTCCGCTCAGCTTTATTGTAATGGAGTGCAGAAAAACTTGGATCAATCAATGATCAACCTTTGGCTTCATAACCAACCAAGCTCCTATTTTTTTCTCCCAGCTGAGGAAAGGGAGTTTGTTTCTTTGGCTTCTTTATGGATCGTCTTCAAGCTTCAGAACAATATACTAGGCCTCGGGGGACATGAGTGCCTGGGTTGGCTAAGCATTTGACCTTGACCTTCATTGTTAGTGCTCAAGGTCAAAGTTTATCTTGAAAAACATTTAAAGAAACCATGTCAAGTAATATATCATATGATAGATCTGTACAACACACTTTTTGTCTTTTCAATATGACACCCTATGATGTCACAATGACGCCATAAAGTTTTGCAGAATCACACACTGGATGAATATGTCTTAAAGCTCGAGGTTTTATAGCTTATAGAAGCCAAATATGCTCCAATCATATACTAAAGATAATAAAATACACAATTTTAGTATGTAATACTTCAAGGTCAGGGTCACAAAAATAAGGAAAAAAGCTTTAGTTTCCATTCAATCCTCTCCAAACTTTGAAGCAACATAGTCATCATTCTTTGTTTAAGCTCTTTGAAAACGTATTTTTTTCAACACAACATAATATGACTTCACAATGACACAAAACGAATAATATGGCACACTGCATTACCAATGCTAACATGAGCAAAGAATATCAAAGTTTTAGTATAGCCCTTGGCCTTTGGGGGGAGTTGCGCTCTGTGAGTGCTCCTGTTTTGCATTGTGTTTGAGAGATATCTAACCACACATACTCACTGGTTACATAGAAGTAGATAAGCCGCTCATCTTTGCCCACTTTGTTTTTAGCAGAACACTTGTACATGACGGACAGGCTGGCATTGCGAATCAGAAGTCTGCTCACTCTCTGCGAGGCGAGGAAAGGAGGACGAGACTTTAATTCATGTCATGGAGACGCACATTTTAAAAGAAAGTGCAATCTGCTGTCGTGTAAAAATCAGGTTTTCTGCTGACAGACCGACGACACACAAACTCGCTCAGGTGTGAATGAAAAGAATAGGGCGTTTGCATGCGTGAGCATGTGTATGTATAATTTCCTCTTACGGCTGTGGTTTATAAATGTGCAGGCGTGGGTACGCGTACATGTGCGCCTGGATGTGTTTATAACTAGAACTTACAGGAAGTCTGCAGAGGAAGACTGTTCTAAATATTTCTACTGTGGAAATGGCTCTTGATTGACAAATTTTGTTATGGAGCTCAGAATTTGGGACACTTACATAAAAACATCACAGGTCACGGATAGGTCCACTTACAGAAAAGCCTTCTTATGGGTTAGGCCCTAATTCTATTCTGTAATCCTTTTTCCCAGAGATCAATTTATAAGCAAAGCATGTCTGTCCACAGAAAACCAGTAACAATCGCAATGAGGCCTGACGAACCTTCTCTCGTCCATCCACAACTTCGAGAGACGACTCGATCGGCTCAATTTCATTCATCGCATTCTCTGAGTTAATGTCCTGCCAGTTCTGACAATCTGCGATCCTGTCACTCCGACTCTTCCGGTCTCGTCGGGCCCTGGAGAGAAGCAGAGACACATTCATGACATCTCGCCTCATTGACATGTGCAGCACAGACTGGGCAGTGGGTGAGAATTAAGGAGCACGTTGAACGATATCCTGAGGTTTTATGAGAAGTCTTTTCCCACAGACTGGATAGCATTTCACATCAGCTTGAAGCCCCGAGCCAATGCAATTATGTCCTAAGTGTCCTAGCAGCTAATGGACAAAGTACGCTATCAATTATGACTATCTGCAGTGTGAACATCACAGGAAAACTAATGAACATGAAAGGCTATTTTTATTTAGTATTTTCACCCATCTGCACTACTCTGCATTAGCAGAAGGCCACAGGGGTCAGTTTCATTTTACTCTCTACATAATTTATTGATGGTAAATGTGCATACGAAAAAATAACTCGTAAATACCAATTTACAGTATTGTACTTTGCACATTGGATGCTTGCCCAGCCCTTGTACTTAACACATTTCAGCCAGTGGTGTTGGGGATTATAAACACAGAAACCAAGTACCATCAGATTTTCATTTTGAGCCATCTGAAGAGTGTCTGACTGACAGCAGCTTCATTTTTCAGCATGAAAAGCATACCTGTGGAACACTATCAGTCATGGATTGGCCTCCCCAGAGCCTGGACCTCAACATTATTTTGACAGACAACAGAACAAAAGGCAGCCAACATCCAAACAAGTGCTTTGAATGTCCTTCAAGATGCATGGAGAACCTTTCCTGAAGACCACTTAAAGAAATGTCAAGAAAGCTGCCTAACAGAGTTCAGCCTGTGTTGAAGAATAAAGGTACAAACTCTGTGTTTGCCTTAGATACCATATGTTTCATGTTTCAGTAAATTGGTACACCTATTTCCCTTTCTCCTAGCAGTATACAAAAATATGAGGGGTGATTCAAAAAAAAAAAACTGTAGATAGGCAGAAATATACTAATTTATAAAACACAAAATCATTTTACTGACAGTAAAGAGATCGCGCGCAGCATTTGGACCATAGGCAGAATAATTTGCAGTAAGCCTTTTCTCTTGCTCCTAAATTACTTATCAAACTCCTCTTATTGGCACGTCTATGGCTCAGTCATTAGGATATTACGCATCCTTTGTCTAATCCATACTGTTTAAGAAGTGATGCGCCCCCTTAAAACCACCTACTTGTGAGCCAGGAGATTATTTCCTTTTCCTAGTTCTAGTCTCGATGCTAAGCTACGTTGATGAGGCTTCATATTTCGCATAGAAGTCTAGCAGCACTTTTAACAAGTCACTGAGCTCAGATATCGATAGCAGACCATTCCTTTTAATTAAAAACAATCTTAAAACTGTGTGAGGACCTGCTTTTTGTGTTCACTTGTTTTCTGTTGCCACATGAATGAGAGAGCTCCACAATGTGCTTTTATGAGCAGATTTGTATATGCAACAAACACACACACACATACAGAGATAACATCAGACAAGACATTACTCTCCTGAAAGTAATTTCTCAGGCTCTGAAGAAAAAGGCCAGCACCACCGAGATTACAAAAGCAAAAGCCTGATATTGTAATATTACTTTCTTTCATCAAGCACACTTCATCAGGAACACACTGTGCTGCTACACTTAACAGGAGCCTGTGAGGAAGGACAAGTTTAGCTGGAAGTCCGCTGTATTTCAGACCGTCACAATGGACAAGGAATTTCAAAATATTAAAAGAAGATTGGAAAAAAAAATAGAGGCAGAATTCACTGTCCATGAAATGGCATATTAGATCCACAGTGGCTAAAACAAAACACGAACTGAGCACTTTCAGCCAAAATTAAACCAAAGCTGTGAGTTTCAGACTGCCTCTTAGACCAGGATGGAAACCTTGCAGCTGCACTCACGTTGCATGCTGACACGGAAAGGTCAGAACAGCAATATCTTCCAAAATTAAGCCTGGGAGGAAGACGGTAGAGGCAGGTGGATATTAGAGAGATATTCAGTGGAAGCGCACAAAACACTGGGGCTAAAGAAATAGGAAACAAGTGAGTATGATTGCCCTGAGAACTCATTATAAAATGGGCTTTATTTGACAAGAGAGGCCTGGTAATGAGCGAGTGTGTCTTTCAGTGTTTATGTACATGTTTTAAGTGTGTATTTGTATTGTGTAGCACTCTAGTTAGCTTCAATCACACCTGGGAGGTTTATGTGCATTTCATGTGTGTTGTGTCTGTATGTGTGTCTTTGCTTATGCACAAAATAGTGGTGCTGTGTGAGAGCTGGACCATAGCACAGGAGAGTGACAGGCACATTATTACTGTGTGGAGGAGGAAGCTGGCTGGACGTCGAGCAGACACTTTCCTTTAGTCTCCTCTTTCCTCCCTCCTTACTTCCCCTCTACCTTCCTCTATATATTAGCTCTTTTCACCCACAGCCACCCGCCCCGCCGCCACCTTCTCTCTCTTTTTATCATCTCCTCCCTCTCTTGTTCACTCAGAGCCAGTGGATAATTTCACACTGACCTCTTGTTATTTGGTCTCACGTAACGCTTCATGCACTGCTCTCCCCGCCTTTCCTGTCTTGTCTGATCAAACCTTATCTTCACACACACACTCACAGCTGCAAAACTACCAGTGCTGTATATGAATGAGTCTGGGGCTGAGGTTTTTCTTACACTCTGCTTTGGGTGCTGTTGAGGACACAGGGGCCCCAGGCCCTCCACTGCCAGCTGATGTTGGGAATGGGGACACCGTAGGCGGTGCACGTCAGCGTCTGGCTGCTGCCGCTGGGGTAAGGGCTGGATGGATCTGCCACCTCTTTTTCATGAATCTGAGGGGGAACTGGGGGAAGAAGAGAGCTAATAAATCAATTCTTCCAGGAAGTCATAACTTCTTTATGCTAGATAGAGGTCTCTTTATAATTGATTCATGCAACTTTTTTACTCTTTTGCTCCTTTCTTTCGTAAGATTTTCAAATTAAATCTACAAAAATTCTACTTTTCTTACTTGGGAAGGCAGTGAATCTCTATAACTTTACACTCCTGCTTTGTACTTGTTCCTAAAATATCTGGAGGGATTTTAACTGGAGGTTCACAGAGCAACACACACGTACCATTGACGACAAGCGTTATGTTCAGCTTCCTCTCCAGCCCAGCATCGCTGTTTTTCAGGACCACCGTGTACAGCCCGGAGTCCTCCTGACAAACATCCTTAATCTCCAAAACATATTTAGGGTGCATCCTCATCCTTTTCATCTTGAATTCTGGGCGCTGGTTTATCAGCTTTCCGTCTTTATACCTGGTGACACACACAGATACACAAAATGTGCCCCTACTGAGATGTTCTGCTCTTTAATTGAGCTACAAATCTCAGATTTGCGAGGCCTAATTATGCTTTTGGACATTTCCAATTACATTTAATGAGACTCCTCTTACCATTGCGTTTCGGGTGCCGGTAAGGCAGAGACATTTACTTGTAATTTGTATGACTTCTGGCCAGCAGTTATCTCCACAACCGGTCCAATTCTGTAGTCGAGGTGGATAAATGGTCTTTCTGGAATCAGAGGCATTCAGTTGTTAACACAAAAGGCTTTAAAATCTTAAGGTCAGAGTACGAAACACTCGCCTTCTCTCAGCTTAAAGCGTGGCAATCAAAAGCGTTATACGTGTCTCCACTGTAGTCAGCTTGGATTCACTGAATAAATCCTCTGGTTCTGACTTTAAGTCAGTTTTTAAGCCTTCAGCAGTAAATATTCGATTGATTTTTGGTAAAAGAAAAATAATACATTAATTATTTTCCCTCCTCTGAAATAACCCTTTAATCCATAAACTTCTCAATTCCAAACTCTATTTTTCTAGATCTTGTCCAGGAGGTAAGGATGGTGCGCTGGGTTGCACGTGTCGTGGTTTTGGAGTTAGACACTGCTCAAGCAGATCTCTGGGCAGACTCGAGCAAGCCCTTAAAGCCCTTTTCCTTCTGGAAAAAATCTGAACGTGAAGCTTTTCAAAAACATCAAAGAGGGAGCATACGACACCTTTGGTGCACCTTTAGATGTCAGAGTTCGCCTTTCATGTTTTCTGTGTTTAGTTATGCTCCTTTTACTTTGGTCTGTTTCACGTCACACATAATATCACAAACCAAAATGTTTGAAAATAAAGCTTTACAGTGATAAAGACCACGTGTTGCAGGAAAAATTAATGAATGTAATATGTTTCGTTTTGATTTTTAAAAAATCGATCCAATCGATACCAAATATCGATTTAATATTTTATGAAATAAAATGTTGATTTTTTTATTAAATAAATCCAACTACTCTGGTAAATGAAAGTGGAAGATGGCTCATCTCATGCACAGAAATCCTGAGGCAGCGTTAAAGCCAAACTCGAGGGGACTCGACTCAACTGGCTGCCAGCTGCTTGTGTTCTGGTTATACTCCTACAGACCTGGGAGGTTGCGGAGTGCAAATGTAATAGTTAAATGTGAATTTCTGTGAAATGTGTAAATGTTTCTGTCTGTGTAGAGAGCAACAGATGATTTACCACAGTTAACCGCTGCATTATCAGAAGCAGATTACATGTAATTGGCAGCTAAGTGGCAACATTTATGGCAGTTTTTTGTGCTGGTGTTGGCATGTTAGACAATCTCATTTTGCAGCAAAAATAATAGATGAAGCGAGATAACTTCAGCTTATTGGATAAAACAGATATAACAGAAAGCAATATATGTTATTGGAATACTCGGCATGTTGCAAAAAGTTAAAAATCAAAATAATATCATAGTGTGAGTAAAGTATTATGATAATATGGTATCGTGGGGTGATTCCTACCTCTATTAAATATGTGACTTCATTAATAACTTAGAAATATAAACTACAACTGTCATGAAGGTAGCATTGATCGTGGCTCAAGAGTTGGCAGTTCGTCTTGTAATCGGAAGGTTGCCGGTTTGAGCCCCGGCTCGGACAGTCTCGGTCGTTGTGTCCTTGGGCAAGACATTCACCTACCGCCTACTGGTGATGGCCAGAGGGGCCGATGCCGCGATATGGCAGCCTCGCTTCTGTCAGTCTGCCCCAGGGCAGCTGTGGCTACAACTGTAGCTTGCCTCCACCGGTGTGTGTGAATGTGAGAGTGAATGAACAGTGGAATTGTAAAGCGCTTTGAGGGTCTTGAAAAGCGCTATATAAATGCAATCCATTATTATTATTATTATCAAACACAATCTAATGTGACAGAGGAGGATGCTGAGGACAGGGTGAGATGGCGGCAGATGATCGGTCAAGTTTGTCATTACAGGGATTATTGTGGAGACTGTCCATAACTGCATATAGAGCTGGATTATTTGCTATGTTTGCCAGCATAACTGTTAATGCAAACTTTAAGTAGACTAATGTACGGACAAAAAAAAAGAAAGTCTTACCATGAACTACGACCTGAGTTTGTTGGGTGTAAGTCCCGTCCATGCTGGTAACATTGCAGCTGTATCGGCCGGTGTCTGTGACATTGACACTGTGGATGGTCAGGGCGCTAGAAGCCGTTGTGGCTTGAGACAGAGATTCACGGAGGGTGGTAACTTGCACCAAGTCGTTCGTCTGGTGAGGAGAAACAAACTGTGATTGTAAATTCAGGTTTGCTTCTTACTAACACAACATGCGATGCACTGCTAATACCTGTTTGCTTGGGTAAGACCACTGGATGTCCACCCCTGCGTTGAACTCCACCATCGCTGTGCAGTTCAGGGTGAGGGCCTCCCCCACTAACAGCTGTACTGGCTCCTCAGGAAACAGCTTGACATCGTAAACCTGACTTCCTGTCCGGGAAAATAAAAGGGCGAGGTAGACCCAGACAGAGGGAGGGAGACAGTGAGAGAGGTAAGAGTGACATTGTCAGCAGTTTTTCCTGAGGAAATGACTTTCTTTTGGACCTGAGAAGCCATCCCAGGCTACTCTAAAACTTTATATATACATACATACACACACAATTTTATATATATCTAGATGTGTGAGTGTGTGTGTTTGTTTATATATGTGAATAAAACTGAAGTGAAGCATCAATCCCGTTTTGCACACTGGACAGTGTATCTGATGTTTAGGTCATTCTCTCTGCATGGAAATGACTTTGGATGTTAAAAAAAAAGGCAGACTGTGATTACTGATTGTTTATACAGTCCATTAGTGTGAAGAGTGAAGCCTCTCTGAGTTTCTCCTCTGACTGATGTGGCTATTACATTTGGCTGGGAGCGGTGAATATGAGTTTCCATTTGCCCTCTGAAGACAGAGGTGAATGAGCTCATACAACAGAGCGTAGAGCATCTGGATCACCCTGAGTTCACGCGCTATGAGAGGGAAACTCAACATAAAGTCTCTCGCCTTTTCAGCTTAGGTTTTCAAAATTAGATTATGCCTTCCTTTTCCATTTGCTTCTCTTTTCTTCTTTTCTTTTAATGCTTGTGACATAATGACTCCATCCTTACATGAAAATGGAGTTGTTTTAGAGGAAATGACATAATTAAATAAAAGCCTCGAAATTGTCAGCATTAAGGCTTAATTGGCTCGCCGACTGCCATGGAAAATTATGGGGACAGGGCAGTCAGTCTAGCACCACCTTTGATTTTCTAGCTAATTTCTCTTTCAACAAAAGCCGAGTCTCAAATCTAATTCAAATATTTGTCCTGGGTCGGGAGTGTTTTTGTAACTCCATTCACCCATCCATCCAATTTTCTGCTGCTTTATCCGGGTTTGGGTCGCAGGGGCAGAAGTCTAATCAGAGATGCCCAGACCTCTTTTGCCCCAAGTCACCTTTTCCAGCTCTTCTGGGGAGGGGGAGCGGACGCCAAGGTGTTCCCAAAACCGCATAGAAATAATCTTTCAGTTTGAGCCACAGCAGAGATAGCGTGAGCTCCTCATTTCTACTCCTTGCATCTTATTCTTTATTTAGCATACCAACGTACTGACACACCATCGGCATCAATGCAGACGCTTCTCCAATCTGTTCGTCAGTCTCCTGCTTCACTCTTCCCTACTTGTAAACAAGACCCTGAGATAACAGCACTTCTCCTGAGGCAGAAAATCATTCCCAGCACAGAATGTGCAATCCACCCTTTTCCAGCTGAGAGCCGTGGCCTTGGACTTGGAGGTGCTAATTGTTATCTCTACTGCTGAAAAACTGCCCCAGTGCAACTTTGCGATCATCCCTCAGTGAAGTCGAAAAAGCACAGACATGATCCTGAGACCACTGAACCTGAAACCTTTTGCCCCTTGGCTGCACCTAGAAATTCAGCAACAAACAGATATGTTAACAAAGGGCAGCACTGCCACAGTCCAGTACCCACCGGGAATAAGTCTGATGTCCTGCCAGCAATGTGAACCAATCATGTCAATTGTACAGGGACTGAAAAGCTCTCGAAGCACCCTACAGAACATCCCAAGGGATGTGGTTGAATGCTTTCTCCAAGTCTATAAAAAATTGACTGGTTGGGCAAACTCCCAAATATTTCTACTGGAAAAGCAAGAAAAGAGCTGGGCCATTGCTCCATAACCAGGAAGAAAACTGTGTTATCTTTCCTAAATCCTAGCACTCCCCTGGGATAAACGTCCCCAGCGAGGATAAGCAGTGTGATCCCTCCTGAAGTTGGACCACCACCCTAGTTTGCTAATCCAAAGGTACTAACTTGCACTCAGTGTTGCAGAACTGTGTCATACAGGATAGTGGCACAATACCGGCCAGCCAATATTATCAGTCGATATTAGCTATTTACGATCATTATATGAGCAAATAATTTACATTTATTTAAAAAAAGAAAAAAAACACTGGAGAAACACCCCTCAACTATGTTACAAGTGTTGATGTTGCATACTCTGCGACTTCCCTGTTGGCAATGCAGGTGTTTAGAGTGCCATGAACACAACAACCGGTTGATCTAAACAAGTAATCCACAACTTCGTGTGACAAAAAAACAAGATTGTTTTTAACCTGCATTGTTATATTATCTTAGCAAGGACACATTTTCTTTTTTCGTGTACTCGAAAGAAAACAGATATTGGCTTATATATATGATTTTTAAGTCAACAAATATCGGCGTCAGTCTTCGAAGTCCTATATCGGTCAGGCTCGAATCCAGACCTATGAGAATCTTGGATCTCATCCACCTCAAGGGCTCTGCCTAAGTTTTTTAACTAGCTTAGTGTTCTCAGTTACAGTAATGACCCAGTCTTCTCCGTGTCCCAAAGCTCTGTGGTGTGTCATTTAACTCTTGAAGTTAAAAGTTCAGCTAAGAGTTCAGCTGTTGCATTTTTGCAGGACTTTCTGATAAATACCTAAGGATACTTTTGAAACCTTTGGAGGAAGCATACTGTTTTACCTGTAGTGTGGAACACGTAGTTGTCCGAACTGTACAGTTTGCCTCCCAGGATAGCAGCACAAAAAAGCATCATGAGAGGCTCCTTGTCTATGATGTTTTTGGGAATGGACCAGCCCCGCTTGTTGTCCCATCTCAGCCTCTCCTTCTCCAGTGGCCAGGGATTGTACAACATCTAAATGCACAAAAATGATTGCTGCTGTTAAAATCATCAATTTAAGCACCAGCTGAAAGCTTTAACTGGAGGAACAGAGTGTGAGAAATTTGTTTTGGGCGCAAACCGTTTGCAGGGTGACATTCAGATCAGGCACTGTGACCAGGCATGGCACTATTACATCCGTGGAGTGGCTCTTGATGAAAATGGTCTGCACGCTGCCACTGTTGAGGAAGGGCTGCTCTGGGTCTGGACGCAGACAGAGAGAGACAGGGAGCTGTTAGAGGTTAACCCTGATAGCAGCTGGGGTAATGGCAGCTATTACTGAGTTAACTTCATGTACGGACAGCCAGATCTCCCCCATCCTGATAATGACCCCCAAGGACGCACCTCATGTGTAGTTTATCATGATTACCAACAGCTCAGTCTGTCCCCGCCTAGCAAATAGCAGTAAGGACCTCTATTACACATCAACTGAGAGACAGACAGCCAAGGGGTTTAATCCTCCTCTAAACAGTGTTACAATTTCACCTCAGGCTCTCTGGTGATGGAAAATATCTCTCCACTGTGTTTCATTCTTAACACCTCGATACTTCCCTTTTTTGTTGCCGCAGCTACTGATGCTCAGGACTTTGGGAGACATCGCAGCAATTGTGTTGGCAATTTACACTGCAGCTCTTATCACCATAAAAGCTAATATTCCCTCAGCAAGAGATTATGCTATTATAAAAATGTTTATCTCTCCCGCTTTGCTGTCAATACCGGCGATGTTTGAGCAGCAGCCAAAGATGTTATATGACATGCAAGCTTTTCTTCTTACGTCTTGTTTTGCATGATAAGCCTTCAGTTATTTCCATACTTCTTCTTTTTTCTGCACAACTCAAACCTATCACTTTAAGCTGCTGCGAGGCCAAACAAAGAGTCATATCAAGAGGCTTATATTTCTGCCCTGCAGTGGACTGAATACACACACACAAGCAACAGAAATAATACACAGCGTCTCACACTTTAACTTCTTCTCAATAAATCACCCGCAGGTATCAGACTGCAGTTGGTTTCGGAGGAAGAGATCTGCCACTTGAGGCGAGGACAGGTTGCAGAGCAGGCTGAGCAGGTGTTTGTGTGCTTTGCATTAGTCTAAACATGTAAAAATACAATATATTCATGTATTCAGATCAGCGTCTGCACTCATATGCACGTTTAGAGCATAGCGTTAGAGTCCTGAAGGAGTAAAAGGCTGACATCTGCCCGTCTAATTGAATCCACATGTGTCCCCTTTATCCTTCAACACACTGGGTCTAATTTATGGCTGCAATTCCATCTGCTTATGATCAGCCCCCCGGATAGATCTGTGGAAACTGTTTTGGCACCTTGTCAGAGGGGATAAACAGGCGTTTCACATGAGTGGACTGGTCAGCAGGATTCCCCGCCATGACAATCATCTGTCTCTCCATGTGCCTCCTCTCCCTCAGCACACAGAGCGAGGAAAAGTAAAGAGGCAATCCTTAGGGACAAGTCCTGAGTTCTAAAGTTCAAACTATGAGCTAGTCTGAAACTTCTATATGACAAAAAAATATTGATAGCGAAACACATTTCATTGGTGTTCTTTGATATGTTATTCATTTTGATATTACGAAAAACAAATAGCGCATTAATGCTTTAATTAGCTTCCCATTCCTGTCTTTATCAAAAGCTTTGCATCGCTAATATCCGAATCCTGCCAACTTCCAGGGTGTGACCGAGGCAAACTCAACAACTTCCACTTCTAATAACAGAGCGTCTGCTTTGATATTAAAGTAATATTCAAAACAGGAGATCTGCTTCAACAGGATGGCTACCAAAGAAAACAGAAATAAGGACTAAAGGTTCCACATAGCCAAGCCAAAGAGCTGCGGACCAGATCAAGCAAGGGGATGAAATTTGCTCTTTTTCAAAAACAAGTTCAGGAGTAAAATGAACCCACAAACATCCAGACTCAACAGAAAAGGACATATAAACAGATGTTTTGCCAAAACTGATTTCACAAATGTTATTCGTTGTTGTGCACCACACTCTGGCAATTACCTTTCAACAAAATGAGAAAAAGATTAAAACACTCCTTTATACCTAGCCTGTGAGGTAATCAAGTCATTTAAATGTTTTAATTTAATTTTCAAGTGTCAGAGTTAGCACATTTGCGGGCTTGTGTGACTCACCCATGACAAAGACATAAATGCTGGTGGCAGTGGTGCCATCAATGATGGCCTTGGCATCCTTATATGAGCAGCGGTAGTACCCCGTGTCTTTGGCCTGTGCCCCATTCAGGATAAGCTTCTTGCAGTACGGCAACTCTGACTTCCCCCGACACTCGCTGACTAAGGCCACCCTCTGCCCGGGGGCTGAGGTGGTCTCCAGCTGGGAGTGACGCTGGGTTAGGTCTCGTCCAACCAGAGTCTGATCAGGCCAGGCCCAGGCCAGAGTATTAGATCCCCTGAAGAGATGTGAAAAGTCAAAGGGCACAGAACAGATTTAATCTTAGTACTTAAAATGAAAAGTTGTATTATTGGAATTAACACTCAGATTGTCACATTACTTGTGGTGTACCACAAGGTACACTCCTAGGTCCTATAGTTTTTTCTTTTTTTACATGATTCCATTTTACCAAAGTATCCAGTAAGTTTATTAGTGATGTAATTGTTCGATTGCATAAAACTTTCTTTCTGCTTATCAGTCAAAATACTCTGTGCTAAATAAAGATATTATTATTAAATTGTTGTTACATGTTAAGTAAAAAAACGACAGTGTTTGTGTGACTGTGAGTGTGCATTTTGCACTTGTAGTGCTATAAATTTTCCAGAGCATCTGCACATCCTTGTTTGCTTTGAGCTTTGTCACATAAATTCAGTTATGTTAACCCAGAGGCATTACGGTTGCAACCATAATGGCCGCCTGAAAACCGATAGCTATGCTTTCATCACCTTGCTCCACTAAACAGTAATGTCAGAAATTTGCACACGGTGCCAAAATGTGATGGCTGGAAATGACACAAACATGACAGATGATAATTTAAGTATTTTACAGCCCCAGTGAATAATTTTCCCTTATGGGAGATTGTTGGTGGTGTGGTTACTGGAGTTTTTTTTTTTTTTTTAAGATGAAAACATTTATCTGAGAAATACTCTGGAAAAGACCAAAAATAATATCAGCTTTAGCAAAGACAGCATTTCTTCTTCTTTTTTTTGTTCACCACAAAAACAAAATGGTTAAAGGAGGGACTGCTTGGGGCAGCAGACAGCACAGCTGAGATTTCATGGGGATATAGGATCATTATCAGGAGTTGATTCATATATGACACAGGCTCAGTTTAAATCGGGTCTGGCTTTGCTTTAGAACAAAAAAATCTCTGTTTCTTATAAGACATGGCCCATTGTTTGTATGGTTTAGAAAAAGCAGAGTAAAACAAGTGCAGACTTTTCTTATTTAAACTGACAGTTTGCATCACAAATGTAAGACGTATAAAATGCTATGAAAACTATTAGCAATGCTCGAGTGTCCAGATCCTTTGTTCACGAAAGATGCAATAAAACTGGTAACTTTATCTGAAAAATGAACTGCAGCAGAGTCAAAATGTATTTTTCTCATTTGTTGATTGCAAGTAACACATTTTTTTTAATCTATCAATGATGATTTTTTGTAATTTCCTGAAAAAACACACAGGTTGTCATGCACAAGTGCATGTAGTCAGTCCAAAACGAGAAGAGCAGACACACATACCTGCATGTAAGAGTGAGTGTTGTGTGGGCTGCAATCACTAGTTCGTCTTTGGGGCTGTCGAGGACGGGTGGAGTCATAGAATAGCCTATCACCAGACCTGCGGGAATGAACAAGCCAACTGCATTAGAATCATGTTACACAGGTCAGTCAAGACCTAGTGTCTTTGACAGAGCTGCTGGTAAGCTGTCAAATCTCTGAAACACATCGGGAATCTGAAATCTGACACAGTGGTTATTACATTTACAAGCTGTAAGGCAATCTGCGGCTAAAGGAACCGGTCCCTGATGCTGAAAAACACCCAGATAGAGAAATCACGGCTCGCTCATGAGGCAATGCTGGTTTGATCTCTTTACCTCCGCCTCTGAAACAGCCACACAAACCATTTGCCCTTGATTTATTACAAATGCATTCACTTCACTCATCGGTGCTTGGTTAATATAGCTGGCCTAGAATGTCATTACCATAGTAGAGTCCCCTCAGGGTGCTATTAGCGCTTAGTCAGACGCTGCACCTACAGTCGATCATATATAAAAGTGTCACCATGACTTATGCTCCACCTGGATATCATTAGAGATGAAAACACACACTGTGCTATAGCAGGGACTGAGTGGCTGTGCAGTAGTGGAGAGGCTTTCTGAGCATTTACAAAACAAATCATGACCATTTTCCCACATCAGACTGAATAAATAAATACATAGTGTGCTTCAAGGCACTTTGTTACAAAGCAATGCACAAACATCAAAACAAACTGAGAAAAAATGCATGGATAAGCATCATAAGCAGTAGACTATAATATATAAACTCCTACACTCCATATTTAAAATGTAAATAAAAACAATGCAATGATTTTCAATTCTGAAAAATTCCCTCTGCACATGAGAAGAGGCTGAAAATCAGTATTGAAAGCTAAGATCTTCACACCCTCAGGTGCCACTGCCTTGAAAACAGACACGACTGTCTTGGAAGTCACTGCATAGGCTGAGGAACACTTCCAGAAACCACTGTCTGTGAAAACAGTTGACCGTGCCATCCATAAAAGCAGGTAAAAGCTCCATCATCCAAAGAAAAGCCATATGCAAACACAATCCTGAAACACTTTCTAAGGGGTTAAGCTCATTTAAAATGGACTGAGGACATTTGAAATTAGCTTGTGGAAAACTGATTTGTATTCAGACGAATTTAAAAGTGGAATTATTTTTGGAAAACATGGATATGGCATCTATGATGATATGAGGGTGCATTAATGCCAATGTATCTTACACATTTGGAAAGGGACCATCAATTCTAAAAGGTACTACAGGTTTCAGAGCAATATGTGCTCCCATCCATTGTGTCTTTTTTAGGAAAGACCTTGCATGAAACAGTACTTAACTGCATATTGCAGCTATTACAACAACTTGGCTTTGTAGTAGAAGAGTCCAGGTTTTGAACTAAATTGCCTGCAGGCCAGATCTTTCACCAACTGAAAATATTTTGTCCCAAACAAAAGATACAACACTGAATACCCAGGACCTTTGAACAGCGAGAATCTTATATTATCCCCTATTAGATTTGTAAGTTTCCTCACTTCCAAATAAATGAACTACCTCCAATTTTTATGGTAGTTTCATTTTAATGAAGAGAAACAGAATATGGTAAATGGTAAATGGCCTGTATTTGTATAGCGCTTTACTAGTCCCTAAGGACCCCAAAGCGCTTTACACATCCAGTCATCCACCCATTCACACACACATTCACTGGTGATGGTAAGCTACATTGTAGCCACAGCCACCCTGGGGCGCACTGACAGAGGCGAGGCTGCCTGACACTGGCGCCACCAGGCCGGGGCTCGAACCGGCAACCTTCCAATTTCCGAATATCATCTAAAAATCCAGAAAAACACCTTACTTAAAAGTTAGAAAGTGATTTGCAAGGCATTGAGTGAAATTGGTATTTGATCTTTAAGCAAAACATGAAGTGGTACTTGGTGAAGAAACTTCTGTTGGCAAGCACAGTGGTAATATGCTTCTTGTGGTTGGTCACCAGGTTTGAACACATCTCAGGAGGGATTTTGGGCCACTTCTCTCACCCAAGACTTGAGTAGGGAGACCTGCAAAATTTCAGTCCATTACGGCATATTATGTTACCAGTAGTGTCCTTGGCCACTGTGGTCCCAACTGCCCTCAGATCATTAACTAGTTCCTCCCGTATAGTTTTGGACTGACCCACCACCTTTCTCATGATCATCTTCACGCCATGAGGCACTGTCACCTTCTCACCAAGCTTATTGCTGATGGTCTTGTAGCCCATTCCAGCCTTGTGCAGGTCTACAGTTTGTCCCTGGCGTCTTTTGACAGCTCTTTGGTCTCGCCCTTGGTGGTGGAGAGGTTGGAATGGAAGAAATGGATTCTGTGGACAGGTGTGCTTTATACACATGATGAGTTGCGATCAGGAGTATTTGTAATTGATTGATTCATTGACTGGTTTTAATCTGTGTGTCACATGGGCACACAGCCAATCTGTGGGAGCTAGAGTTTTGGCTGGGTTGTAGGGGGTAAAATGCTTATTTCACTCAATAATATGCAAATCAATTTACAATTTTCATGTATGTGTTTTTTTCTGAATTTTTTAGTTGATATTCTCTCTTTTTCCACTAAAATGAAAAAGTCATAAAAACTAGAGACTGATCATTTTTTGTTAGATGTGAACAAAGCTACAAATTCAGCAGGACAAATGCACAAATAGAGTTATACAAGCAGCTGAAAGGCTATACAAATACCTTTCATATATTGGATCAATACACTTTCTTTTATAAGCACACAAATCTATCTGGGGTCAAAACATTTGTACAATGGAGCTGCATATGCGCATTTTATATTACTGACTCACACATCTTCTAGGTCTAGGCAACAGCAGCTGAAGTGCCCAACAATGGTTTCACAGCAGGCAGTCATGACCTGCTGCCAATCAAAACTCAGAGATCTGTACAGCTGCGAATCTTAAACTCCAGCCTCATTCCTCCTACATGTCCCGCCGCCCAGGGAGCATCACAGACCCAATTTATTCATATGTAAATTTTTCATGTTGACAATGTAAGCCCAGCTTCCTTTCAAAACTGCAAAGATTTGAAAACTTCAAATGATAATTTCTTAAAGAAATCATGAGCGATTTTGAAAAATATGCTGATTTGCTTTCTTGCTGTGACTTAGATAAGAAAATCGACGCCAGTCTCACATCTACATACAGCTGCAATCAACAGGCGGTTAGCTGAGCTTATCACAAAGGCGAAAACTGTGGCAGCCTAGCGAGCTGCAAATACATAAAATACAACAAAGCGGACTAACGGAAGAAATCTGCAATAATAGCTGAAACATCTGATGCCTGACTAACAGGCAGAAGTATGCAGTAACTTCCTGAGTCACAAAGCACGGTAAAAATAGGCAAAAATTACAATAAAACAATGCCCCAGATGTGTCCAGGTTTTTATTATAGCCTGTGTTATTTGCAGTGTTTCTATTTTTGGTTATGTTTTGTATATTTGCTGTGAGCTGCTTTTTACATGTAGGTGGCGGATTACTCAGAGCCAAGCTAGCTGTTTCCCACCGGTTCCAGTCTTTATGCTAACTTTAGATAAACGGCTACCTCAGCCTCGGCAGTTATCTGTAGTTTTGCCAAGAAAGCAAAGAAAGCAAAGAAACATCTCCCCTATAAATTTGAAAGTTGTATTATGTTATTATTCCACTAAAAAAAGAGAGAGAAAGCTAAAATAATCACCTTTAACTTATCCTGATTTATTGCTGCAGGAGATAACAACTGTTAACAGTAAAACTTCACCGATATCGTCTCACAGATGTTAAAACTGACATTAGTGAATTATTCAGAGCTAATATTGGCATTCTCAACAAAAACAAACATGCTGAAGGCTGCAGTGGGAGTCGGTGGCAGTCCATAAATCATTCCCAGTTTGGTGCCCAGCAGGATCTTCCTTCCTTCCTTTTTTCTGAGATCTTTACTCTGCCTCGGAGGAATAGCAGAGACTCCCCCAACGTATTGTCTCTGCTGTCATGTGAACTTGCCACCAGATTCAGTCCCATCAGCGTTTGAAATGCTGCAAAGCCAAACAGCGGGCTGTGAAAATTGCATACACAGAGGCCAGCATCAGGCCCCCCAAAGAGCTACAGACCAGGGGAAAGTGAAAAAGGAAATTCCTGTCAGGACAAGTCCAAATTTCTATTTTAAGATGCGTGGATTTCCTTCCCACAGGCACCAGGAGAAAAAGATCATCTCGAGGATTCTTTGCTCATTTTTTAAGGACGGCAGATAGCTCCAGCAAAGCTCTGGACCACCCACACCTTTCCATTCACAGACCTGGATGCAGAGTGTAATGGGAGACCTACAATATTTCATCAAGTTCATGAATTTTTACATTCAAATGACTGAAAAAATAATGAGGTAGCTTTAGAATAGAAATAAACTTTATTTTCTTTATTGATCGCCTTAATGTTCTAATCAGCATTTTATGTCAACAGTAGATTAAATGATGTGTGCTAGTAAAATGTGCACAAAGATATGAATCATTTAATGTGATGAATTAGCGAAAATAGCTGACTGTGCCTTTCAGCACTTTGGATCTCTTTTATGTTTGTCAGCTCTTTGTTATCTTTCCTGCGACAAACTTTCATTCACTATCTTTTGTCCTCAAATACATAATTTTGAAGAATTAGGCCATATCGTATTCATAAGGACCTCACGGTACCTTGTTATCCTAACAGAGCACTTTTCTTTCAGACATCAGGCTTACTTGTGGTTCCTAGAGTTTATAAAAGTAGAATGAGAGGCAGAGCTTTACCCTCACTCCCAGCTCCGCCCCAAAACTAGCCTGTTTCTGCAGGAGGCTTCTTCCTGTTTAAAGCGAGGTTTTCCTTTCCACTGTCTCAAAGTTCTTACTCATAGGGGGTCATCTGATTGTTGGGGTTTCTATCTAATATCGTTCAGTCTTTACCTTAGAATATAAACCACCTTAAGCTGACTGTTGTTGTGAATTGGTGCTAATCAGAGCGGGTTAGTTAATTTCTGATACCAAAAATTGTTACCACCACTTAGAAAAAAATGCTTTATAGACATGCATTTTTCTGAACATGGCCTCTCATGCCTCTGTGAGTAGTAACTGTTCTAAAAAATTAAAGGTAGAGGTAGTGTGATGTCCAGAAGGGGGTCAGTGTGGATGAGCGGGTGCACAAAATGTCACACTTGGACAATGAAGTCTACTGTTTACATCCCTTTAAGCACCACTAGTGTTTGCTTTTTTTAATCTTTACTTAGGTGCATAAATTTTTTTAAAGAGCTATTGTTAAAGAGGTTTTGCATCAAAAACAATAAAAGAAAGTACAAATGACAAATGACTTCACTAGGCAGACCCGCCACAGAAATAATATCAAAGAGGTGGCAGTGAACAGCGCACACTCTGCCACCCACACATCTGACTTTATTCATTTCTGCCATTTTTTAATTATTCCCCACAAACTTGAACCATCTTCATTACAGCAATCTGTACAATAGTGTTGGACTAAAATGATATCGATCTCTGACTCTAAGATACAGTTGACTTACAAACTATATATAATATGTAAGAATCCTGCGCACAGGCTGACATATGGTGACAGCTGTTAGACGTGCAGACTGAGTGATGAACTGGGTCCTAAATCCCCTTTGTAGATGAGTCTCGGTGATGGATGCTTCCCTGAGAAAAATCTGTTGGGAGATCGCACACTGGCAAGCCACACGCGGATTGTACATCACTTTTGAAATGTCATTAATGACTGGTATGCCTGAGAGATAAAATGCCAAGCTGTTGGAGGTGTAGTTTGTGGAAGGAGGGGAGGCTACAACACAAACATTTACCATTACAGTGAACACCTCAGCTGTGGATTTTTTTTTTAAAAAGCTACAGCGTGCAGTAGATGTGTGTGTGTGTGTCACAGGAAAGGGGAAAGCAGCATCACACCCACACGGAGTCGAGCTAAAAGCTCCCAGAAATCACAGATCATTCAAACTGACAGAATTAATGTCATATACGCCGATGTACGCTGAGCTCAGCACCTCTGCGCTCTATCTGAAGCGGCAGTCTGAAAATAACGTGCACCAACTCGATAATTTGGATTTCTTGTGTATCACTCGTCATCCTAAGTGGCTATCTCGCATCTGCTGAAGGAGTCAGAACTTATTTTGTGCTGGGTTTCGCATGACTGCAGGTCGAAGCACCGCCGACCTCTCTGCTGATTGATGAGTGGTGGAAGGGAGTATATACTGTAGGTGACTCTCAACCATGTTAGTGCAGAGGCTGCTGTTTCTTTCACCCCGTGTTTAACAGCGATGGCAGATTTTTGTGCCAGATGTCAATATCTTCCATATGGATGTGCTTCAAAATGTATACACTCCCTTTCCAAACCGCGAAACCCCAGATGTGGAGACCTGTCACTCCATCAGCTGCACAAAGCGTTTCAGCACATATATATAATCCCATTAGTGTTTGCTTGCACTCTGTCAAATACAATTAAAAACACACGAGGCGAATGCCAAAGTAAACCGAACACATCGGATCCTGAAGGCTTGGGGCTGATACCGTGTCTTGTCATGATAATAAACAGATTTTCCTGGTTTGAGCTTACATGCTGCTTTTCATGGCGGACTGCAATGACAATCACTCAGTCAGCTCATATATCTGGGTATGCCTTAAACTGTGAAGAACAGAAAGGTTAATGGTTACTGTGTATTGCAAGGGCTATGTTCCTGAACAAGAGCTTCAGCTGGAGGACAGTCGGTGGGTGGACAGTGAGTAATCTGAGCTGCAGTTGTGAACTCTGGTTTAAGGTGACTGTGTTATCCTTCAGTACACAAGGCTTCAAGCTTCCAAAAGAAAAATGAGTGTCTCAGTTATGTTTAGTTTGTCTTTAATTTGCTTTTATTTAACTGGTTTTAGCACCTGAGCGACAGTTTAAATTAGTTTGCATTTCTGGCCACTTCTTTTTTAAGTTGAGGCTTATGTATAATGCATTTTGCTGACATTAAACGCAGCCACTGGTTTCTCTTCATTTGTGCGAGACACACAGTCTTTTATGTCCTGTGTCATTGCATTGTAATACAGCAACTAATACAGGGCACATTGCATTGCTTGATAATGTCAGTGTAACTGACAAAAAAAGGTCAGGCAAATGTGGTGTCCGGGTTACAGATCAGCTAACTCATTTCCAAATTTAACATGAAGTCACATTAGCTGATGAACACCTGGAACTTCATAAAGTCCAACTACTTGTACACAAGTTCAGCTGCTCGTTAATGCAATTATCAAATTAGCCAATCAGTTGGCAGCAATGAAATACATTTATGTATGCAGACATGGTCTAAACGACCTGATTAACTTCAAACTGAGCATCAGAATGGAGAAGAAAGGTCATTTAAGTGAGATGCGGGGCTGGTCTGAGTATTTAAGAAACTGCTGATCTACTGGGATTTTCCCAGCAACCATCTTAAGGGTTTACGGAGTCTGAAAAAAATAAAATACAGAGAGAGAGAGGCAGTTTTCTCTGCAAAAATTCTTTGTTGATATCAGAGGTCAAAGGAGAATGACCAGACTGCTTCAAGCTGATAGGATGGCAACAGGAACTCGTTACAGCCAAAGTATGCAGAAAAGCATCTCTGAATGCACAGCATGTTGTACCTTAAAGCAGATGGGCAAGAAGACCACACCATGCACCCACTCCTGTCAAATCTGCAGCGACTGTGTGATGCTTTCAAAAATCTCTGAGGAATGTTTCCAGCACCTTGTTGAATTCAGGGAACAAGCGGGACCAACCAGCACTAACACATCGTAACTGATGAAGTGGCCAGTGTGTGTATATTTTAAATGTAAAACACAATAACACACATGTTAACACTTTTTTTTCTAACTGCTACAGAAACTGGAGATTGAACCGCTGACCTTCCAATTAGTGAACAATGTGCACTCCCTCCCAAACCGCAGCCGCCCACACAGGCATACAAAATTAAATACAGACATATAGAGAATGGTTAACAGCGATGTACACTTTAGTAGGTTTGCTGGAAAATGTGTTGGATCGTGCCAAATCATTGGTATAAATCATTTTTGCAGATGATTGTATGTCGAAACCCTATTCGGAATGACTCCCTGGCCTGAAACAGCAAAATGAGTGGTGATTGGCCAATTTACAAGCACCTTACAAATGTGAACACGGACAGAGAGCCAGAAAAATATTTCGAGCCTGGTTCCCCTCTTTCCCATGCATTCCAGCTGGTGGTGCAGAGATAAGCAGCAGCTTCGGGAGATTAGCCTCGACCAACAAATATCACAGTAATTTCATGCTGGATTCTGTTATCTAATGATTACACATGATATAAACACATAACATTAGATTTATAAATGACTTCAGGCACTTAAGTGTTGTGTTTACATGCTCTCATAGAGACGGGCTAATTCCGAGTCTCCTTTATGTCTGAAGCAGCTGAAGTGACAGCGACTCGATGACTTTAGAAACCTTGTGATTCGGCTCACCGACTTCTCGGTATCTGACACTCTGATCACCAGGGCTTGTCAAAAATAATTCAATTCTGTCTTCAAGAGTTGCAGAAGATTTAAACTCTTCACTGACAGTCATTTGACATGGCTTTGTAACAGAGAAGCCGCTCACTCAACATGTCCTTGTAAAGAAACCTGACATTTCTCTTGAGAAAATAGAATTTCTCTCTTGTTTTGTGAAAACCCATTCTTAGATTAGTTTAAAAGATTTGTAAAAGAGAAGAAATGATATCTCCTCTGCTAGGCATAAAAAAATATTAAAAAAGCAAAAGAAGTTCCATCCATGTTTGACATCAGCCATATAAAGGGATATGGTTACACCAGCCAGATGACTTCCCAAAGCAGGCCCCTCTGATTTTCTACAAGATGGAAGTCCCAGATGTATATATGTGAGCTCTGTGCCAGAAGTCAAACACTTTCAAGGACAACTGTGTCTGTTTACTCCACGAGTGCCATCGGGCCTCGCTTTGATGTGCCAGCCTCCTAACTGGTTGACAGGGAGGAAAGAAGTGCAACTGGTTTCCTGTCAAATAAAATCTGTAAACAGCATTTTATTAATTCTAAAGACTCAGAATGCCTAACCATGCCATAAAACGTCTGCATCCCAGTGTTTTGCAGCAATTTCCAGCTATTCCTTTGTATACAAAGAAAAATGATCTTAATAATGCTGGAAAAGTTTAATTTATTTGGGACACTTGCAGATGCACAGCAAAGCTTATTAGATTTGGTTTACATTAGAACAGCAAAATCATATGCATGCTTGAATGCACAGCATGCTAGAGCCAGCCAGGTCCAATTGTTTCCTGCCCTCGCATTTCCTGCCTGATTTTCACCCATATCATTCAACTCAATGTAATCTTATTTGCATTATGCCAAATCACAACAGATGTCATTTCAGGGGGCACTTGACATAATAAGGTCAAGCTCTCTCACAATATTTCAGAGAGAAGCCTACTGCACGGCTTCCTTTGATTATAGCAATAACGGGGGGAAAAAAAACCTCCCTTTTATTAAGAGGAAACCTGTGCGCACAGCAGAAATCCATAAATCAAACAAATGTGTGTTTCAAATCTCTTGTTCCCATTTGTGTTTCCCCTACTGATGGCTGGGAGCTGAACAGAAGCAGTACATCAGTGTGGTTTCTCTTTCTCATGCAGTAAACAAGAAGAATTTCCACATAATCGGAGTTCCTGGGGCAATATCACATCCAAATGTACTACGTTTGCAAGATGAACTGCAGAACTGCTGAAGTTAGTGGGACTACAGTGATTCATACACACTGGATTTTTAACCCATTTAAAAGCCTCTTGATATGCGCACTCACATTTTATTTGCTGACCTCTCTGCATGGCTCACATTGGGAGTTTTTGTCACATTTATGCAATACTGAATGTGGGCTTCCTATAGTCTGTGAAGGACACCTGCTGACTAGATAAATCACACACACAGAGAAAGCTTCAGTGCCATAGGGCACTTTAAGCCAGTTAAAAATGTAAAGCTTCTCTGAGAAGCAGGCGGATGCAAGGCAGGCGGGATTCGTGGGCATTAAAGGCGAGCGTGAAGACGAGCCCTCCTCTCTTTCGCTCTCTCTCCTCGGGAGCGACACAGGGCGCTCGTGTGAAAAGCAGAGCGGTGTTTTTCACTGCGAGCAAATTTCCTGTTTTCTTTATCATATTCACGCGTCTCCCGCTTCCCGTTTTCATGGACACTAAAGATGATTTTGCCGTCAGCGTTTTCCTCTCCCCTCTGTAGTTTTGTCTCTGATCAGTCACATGACAGGAACAGGAAAAGAGGAACCATTTGCAAACAAATAACTTGTCAGAGTCTTAGTTTTAGCGCACAGGAGGGACTCAAGGGAATTTAAAAATAAAGGCTTTCACAGATATAACGATTATGGTAAGGCGTGTGCGGAGTCGCTGTGTGGTTATATAAAATGTGCATGAGCAAAGTTCCAGTGGAAATTCAGTTTAGATTCAATTACAGTAATAAAAAAAGGAAAGTGAAACACACATGAATGAAAAGAATGTACAAAATGTTTCAACTTTTTTTGGTGGCGAGGGTTAAAATTAAGAGCAGCTTGAGGATGCAGCTACACTGTTACTGTGTTACTGGCTGAGGTCCAAGACTAGAGGGCTCAGAAATAGCACCGTATATCTGCCGAAGGACGGGAGGCCAAGCAGGCCACGGAACAGACCTGCTCTTTGGATGTGAAGTCAGTCAGCCACGGGCTCTGACACGCTTCCCTCTCTCCCTCTCTCTCCCAGCTTCCTCTGTCATCTGGACACAAGGCCGGGCCAAATCCAGGCGACGGGCTGACTGGCAGCCTGGCTTTGATTTCATTGTTACTACATAGGTGGATGACATCCACCACATCCCTGTCCTCTCCACTGTTGGGGGAGAAAAAGCCTTTCCAACATCCTGCCAGAGGAGGGCTGCAAACATAAGGATGCCACAGCAAGCCATCTGGGCCAGCTTCCTATGTTTAAAACCTCTGACCCTGACTAAACCTTCCTGTACCTGCCACACAGGCACACCGGACAGCTTAACTCTTCCTTTGTGGCAGTGCCTCTTTTTTTTTTTTCTTTTGGACTTGTCATCATTTTTATAACTGAGATATTGCTTCCTCCACTGAGAAGGGAAGCAAGTACATTCTGGTAAATGCTTTGCCTCTGTTTCTGGCAATGATGATTTTGTGTGGAAGAATCTAAAATGTTCCTTTTACAACTAGCTGCACAAAAAAAAAAAAAAAAGCCAACATTAGTGCCAAAGATTAGCACAATCCAGCCCTGCTGTGATGGCTTGCATGCTCATAAAAATCACGCTGTGCCTCTTTAGAAGCCAAACGTTAAGGAGCTCCTTTGCTGTGCTCGTTACCTGATTCGTGCAGACTCTGGCCATAAACAAGTCTATGCTGCTGTCGTGTCAGATCTCCCGGCAAACTAAATCACCGCAGCAGCTTAAGATGCCGGAGAAAACAAGGGCAAAGTAGGGAGCACTGGGTCAGCAATTATGGTGCTGAGTGCCTAAAGGGAGGGAAGCTGGCAATTTCCTCAGGCTTTGCCAATAGACCCTTTCCCATGAACCTCAAGTGACCTCCAATGCACAGCAAGTACTGTGAGTGACCAATAATATGCTACATGGACAAGTCACAACCCTAAACCCGCACAGCTGCCCGAGCCTGAGCAGCAGTTTGAAAGTAACAGCGATGGCGACTCTAGTTAGAATTACAAGAGCTCCAAATTATGTTTGTTTCTAAGCAACAGAGGCACTTTGGAGTGCTGTAATATAACTGCGATACAGGCACTGTGTCCGAGGAGCCGGTCTCTGCCTTTAGAGGTATCAGGCCACGGATGCCACAAAGGAAGAATTTTCCTCCTGCGCCTCACAACGTAACTTACAATAAATGTCGTCACTGCCTCGTACGGCTGTTGGATCCCATGCAATTACTTTTGCATTACCGTGTCATGACAATTTGTGAAGTCAGCACATTTGTAGCTGTGAATTAAAAACCCCTGATTATTCTGGACTCTCTCATTTGATCATCAACCTGTCGCCCCGTAGAATGACACCCAGCTGACTCGACAGATTGCGCACGACTCCTCACAATTGTTTTTCTTTTTAATGTCGATTAACAACGGCAGTGACACAGCACTCACTCGTGCAGTTGTATAAGCTCTTCACCTACCATGGGTGGCTCTGTACACTCAGAGACTCACAGTTCAAGTATTCAGCCATCAAAGCGTCGCTAAAATGCTGTCCTTGTGATGGACTGCAACATGAAACTCAGGCCTGGGTGAACATGAGAGACAGGAGGAAAATCAATAGGTAAAACCTCCTCTGCACAGTAATTATTCTGTGGGAGAGATTTTTTTTAAAAGAGTGCAAAGAAAATAGAGCCCACTGAAACATTTCATTTGCACAGCAGGGACACTGAAATGACCATGGAGGTATGGTTCTGAAAAATCCCTTCATGGCCATTTGTATAACTCCTCTTTTTCATACGACAACTCTATTGATTTTGAAAAGGTGCTACAAGAAGGGCTGAACAACTAAGAATAACCATTCTTTTCTTGTTGTGGGCCAATGGAACCATTCATACAACAAGAGAAAGGCTGATTTTTCTCTTTTTTCATTGTTAACACACAATTATCTGTCAGTTTATACATCACCAACTGAGTGCAACATGATGAAAGTACTGAGTTAATTTTCTATTTGAACTGTTTTGACATCACCTGTGGCTTTGTAGCAATTATTTAGCTACGAACAACAAGTGGGTCACAACCTCCCTTTTATCAAGGCAATCTGTTAACCCATCAGCTAGCTCACTCTGGGAGCAACAACCAATATTTTTGGGCTTCCGATGTATCAGGATGTCCGGACGGTGGACACCGGATAGCTGATTCATATTCCTGTTCCATCTGTCAGTCGCTGAATGCACATGTGACGATTACAGCTACATGTAGAAATGACAGGTACTTTAAAACCAGAGAAAGCTTCTGGAAACCAAAAATCTCGTCCCTTGCCTACAGACTGCAGACTGTGAATGCTGTAGACTGCTCCTTAGATTGTCTGTGTGGGCCTATTTGTGTATGTATTTGGGTTTCTTGTTTGTTTAAATACGTTTTAATGCGTTAATGACCCGTTAATGAATGTTTTTTTTATGCCTGCAACACCTTTGAGCCTCCAATTAACTGAACTAAAACTCTATTGGCAATTTGGAAGTTGGAATGGCAAAGTCTTTTCCCATCTCGTAAATGGATTGACATTTAAGTGTTTTTATAGTATTATTAACATCTTCATGCCACATTTACACATTCACAGACATTCATATAGTGCTTTATGCAACATATGAAGCATGCTTATCTATCAAACATACATACTGATAAACACTTTTGGGCATTTTGGGGTTCAATATTTTGCCCAAACACACTCACAGCCAAGACCGTAGGCAGCAGGGCTGCTGTGGGTGCTGGAGCGCCCCCTGTTGCAAAAGGGAGACATCACCAGAGCCACTGAATGGAAGAGTCCGTACCACAAACAAGAAAAAGGTCCAATGGGCCTTTCTCTTTGTTACAGCAATGGCGGATCATGGAGTCTCGCAATAGTTCCGGTTAGCGACACACGCTAGCCGCACCATAGAGATATAGCAGCACAGAAGTTTTTAAAATGTAAGAAACAAGTTAAAAAAAAAACTAGTCTGCTTGTTATCAGAACACATTCCAACTGCCAAGTCAAATATTATCCATATTTGGATAGGTTCTGGTCAGCTGTGCGCAGTTTCATTGTATATCTTGAGTGCCGTGGAAGATAGGTATTCTTTTTAATGGTTTTATAATTAATCTGTTTACCTGTGTGTGTGCCTGACATGAGCCCACTGTGAAGTTTAATTACTGTTGCATCTGTTAAAGTATTGTGTGTAAGCCTGTATACTATAAGGACCAGTTCAGTTCAGTTTTGGCTGTTTATTCTTGTCTGCTGTGTGCAGCAGAGTCTGGTGAGTAATATTAGAATATGACAAGACAAATATAATAATATATATTTTATACCTTAGACCCTAGTACCCCGTCGCCTGCCTGTCTAATTCAGCACCCCCAACTTCAAGGCCCTTCCCACGGCTGATTTAGACTTGTGCAGTGAATCTTTGGACAGCCTACGACATAACCTACGTAAATGGCCAATGCCGTTGCCAGCACTCATCCTTGTGCGTGTGTGATATGTTAGTTTCCTTGTGATTGTGTTCCGGTGTTTTATATGCCAGCCACAATAGAAACAAATAAAATACTGGGATGTTTTATTCCTCCTGGGCCCCCGCTCTTTGTTGTGGTTAGTTTTGGTTTTTGATGGGTTTTAAAATTGCTTTTATTTTATTTTTTTTGGAGGCAAACATGTTTGTCTCTCAACTTTTTTCCACTTCCTTGTCATTTTCCTCACGTCCGTTCCAATTTTTGATTTCCGTTCTGCAGTCTCCCTCCAGGAATTTGATGAAACGTGAGTCCTTATGTTAAGGCAGCGATTATGATTCCCTTAGTTCCCTCAGTTACTCTTCCATTGAGCTAGACATCAGGTTGTGGCATAAGTAGTGCTGTAGGGTTTCAGAGGGGTCTACGATTATGACCCACCTATGGTGTAAATTTAAAATAGAGGTATAAATCCCCCATTAATCCCCTGTCACATTGGAGGACAGGGGATAGAGCAATCAAACTACTTCATGAGCCACGCGGGAGTGAGCTATTCATTTTCCCAAGGGGGCCTCATGAGAAACTGGTATTGTTGTGGAGGGCTGCACCAATAAACCTATAAAAAGATAACATTAACACTGAGCTAAACTGAGTTCAGCTTTTTGGCCCAGGTTTTCATGTGGGCCCTTAAGAAAATCCTTTTTGCCACCCCCGATAGTCGCCCCCATGTGTGCAAATGTCCAATTAATAAAGAAGACGTGCACCACATACAGAGTAAAAGGGAAAAATCCAAAAGTCCCTCGGCTCGTCTCTTGGCTCGGCTAATAACATTCAAAATGGGTGGTGAGGATGGTCACTGTATTATCTCACGGCGGCATTACTGTATTATATTTTTACATGAAAAGCATGTGGGGATCACTGAAGTGACTAAAGCTCATCTTCACAGAGAGATCGGTTGTTACTGAGATGTTGCCTCCAAAACCACTAATGTCACTCTTAAGGTGGTATTAGAAATGTCGGGGTATCATCAGAGCTCTTGGGATTTTGTGCTATAACAGCTGATCCAAGAGAAGATAATGAATGAAATTCAAAAATGTCAACAAAGAGACAAAATAGTTTAATGGAAAAGTGGCGCCTCTCCAAAAGTGAATAGTTCTCTTTAAAATAGTTATTTAGATGTTTACATCGGGACCAGAACAGTGGCCAGTGGATACTGCAAAGCAATGCAACTAGCATGACTAGAAACTGGGCATTGAAAACATGCAGGGGTCAGATATTTGAAAACAAAAATACCACAGATGGTTTCCATCAACTTTCTAACACCAACTTGGACACATATTTGGCCTCTGCTTCAGATTCCTGGTGTTGAAAGAGCTTATCTCTCAATTCTTGTTGTATTTGGGGTATTTGCGCTGTAGCATAATGAGAAAGTGAGTGACCAGAGCCCCAAATGCCCAGGGGGCCTCACTGCTCCATGCCAGCGATGAGTGAGCCACTGGACTCCTTATTTATTTGGACTTTACTGCAGCAGCAGCATTCCTCTCAGAGGAGGCTCTCTAGCTGACAGAACAAGATATTCAAGAACGGACACCGTGGACCGCAGAGTCCTGAGGTTGAATCCTGAGATCAGCACTGAGAACCAGGAGGGGGTATTGTTAGCTAAAACAACTCAACCTCTATAAGGGTACAACTAGAATAATACCCAAAGTTGAGAGTCAGATTTCTGGGATGATCTGATCAAGCAGAGGTATGCGTACAGAAAACACTCTGCTAAAAGCAATATCAACACTGTGCACCCAAGACAGAGAGCAAGCCAAAGATCATTTGGCTCAGAAGCTCAGGTTTTCTTTTTTTGTTTTCTCTCTTTTTTCTCATATGTGGCTCATTTTGACTGGAAAGGGTTTAAAAAGCCAATTATGGCGCAACAAAATGAAGGAAATTATGAGGAGAGAATGAAGGAATCAGTGACTCGCTATTCATTCCAACGCTGTCAAACAGCAGCAGAAGTTTCCCCCGTGATGTCTTTCTTAAATAAGACAGAATTTCTGTGATGAATGTCTTTGCACTGCTGTAATTCAAACCAGAGGCAGAGCGTGACAGCTAGATGGGATAAAATGACTCGGGCAGGAGCTTTTTTAAATGCAGCTGCTGCGTAGATTATCTGCTCTCCCCATCTTATGACAATGACTTCTGGGCTGGTGGGTCTACAATTGACTCACCTTCAATCTCTCCCTCTGATCATAATAAGGGCAAGTCTGTGATCTGGTTACAGTTACATCAAACTCAGAAATGGCTTTTTAATGTCGCGCATTTGAGAAAGAAAGAAATCTGGGGAGTGTGGGGTTAGGAGGGTTAAGAAAAGCCCTCAGGCCAAAGACGTGCATAATCTTTCAACACACGACTTTGTTTTGTTGAATTTATTTGATGAGAGAGATTTATAAGTGAGACAGACAAAGATCTCTGATGTTTCTGTCTTGGATACTGTTTCACGAGTGGGAAAAAAAAACAAGAAACACTTTGCTTTAACTCCACATCTCCAACACCTCAAGACCATATTTAGCCCTCAGCAAGTCTGCATCCTATATAAAGCAGCTGAGCATAACACGACGCTTGACTTGATTCCAGTCTGAAGTGATTTCAAAAAGCAGCAATTCTGAGCTTCAAACTGCCATCTTTCTCCCACCTCTCCGTTTCAGAGTGCCAATCAATCCTGTAAGTTCCCACTGTGAGACTTGAAAAATGCCTCCAGGTTAGTTCTTCGACATTCTGTTTCATTTTTATGCTTTCTGTACCAGTTGAGAAGCAGAGGGCCTCTGTATGGATGAACACCCTGCACATTAGGCTTGTGAGATGAGGAAAACATTATACAGAACTTTAAAAATTCAAAGGTCACATTTTTATTTAGTGGGAATGAAAACTCCGGTTTGTTTATTGTTCTCAGTGGATGCACGTGACCCAACCGGCACAGCTCAATGACATTAATGAGAAAAGTAATCTCTCCATATGGTGACTGCCCCTCACAAAAAGTTCTTCACAGACAGCTGCTCACCAGCAACTGAACAACTCAAACATCCACATTCAGTCATTTACGGAAAGCTGCGAGCATTCTCAGCCGTAGATGTTTCATACACCTAATTTAAACCGTGCGCAGAGGACCAGCGTGCTTTGGATTATTTAGACACCGCCTGGCTGAACTTGTTTGACTTTAAGACACACAAGTGACAATGGAAGACATGTGCAGGCAGAGCTTTTTGCTTTCCACAAAAAACAGAAGATTGCAGAGAAAAGATCTGGACCCTCACCGACACATGGGAGCCCAGTGAGCTCTACATACACAGCTGATGCAAAGTCACTAAAAGTCAACTCAACTGAATCCCCTGTGTTTTTATATCTCCTGAGATTAAGGCACCATCAATTAACAGCTACATCTTCATCAAACACAACAACAACATGCCTCCCCCTAGTGCCTATCTGCATGTAGACTTGTTGAGTCTTACACCCTACCAAAAGATGTGCACTCTTAGTGCTTTTCAAAAGGACTGATTAAAAGTGGGTTAAAGTTTTTACGCACAAACTTTGCAGCTAATAACAGGCTGATAACACAGGAAGTAGCCCCTACGCACAAATGCGCACAATTAATATCCACCTGGCTTCGTTCAAACCTCGAGTAAAACTTAAAGCAACTTAAATTAAAAGCTCAATCCACCTCACAGCAGAGGAAAGCCGGTGTAAACCTTGAGTGCAACACCTCACTTTGTTTTTCGTTTTAAAAAAAAGTTGCGCTCAAAACTTCCACCGTGACTGAAGATGTCTCCTCACCTGAGGCGTATGCTAGTCCAATCCAAGTCCGACAGAACAGCGTAAAGTCTGTCTTCATCTCCAGATCTCCGGTCCAGAAGTGCACAAGCTTGAGCTGAGTTTCTCTCTCTTTAAAAAAAAATTAGAAGAATAAAAGAAAAAGGACAGGTTGGTTTTAACAGGCTCTTAGTGGAGAAGCTGGTTTCAATGAAGGTCCTTGGATGGGGTTAAGGGGGGGAAACTCAGGTGAACGCTGTCTGTCTGTGGGCTGCTTTGCGCAGAGAGGACATAGCCGAAGTGCTGAGGAAAAGGAAAAACACACACACACCACACACACACACACACTTTTCCCCCTCGTTTAGTTTAAAAGGATGCATAAGGCACTGAATGGGATTTTCAACGATTTCCCTTTCCTTTGCTCGTGACGGGAGCGCATCCACATCCACCCACCCAGTTCATAAAACAAGCTGAATTGGAGAGGGGTGTGAGCGTGTGAGGTGGTCTGTACGGGCTAGGGAGGTGGGGTGTGGGGGTCAGCCAAACATCCATGACAAAGTTCCTTCCTGCAAAGTCCTGCTCGTTTCATCCCACTGTATTAAAGACTTTTAGAACTGCCACATTATATGTGGAGGATAATAAAAAAGTGCAATAAGAGCACTGCAATATTGGAGCTGTGGGTTTTCCCATTTGTTGCGTTGCTGCAGAACCGTTTGGCATTGATTTTATGTCATGGATTTTTCCCAAAGCATTTAAAGTCGTCCTGACACCTAAATAGCTCAGCAGGTAATCCTAATACCATCAGAAATTCTTACAAAGCCACCACGGGAGCACTGCAGTCACCACAGGAAGGAAACAAATGCCACTGCGAGATAAAGCAACAGAGGCAGGCTGCAGACAACTATAAGAATGTAAGAAGGAATGGTATTTTCTATGTTGATCAAAAATAGGCTCAAAAAATAAAAATGTTTTTAAATCCTTCTGACACCAAACTGTCAATGCAGTTTTATGTGTTTAGGTCAAATGCTGGTTGTTAATTTGATGTAAAGGAAAGATCTCTTCTGGCATGCTTCTGGACACAAATTCTTCCTCATGTTAAACAAACATAAGCTAAGGGAGTGCCTCTCTATTAAGTGTCCGTAATAACTCATCCAACGGGTCAGATGTAAGTAATGATGCCTCCAAGACTAAACTGCACAGAGTTTCTTCCAGGCTTGACCAAATCCTGTTAACCCCCACCACCCACCCATCCATCCTCCTCGGGGAGTCCTCAGAGTGTGAATAAAAGTCATGTACTAGGAGCACAACATGCCCGTAGCGAGCCGCTATCAGTCCCGTTTTATCTTACAGGGAGGGATTTGGAAAATTGAAAACCTGTGTACCATAAGTCAGAGAGGGCAGAAGGGGGTGTGTGCTTGTGTAATCGTGCACACGCACAGAGATGGGGCTTCAGGTGCAGGTGTGTGCTTTATCTGTGAACTGTCAGGGTCACCTTTGCAGTGGTCAGACAAACATCGTATGGAAAGTGCAGAATAATCAGCGCAAGTCCAGTCAGATATATATAATAATGTGCTGCTTCACCACTTGGAAATCCATTACAGCATTAATGTGTCTCCGGACTCCTCCCTAGCTGTGCCTTTAGAACAGTCCACACATTAAGCAGCAGCTGTTGATGAGACATATGAGAAATCATATTTTTCCTTGATATGAACATGGTGTGATTTTCAGCCGCTCCTCAGCTATGAAGAGCCTGACCTCAGGGAGAGAGCTGAATAACAGGGAGTCAAAGGATCATTGTTTGTTATTGTGGGCATGCGTTTCCACTCCGGATCCCTTACGGCAATCCACCTCTCTGACCTTAAAACACAATGTTGTGATTGAATGGTTGTAATTAAAATGTTCCCTCGGTTTCAGGCCGGCAGAGCCTTCGGCTTCACAGAAAAATAAACACACTAAATTGTGATGATAGCCTAACAAAGCGCTGTCCAGGGAGTTACTACATCTCATTACGAATATAAAACAGATAATGTCATAAACAAATGAAAAACACTTGAACAGCCAATTCAATAAGAAATCCGCACACATAAGCCATTCAGGCAACAGCGATAGCAAACAATAGGCTTTACGCAGGATGGCACAATCGCCTCTGCTGTGTCAGATGAAAAGGTTTCAGTTTATAATTCGTCCGACCCCTGAGAGACAACCGAGGGCTCAAGGACTCGTCCTTGAAGTGCCAGCACTCCATCCGGCCCATCCTCAGGTCAGGAAACAGATTACAGCTCTACAGCTACTATCATAGGAAGGATGTGGAGCAAGCGTGCAACCCCCTCACTCTTTCGCCGAAGTTCATGCCCATGGGCCTCCACGCTACACTGCACTTTTGCCAAGCTACTTTGAAGAAGCTGTTACAGTTCAGCAGAGTTCCTTTGGGTTTGTTTTGATTGTGGTAGCCACCATTTCTCAGCATTTGTAGATCATGCCAAGTTACGGTGCCCTCCTGACTGTAGGAGCAGCATGGTTTGCGTTTAAATTATTTACAGTGTAATCAGGTTAGCAGTGGGACAAGACAACTCTCTCAGCTCAAGGCAGATCCAAACTTGAATCTCAATCTCAGATTTGTTTATTTGCAGCTTTTATCCTTTTTTGCTGAAACTTCTTGTAGACAACTTGTATACAAATCACACAGGCTCATGCATAGACCTCCCCAAATCATTCAGTTCAATTTAGTTTCATCTTATTAATACTTGTGATTTGGCGCTGAGGTGCTTTATATTAAGCAACGATCAGACAAGTCCTTATGACAAAGAACTTGGCGACAGTGAGAAGGAAAAACTGCCTTTCACTTTCTCTTGACTTAGCCACTCCATAATCATTCCCGTTCTTTATGAGGAGACATGGAAGGTATGTAGCTACTGTTGGGTATATTTATTTTTGATGCCACTGTGGTGCAATGGCTGTGTGGAGTTTGCATGTTCTCCCACCTGTGACTATTATGTGTCTTCCTCCCACAGTCCAAAATTGGCCGTAGGTGTAGTGGTCTGTGTCTCTGTGTCACCTCTGTAGCCTTCTCCAGAGTATACTTTGCTTCTTGCCCTGTGACACCCAACCTAAATCCAGTAAATAAGGGAAAACAGTTGGATAGATGTGCTCTAATAGAAATGTGAGTTTCTTTAGTGTTTAGTATTTATACCACTTTCTACTTCTCCACTCTTTACTTGACTACATGTATCACAACCATATATCACATACAACCAGCAGATTAATCATTAAAAACTATAAGAAAAGAGTTTTTAATACAGCAGTATAATCCTGCTTGAGGGAGATTATTTATATTTAGGGGCCTGCTCTCATTAACTAACAATACTTAAGTGAAATTTTAAATTCAGACTTTTATTTGTAACAGATTGATTTCATCATGTGGTTTTAGTGCTTCTATTTAAGTAAATATAAGAAAAAGGCGTAAACATTTCCACCATGATGGTGGTCTGCACCAAACATCCCTGTTGTTACTGTGACTGAGCACTTCTTATCTTTGATTTGAGTGTCCAGGGCACATCTTTCTTTCCCTTTGTCTCCCTTTGTCAAATTGTCACTTTGGTTTAATCTTCCTTTTAGACAGTAAATCCAAGGTCAAATTTCTGTAGTCTTTCTTGTAAATGCATGCCCTTTGACACCAAACAACTAGAAAGAGTTACAGTACTTTCAGATTCTGCTTTACTTCCCATCAATATCGGTGTTCCCTTTTTTTTTCCTCTTGTCCTTTTTCCTTTTTTGGAGTGGTCAGTGCCGCAGAAACTGGCAGCTATTTGAAAGCTGCGCCACTTGTGGAAGATTTTTCTTACAGTGGAATGATTTATTTCAAATTATTTTTGAATCCCTCGCTGCTCAAGGACATTCACAATCTTCTTTTTTCCCTGAAGACCTTGGAGAGCTCTTTAGATGTTGGCATGCTGATATGAACAGATTTGAACAGCTAAGAGAACAGCAGAGGTTAGATAGTTCAAGTTGTTATGAAAAGTTATATTTTTTGACTTTTTCCACCACTGTTATTCAGTTGCAACTGAATATGTTAAAAAGGTCAATAATTTCCAGAGGGTGTACTTCCTTTTTCACAAAACTAAAACTGAAGCAGATTTAAGAGGAAATGGTGAGGAAAGCTAGAAGTAATGACTTTTTACACAATTGCGTTTCTCGAGTTTTAATAATAAAATATTAAATAGTGTCGCTTTGAGATACATAGGATACCCAAAGGCTCTGTAGAGCTGAGTGTCCCATTAAACAGACTGGCCACTGTTTAGCTCTATTACCATTACATTGCCTAACATGTTTTAATTACAATAAGAAACATCTTGTAGTATATAGATGTATATCACACCCAAAAGGCACAAATGTGTTCCACAGAGTCAAACAGAATGACCTGTAAAGAAGAGAAAAACAAGAATGTAAAAGGTTTACTTCATCATTTACAGCAATGTCGCTAAACCTGAACACGTACATAAAAGAAAGTGTGTGATAACAGCATGATGAATGCATATTCCGTGTAGCACAGTTCCCCCACCGGTCCAGTTTATTGTGCCACTTTCCCAATCAGGAGGAGCAGGCAGCAGCATCCTGCTTCAGCAGAGTCCCCCTGAGGCCTGTCCAGAAGACCCACAGGCAACCACACTGTCACTGTTTATCTGACCTTTCACCTGGCGGGAGGAAACAGGACGTCGGTGCTGTCGTGTGTTTGCAAAGATAACCAAAAGCCCGCCTGTTTTCGCTGTGGAAGTGTCAGCGATGGCTCGCGCGTTTAAACAAAAAAACATAAAATAAAAAAATTCCGGTGCAGGCGAGTCAGCAACCCTCCACCGCGTCTCCTGTTAGGATAGCTTTGGATTCACATCAGTTGCAGTGTGCAGTTGCAAACTTTGCTTTGATGATGCTTAATAGCATCCTTGATTGTTTCAAGTAGGGTTGGGTTTGCACTTCCACAGCGTGTGGCGTTGTAGAAAAGAATCAAAGGCAGTGTTTGAGGAAGAAAAAGTGATTCGGTTTATTTGCATAAGCACTTTATACACGAGGAAAGGAAATGACTGAACGTGCACTTGGTGTATGTACACAAGGACATGAAACGTAAGGAAAGAGAGTGGACAGGAGGCATAAGACTGCTTTTTAGCATTTTCCTAAGCTAAGAAAATTAAACTCATGATACATGGCTTCAAAATTAGGCACATACATAATGAATAGAAACGAATAAACAGATTGTGTAGGAAATAGAAAGAACTCAATCACATACAAAATCTTGTAATAAAGTGCATAATAACCTCACCCTGACTGAACTTGGTGATTTTACAAGTCAGTCTAAAGATAGTCTGACCTGGCAATTATTCCAATTATCATAGAAAAACTCATTTATCTACATCTATTAAACATATCTGTTGAAGACTGAGTATGCCATTAATGTAATTTGATGCATCTAAGCTAGAGCACAGCGTTTTAATACTGCATTTAAGCTAATTTGTCCATAAGCCTTGGCACGATGATTACTACAAAGTGGATTTTTTTTTTTTACTTTGATGAGTAAGACAATTTTCTGAACATTCTAAAGCTTTTAAGATAGAAAACAGCATCTGGCAAAATCAAGTCAGAAATTTGTAAAAAGAATGTTTACGTCACGCTGATTCAAATAATGGCTGATAACCGTGTTGTGTGAGAAAGCATTGATTGATTGCAGCGATATCAGCCGGACAGAGCGGCAGGAGGGTAGTGGAGGAGCTTTATGGGCTGAGGTTTGTGGCGGCTGTCTGTAATGCACGGGCTAAAGAAGGGGAACGCCTTGCCCCTCGGCCCGTTGGCGAACGAGTAGAGCAGACTCATGTCGTCTGCGTTGTAGAAGGAGACCCTCCTCTCGTCGCAGTCCAAGAAAACCCCGAGCCTGTGCGGGGAAGATCTGACCCGCAGCCTCTCCCACGGCTGCTTTCCCACCGAGTACTCGTTCCCGTTGCGCAGCCGCAAGGTCCAGTAGCCGCTTTCCGGGCTCAGCTTGATCCGAGCGTGCCTGTTGACATTCTCCAAGGCCACTCCCAGGTCCCACTTAGGGCTGGTGCCCACTTCTACCTCCCAGTAGTGTTGACCCGACTGGAAGCCCTGGGCAGCCAGAATATTGACGCACTGGAGGAAGCGCTTGTTGTGGTTCACGTGGTGGGTCATGGCGTTAGATTCAACCGCCACGGTCTTGTCTCTTGAGACTTGAATGCTCGGGTGTGCTGTGTCGACATCAAACGTCAACAGGGAGGGACCTATGGGGTGAAACAATTTATTGGGAGATAAAATTACTCTAATAAATTCAGATTTTTACGCAAAAAACTCCAAAACAACCCTTTCAGAGCATGACAATGGTGCCACTCCTGTTTCCACCTCAATAGCTCATTATAACACTCCACTCATTTTCCCTTAATTACTCCCATTATTGACTCAGAACCAGTTTTCAGCTCCAGTCATTTTGTGTCTAATGAAGCATCGGGGGGAAATTACCTGGTTTCAAAGATTTGAACATCCTCCTCCATGTGATGTATTGTAAGGGAGCCAGGTATTTGTTACTGAAAGCATTTATATCAAACTCCGGGGCAACATCCACCTGCGCACATGGTCTGTGCAAACAAAAAGAACACAGAATTCAGATCATTTGCTCTCAGCGTAAATTACTCTAAATGTCACATGAGCACGATGTGCGCAAAAACTGTCACGAGCAATTAATCGGTCACAACACGGAAATGAACGCTTACCTTAGCGCTGGGAGCTAATGAGAAGAAAAGAAAAAAAAGTCACGTTAACAGCTTGTTTGAAACAGGTTCGTGAAAAAACATTAATTCCCAATTAGATGATTTTATAATATCAGACAATAATATAAATAGGGTCACATCATTTTCAATTCCCACCTCAGTCAGTACGATGTCCTGGGTGGCAGTGCTGGCCTCCTGCAGCGCTTTTATATTGTCCTCCAGCTCCTTCGCTGCCTGCTCCGTGACCTCCAGGTGGTGCTGGACTTTCACCAGCTCCTCCTCCTGCTCCCTCCTCAGCTGCTCCAGCGTACAGGCTTCCTCATCGTGCAGGATCTGATGGAGAGCTTGGAACTCACTTTTGACACGCGCCTGGAGATCTGCCGCGACCCTCTGAGAGGGAGAGGGATGATTAACGTTATAAGAGCGGGACTCTCAGTGTCGTGCCACGCGTTTACTGAACACGTGGCTTGCTTGCTTAAAGCTCTAAAAATCTTGCAGAACAACACACATCTCCAGAGATACAAACAGATGGGAATGAAGTCACAATTAGCATAAAAGCTCCATGTGTCTGACAAGTATTGCATAAAGAAGGAAACGATTTCCTTTTCATCATCTCAGCCCAGCGTGTGCGGCTAAAATTTAAGCTCTTATCCCACATCTGTCTGCCTCACTTTGGATGTCATTTTGTTTCCGTCGCTCCTGCTTTTGCACAGTTTGTCACGTTCTGCGCCACTAAATATGCACGTTAACATGCTGTAAACAGCCATTAGAGAGGGCCGTGCTTGTTCTTATTTCTTAAGTGCTGCCATTCCTTTGGATTCCCACATGAGCGTACCTTTATAATATTCATCTTTTCTTTGTCTCTGTGAATGCTGTTGATGAAGTCCTGCTTCCTCAGGCGGTGGCTCTCCAAAGTCTCCTTCAGTTGTTTCTGCAAAGTGGTATGCAAATCTAATCAGCGTGGGGGATAGGAACACTAAAGCAAAGAGACTATGCAGAGAATGAAGGAACTCGATAACGGTAAAGGGGGGAATAATTAACGACAAGAAGTAAACGCTATTCGAGACACAGGCCCATCTGAGAACTTTGCTTTTGTGCTGTTGTTGAGCTGATCTGCATCACATTCAGAGGTTTTTCTTATATTCTGCATGTATTGAGGAGGAAACATCATAATACATTACAATCTAATGGAATCTAGTACAACTACAGCACAAAACACAGCCTAGAAAGAACACAACATTTTAAAAGGTCCCATATTATGGAAAAGCATTTTGATTGTGTTTTATTATGTTCTTAATCCACTTGCATATGTAACATAAAAACTGCGAAAATACACCTGTCTAAAGTTTGGACTAGTGATGTCATCAGAAAAAAAAAAAAAACCCTTACACAAAAAACCCCAATAGCAAAATCTGCAATACTACTCATTTTTTGCAGAGTATGTACCAACATGGGGATGCATAACTACAAACTACAACACCAAAGATGGCGGCTAGTGCAGTTGCAGTAATAGCGCCAGCCCGACTTGCGAAGAAAAGTAGTAAGAGTCGAGTACGGAAGCACTTGAGGTAGATGACCAAGGGTTGGAACTACATTTTTAAAAGATGATATGCAAACGATGCTATCTTGACTTTCACACCAAGTGTGGAAATGCTTCAGAGAAGAGGCTAAAAGATAGACATCTACATATGCTTACATTCATATTACGCAACAGCATTGCTGTTGTGAAATCAACTGTGTCTAAAGTTAAATGCTTGAGCTTGTGACGTTAGCAGGATACTTAGCAACCATGCTAACACTTCTGGTAACCAAATATATTGGTAACATTTTCGTGTCATTCTGAAATGACACGGACACAAAGGATTAGGGTAACGTCTGTGTTTTTCTTTTTTAATTTGAATTGAACTGAGTTTTAAGAATCAGGTAATTATGCTGGTACTGGTACCGACTACTAGACTTCCAGGAAAGCTAAAGAATGTACTGCCGAGGATGAAGACAGTAGCAACATACACTGAAGCCAAAATGTCCTTTTTTGTTAAATATAAGCTACATTATAAATTTTTTGACTGCTCTGCTTCAGACTGAACTGACAAAAACAGGTATTTTTACTGCAAACATATGACTGTGCCATCTTAATTAGAGCCAACCCAATATAGGTTTTTAAGACCAATACTGATATTTTGTGATTTAAAAATCAGATATATCAGCTGTTATAAATGCTGATAGTCATCAATCAGCAAATAGCTGACATTGGCTAATAATAGTGATAAAGCTTAGATTAAGCTGAAGTTCAAACTAATATGAAATGGGATCATTATTAAGGAAAGAAACTGGCTTAAATGTTTATAGCCTGAAACACATGTTAAGGTATGTAAAGTCAGAATTATAAAGGGTGTGGGCCCCATTACCTAATTGGAATCACTGAGCTGGAGTTCTCAACCATGTTTGTGTTGTTGGTCATGATGATCCATTTTTTTTATTTTAATGCAGTTATCTTACCAATATTATGGGTTATTATGCTGTTAGCTGGTGTAACAGCTCAAGAAGGCCTGCGCTCTATTTGCACGCATCTATGCGCACGCAATGGACCTACAGAACCTACACAGGCACACAGCCGATAATTTAGTAATCAAGTATTTTGTTCACATGTGGTGTCTTTTGGCCTAAAAAAATAATTAAATAAATAAATTCTAAAATTCAGGTGACTTTACAAACCAGTGGTTGATGCTGCCATGGTCTGTGGTTTGTTACTTTAGCTTTTTATGTTTTGTATGGTTTCCAAAAAACAAAAGCAACAACAACAAAAAAAAAAAGACAAGTTGACAAGTTCATTTGTCAATCGGGAATCCTTAGAAGTACCTGTACTTTTTATGTTAAGTGAAAGTAACCAGCTGAGGCCTCGAGCCTTATATTTGCTCGACAGATCAATTTCTTATCTGTTCTCTTAGGAAAAGTGGAAAAGGATTTTTTGTCTGTGCTAAAACCAGCAAAACAAACAAACAAAAAACCCTACAAGTGTTTTTATTATTCTGTCAGTGTATATTAATGCCTCTGCTGTGCTTAAGTTACATAACCTGTTATACAAAGTATTATAAGGGGGAGTGAAGAGTGAACTTTGGTCTGAGCAATTCAAACAAGGTAGGCTGAGGGCGGAACAACAATAAAACAAACGTGGACGTGGACTGAAACATGAATTATAACTGTATTGAACCCAGATGTTACTTGCTGGTCAATTGCTATTGATCGGTCTACTTAAGAGCACAAGGTTATTTGTATAACATCGCAGAAGACTTTATTTCTTGCTGACCCAAAGAAACTGTCTGGAAAACCGCCAGCATGACAGTTAAACATGAAGTGAGACTGAAATACAAACCTCTAGGTTCTTGGTGTAAGCATCCGAGGTAGTGGCACGGACCTTCTCCACCATGGCTGCCACAAGGTAGTTAGTGTGAAACTGCTTGGAGCTGAACTCCTTGCGGCATTGTGGGCAGGTGACCGGCCCCTCCGTTCCTCTCCAGTACCTGGATATGCAAGATTTGCAGAAATGGTGCATACAGGCCAACATGACAGGCTCTCGGAACAGATCACAGCATATGGCACATGTCAGGTCCTCTCTCAGACTGCCTCTGGTGGACTGAACAGCAGCAGCAGCAGCCATGATGAAGGGTGCTGTCCTCTTTGAGATCCCTTCACAGGAAGTGAAAGCAAAAAGTCTGAAGGCAAACAGAAAAGATTACCAATCCACTTCTGCAAATACTTTACAAGGAGATAGCTTCGATTTTTCTGTCAGCTGCCAACAAATGAAAGGAAAAACAAATAGTTCACCTTCAAACACAGCAGAGTGTGCAGCTACAGTCTGAAGTCCATCACTGATAACAAAGCGGTGCAAACAGCTTAATACTAGCACTAAGCACCTACTTGATGGTGCTCAGCAGTGGAAATCAGGTGCTATATCACGGGGCTTGCGAGCTAGCTTGTGATTTGTATTGTGAAGGCAGTGTTTACTCAGGTGGCGTGTTTGCTCTTAACTGCCTGGAGCCTGTTAGCGTTTAGCTACGTGTAGCAGCCTCTACAAAACAATAAGAAACAAAAGACGTTTCGGAACTTCAATAAAGTGACTATAATCGTCACATAATTAATACTTTAATGAACTTACGTGGTCTGTTGTTCGGAGAAATTCAAAACCGAATACGTCAAAGTTCGCCCCTCTGCTCTCTACTCCCTGCTGCTGCTACTGTTTGGGAACAAATAGTCTTATATTCTGCGCATGCGCATGCCACAAGCCCGCGTTTGATTGGTCAGTGTGTTTGACGGTGAACAGCAGTTTGCAACGAGTTTTGTCAGCAATTTTCGATATACACTAACTGGTCATTTTATTAGGTACACACGTTCATTAATACAAATATCTAATCAGCCAATCACGTGGCAGCAATTCAGTGCATTTATGGGCATACAGACAGTGCTTTCAAGGCGACCTGCTGAAGTTCAAAGTATGCATCAGAATGGGGAAGAAAGGGGAAGAAATGGGGAAGAAAGGGGATTTCATTGAGAAATGGGTATTGGTGCCAGACAGATCTGCTGATCAACTGGGAATTTCCTACAAAACCATGTCTAGGGTTTACAGAAAATATGCCGTGAGCTGCAGTTTTCTGGGCTTTGTCGATACTAAATGTCGGAGAAGAATAACCACACTGCATAAAGCTGATAGGAAAGTAATATTAACTCAAATGACCACTTAACGGGAAATTCAGGCTAGAATTCACACAGACGCCCCAGAAATGGGCAATAAAAGATCAGAAAGATTCTGATGAGTCTTGATTTTGCTGGTACATTAGGAAAGCATGGTCAGAATATGGAAAACAACATAAAAGCATGGCTCCATCCTTGCTTGTATCAAATGTTCAGGTTACTGTTGGTGATATTTTCTCGACACACATATGGCTCTTTAAGTACCAGATCATGATTTAAACACCACGGCCTGCTTGAGTGTTGTTGATAACCATATCCATCATTTTATGATCACAGTGTACCCATCTTCTGAAAGCTGTTTCCAGTGAAACTCTCAAATTGGCTCAAAGTGGTTTCTTGAATGGGTTCTCTGTATTCAAATGGCTTCCACATTCAGCAGATCTCAGTCCAACAGCTCACCTTTGGGTTGGGGTGGAAAGAGAGATTCACGTCATGGATGTGTACCAGACAAATCTGTAGCAATTGGGATGCTATCATGTCAATATTGACCAAAATCTCAGAGGAATGTCTCCAGCACCTTTGCCAGTCGACCAATATTTATTTTCAATCTACCTTTTTCACTTCCTCCACTGTCTGTTGCAAAAGCAGGGAAGGACTAAGACTAAGACTAAGAATACTGGGTCTAATATTGATTCCTAAAAGACAGTCACAGTTGCATCTTTTTACTTTTACTTTAAAAAATAGATTAAACTGTGTTATTTCTAGGTCATTTGCTCAGATTCATTAAAGAATCAGATATAACTCTGATGGAACAAATCCCTTATAAATGACTATTAAATCTCCATGAACAGTAGTAAAGCAAAAATCTAATAAAATGGGATTGGACTCTAGTCTCATGTAAAGGTCAGGCCCCCATAACAGTTTAGCCCACATTTCACCCTAGTCGGAGTTGTGCCTTAAGAGGGTCCTCTTAAGAGATAACTCCCACTAGGGCTTAAACACCTGGGACTCTCCACCACTTGGTGTTAGAACTGAAAAAGCTTCTCGGATGAGAGGTGAAACGTCTTCAAGAAAGTTATAGAAGTCCGGTCGCTTTTCTTTCCAAGCTCCTTAGTTTCCTTAGATGGTTATTTATTCAGATTTCTGAAAGGTTCCTCCGGAGCCACAAAAGACGTTATACAACAGATTTCACATTACTTGCTGCGATAAGTGAACTGAACTCAGTGTGTAAAATGAGTGGATGGTTTGTGGAATTATAATGAAATTTGCTTGATATCCACTATAGCAAAAATCTACAGTCTGTCTCAAGTTGCTAAAAACCTCCAAACTCTCTGAAACATTACCAAGGATACGACCTCAGTGTCATTAATGGTAGCTCCAGGCGTGCTTGCAAGGAATGTGGCTATTAAATTTCAGTTTAATAGGGGAGATACAGGACCACTTCTGCCTTCTTGGACATGGTGACCAAGTCCTTTATAAAAGAAAAGTTCACCAGAAGGAACGACTGGAACATCCCACACAAATGTTTATCTGAGGAATCCAAACTGCAAGCTTCAAAGGGAAACTATCCTTTAAAATCAATATCTAAAATCAAATGACTAAAGGGTCTAATCTGCATTGTACGGTTACCATCTGTCAAGTGTGTATCCCCGGTAGGAAATAACAAAAGGAAAGGGGGGGAAAAAAGCACAAAAAGGATTTCTTAGCTTGGGTTAATTACACAGAAAGACAGACAGACAAACAACTTGCGAGGACACCCACAGTTTGTGAGCTAGACACAAGAAGTGAATCTCAACCATTCGCAGTCCCAAATAGCTCACTAACCACTTTTATGAAGATTAATTTGAGCCCTTCCAGGTGAATCAATGACACAGCAGCCTGAGAAAACTCTCAACACCAGCTGAGTGACCCAGGCATGCGGAGGCTGGTGGATGGCTCTTTTAATTGGAAGAAAAAAGAAGTGGAAGAGAGAAAGAGAAAGAGCCAATCAAGTATAATCTCCGGTGCTGAGATAATTGGTGAATCAAATTATTCTGCCACAAACTAAAACCAAAGAGGTTCAAGGATCCTATTAAGATTCTGATCAGGTGAATTTCTTTCAAACAATCATGTAGGTTGAAAGTACAGTAAAAAATTTTCAGGACATTTTTAAAGTCTTTTAATCCCATTTATTTCAAGACACCTCATGATCTTTGTTGCTTTTTGAGTTTCACTTTGCTTTTGAAGTTCCTCAAAAACTGTCTAAATCAAAACAAAAAGTAATTTTTGTCCCAGATGATTATTCACTGTCTTCTTGTTACAGAGGGAATTGCTCCAGGCACAATACAGTCATCCCCCCCCCCTCCCAATAGAAAATAATCCAGGTAAATGGCACACTCTGAATACTAAAATATTGACTGAAATCTCCCATGACACCCCTCTCAAAGGGTCAAAGGGACTACAGTTTAGTGACTTTCTGTGCCATCAGCATGAACTTTAATCTATTTTAGGTATCATGGGAGCTCACAGGGGGAAAAAAGCCCACGAGATGCTCGTTATTGTCTTGTATTGTTTTCTGGGCTAATCAACTCAATATGACAGTTAGCTTAACAATGGCTCTCTGCAAAGCAACACGAAAATTGCGTTACGCTGCACTTCAAATGTTTTTCATTAAAGAAATTAGATCAGTTGAGACAGTGATCCCGAGAATCAAATATACAGCCATTTAAATTATCTGCTTTAAAGCCATGTTTTGTTCCAAAGTTCATCAAATATTGTACACATGAACAAGGGCAAAGCTTCGAGGCGGGGAAACACGGGATGCTTGGCAGGAAATAAATGAAATAACAAATGGAGATGAATTTGGCAAACCCAGTGACGTAGCCCGAGTGTGCTTTGGCACTTTAAATGATGCTTTGTGGTGTGTTATTTGATTTCTTTGCCTGGTGAAAGTAAATAAAATAAATGCCAAATATTACAAAAAGATTGTGTTATTTGCAAAGCGCAATCCCTGCGCAGATCTCCAGCCTCTGTCTCTGGCAGGCTGGCACAGATGTGGAGGCTTACACTGAACCCTGTAAACCTGACTGAGGAACACACAAAACAGTCGAGCCACAAGATGCGCACCAGGCGCTGCACGCTGGGAGGAGCTTCGAGATTTTTTCCCACTTGTTTCATGACACTCTCCGGTGAAGACACGTTTGCACAAAGGAGATATAGGGGGACAGGTGAGTCGATTAATGTGTGGATAGACTTAAAATGGATATTGCGAAGCTATAGTTGTGGGACATACATGGACTCCCCCTATGAGGTGCAAGACATGATTTCTCTGTTCTTTTGTGACAGCGTAACCTGTAGCTGATGGAACTATGAAATGTGCGTAATTTGGATAAAAGAAAACGTGCTGGATGAAAAGAGTCCAGACTGCGTACCTGAGACTCTTTGCGTTGGAGAGAGACGTTTTGCACCTGTCAAGTCGGTTAACTAATCTCTCAGAGCTCAGTTGGAGATGTTTGAATGCGCACTGCTGAGTAAGTTGAACAAAATGGCACAAATTACGCACCGATGCACACTCAATTAGAAATAAATCGCCTCGTTATTATTTGGTAGTAATATATAGAGTTTGCTTGAATTGAATCCGGTTGTGCTGAGGATGTTTAATCGAGCTGGTGTAGTGGCACAAGGTTCCTATCATTGAACAAAAAAGGGTAAATAATGCTTTATAAAGTGCATGGCTTAACCTGCCTGGTGCAGCGGTGTGTACCAGAGGGGTCGAGGCAGGGTTGTCATGTTCCTCGGGTTACTGGCACTGCAACACCTGTTGTAGCACCATGATCACATCTTCGGTGATCCCTACATATGGATTTCGAGGCATCTTACAAATCAGTCAACTATAGGTTCTTTTGTCCGATGTCCTTGAGTCTCTGTTTTCTCTTCACCGCTGATATTTCAAGGAACTGACGCGTATGAGTGGTTTCAAATCTCAGGGAATTGTGCAGAAGCTTGGAGACACGTCACATCTGCAATGCAATACCTTTAGTTTAACCGTAACATTATGGGAGAGAACACAATGCTTTAAAATGCCATTGGCTCCACTGTTTTACTGTTTTTTAGTAAAATCGTGGAAAAAGCGATGATGTCAGTGAAAGATAGTCTTTCTAGTGGTTCTCAGGAAATAGGCTGGATCCCCTGAGAAATCAGAGAGTGTCTGTCACCAAAGAGATGACCTCTCACTAAAGGGTGACCTGGTTTGTCTCAGAAAACTTTAAGCATTAAGTGTTGGCCACAAAAAATAAAATAAAAATCAATAAAAATTGCAAAGCTTAATCAGGCCCATAAGGGCAGGTCCAGGTTTTATGATTGAGAATCCCTAGGAAATTGATTTCCTCAAAGCATCTTACTGTGGTTAACACAACATAATGCAATTGACATGCATTTGCCTAATAAGGATGAGACTTGGCTTTTATCCTTTAAGAGCCAAGCTGCAGCTGTAGTTATACATGTCATTACAACGTGCACTGTCTGCACTCAGCAGCGGCTCTTGGCTGTACACAGGTAAACTGCCATAAATGACAAGATGATGAACTACAGAATATTTTTACTTATGTAAGGTTGTTTAATGTTAATCACAAAAACACAATGTTCCCTTTATAAGATTCAGACTATGCATGCAACCTGCCTGCAACTCTAATGATGCAGCTTTGAACTGGCTCACTCTTGATCTCACTGCTTCCTCCATCATGTTTTCTTTATTCTTTCTAATAGTACAGGTTTTCATGTCTCTTAGAAAAAATATGTTTTTGGTTTTTTTTGCACAGCCCAGACAAAGATATTCCACAGTAAATAGCTTGTGATATCTGGTTCTATTTTTGCATAGGGCTTTCAAGAAGCTGCTACAAAACAAGCTGTTCTTCAGTTGATTGTAACTGTCAATCTATTCATTAAAATTCATGTTTAATTTTCTTACTTTTTCAGAACATCTACCTCCTCGACACAGTCGTGGACAAGTGTTCTAATAATGAGGCCGTACGAATTAGAGGCGTCTCATATCTACTAAATTACAGTGTTTCATTATCTTTTGGTTAAACACTACATGTCTTTAATATCAGAGTGACATTTGCAGGCGATATAAAGGGACAAAAGAAATAACTGTGGAGCCATGTTTTTTAAGAAAGTTGGATTTTAGCTCTCTTGCAGTGCAGAGCATGGAAAACACCCTAAAATAAAAGATATGTTTTGAAGTACAATGCATCACTAATAATGCCACTTGTCTGTCCTAATACACTGACAGGAATGTCTGCAGTTCACTTCTGTGAGTGACAGAAGGTATTACAGCGTATAAAAGACATGAAACAAATGGACATAGAAGAGTAACACACCTCGACACTTGATCAAAGAGCTCTAATGTTCAGATTCCCATAGTTATACTGCCAGTATCCAATTCAATTTGACTTATTTTATTTACAAAATTCTTAGCATGCTTTATATTGTAAGGTAAAGAGTCTACAATAATACAGAAAAACCCCCAGCAACCAGACGACCCCCTCTGAGAAAGCACTTTTTGACAGTGGGAAGGAAAAACTCCCTTTTAACAGGACGATATCTCAGCAGAGCCAGGCTCAGGGAGCCGTGACTGCTTTGTGGTGAGGGGAGAAAGACAGGACAAAAAACATGCTCTGGAAGAGAGCCAGAGATGAATAATAACTAATATTTAAATACAGAGTGGTGTGTAAACACCAGTGTGCATGTATCTGGCATGAGAAGTCTGTGAGGGCTTAAATGTACATCCTGGAGGTAAGAGTTCAAGAAATGCTGATCAGGCGTGATGAGAAATCTGAGACCTCTGATGGGATATTCTCTTAAACAGTTATTTTCTGTTTTCTCTGCTCAGGTGTAAAGTCAGCCTTGATCTAGCATCTTCCAAAATGAGCCCACCGGACATATCCAACAGCACGGGAGAAGAGGAGGCTGGAGAAACCGATCCCTTGTTTCTGCTTAACGACAGCATGGGCTTGCACCAGCCTGGATACCACACTGACATCATCAAGCACCTTGGAGTCCAGATCAGCCTGATCACAGCTTACTCGCTTATCATCCTGCTGGGGCTGCTGGGCAATGCTCTCGTTATCTACATGATAGTTCGCTACAGAAACATGCGAACAGTCACCAACTTCTTCATAGCTAACCTGGCCCTGGCAGACCTTCTCGTGAACACCTTCTGTTTGCCCTTCACTCTGGTTTACACTCTTCTAGAAGAGTGGACATTTGGGGCTGTGTTGTGCCACATGGTGCCCTTTGCCCAGGCTCTGAGTGTGCACGTATCCATCCTCACCATGACTGTCATAGCTCTGGAGCGCTATCGTTGCATCGTCTTCCACCTTGGAATGCGGCTCACGTGGCACTCGAGCTTCCTCATCATGGCATTCACCTGGACTGTGTCTGCTGTCCTGGCAGCACCCCTCGCCATCTTCAGAGAGTTCCGCTATGAAGAGATCCCGTCGATCAACCGACGCTTTCCCGTCTGCACTGAAAAGTGGCCCCAAGTGACCAGCAGGGATGGGCTCATCTTCAGCCTCTCAATGCTCCTCCTGCAGTATATCATTCCTCTAGCCATCATCAGTTACGCCTACATCTGCATCTGGGTCAAACTGAAAAATCACATCAGCCCATCAAGCCGCAACGACAGCATCAACCGCCGCAAAAAGACCACAAAGATGCTGGCGCTTGTGGTGGTGGTGTTTGCCATCTGCTGGCTGCCCTTCCATGCCTTTCAGTTGGCCATCGACCTGGACCTGGTGCTCAGGCTCGAGGAGTATAAACTAATATACACCGTGTTCCACATTGTGGCTATGTGTTCAACTTTTACCAACCCTCTCCTGTACGGGTGGATGAATAAAAACTACAGGAATGGCTTCCTCATGGTGTTCCGGTGCGAAGACAAGCCGGATACTTTCCACCTGGAAGGCTCATTCAGGACTCGCTCCTTGAGGAGGACGACTCTGAACGGCCGTAACGGCGGACACCCTCCCACTGCTGTGTGACTTGATTTGCACGTTTCAAGGCATCTGTAGAATATGAACATATGCGCGCCCCTCTGCTCCGCTGGCGTTTGTCTTTCAAAAAGTAGCCTTTTTTTTTTACTTTAACGGTTTGATCTTGAGTATCTGTGTCACTGGAGAAGACCCAAAGCTTTGCATGCAAATTGCTTCATGTGAAGTTCTTCTTTCCTTTGCTAGCAGCACTAGTGAAAACAACAGTCATCAAACCTATTAAGAAATGTGTTTAAGGTGTTTACTTAGGTGTTATTTAACTTGGTACAGTGTATAATGTGTTCTTGTGTAAAATGAGGAGCTCTCTTTCGTTTGTCATGTCCAAATTTATGACACAGTCTGAAGGGAAGCCTGTTATTACTGTGACAGTGAGAGTTTCATTTTTCACACCTGTGTTTTTTTCTACTTGGTGTCTGCTCAAAAATTATCTGGATGGTTTTCAGCTAATTAATCCAACTGCTACATTCTGGATTAATTATAAGTGTTCTGGCAGCGTAACATTCAACCCTAGTTCAAGGAATCCAGAGGAGGCGATTGATACATTACTATCCAAACAGGAAGTTAATTGTCCTCACCTGGCAACCAGCTGTTCCTGATTGGATGAAGCAGCAGGACCCTGTTTCCAGAGGAATGGGACTCTGTGGAGCGAGAGCGAGAGCAGCGTCTTATTGATGTCTTTAGCACAAAATGCAGCCAGCTGCTTCGCAGATTTCTTAGAAAAAAGAAACGCTTTTGGAAGAAGTCAGAATGTGTGATTCTACATTTATTGCAGTGCTGATAAAGTGCCCTTTGTTGACTGTTTAATGAACACAGGAACATTAATCAACCGCAGCACCTCTTGGTAGACATAATGAGCCCCTATTACACATGCAAATCCTGGACCTGATCTGACTATAGGGAGAAACTATGTTTTGTGCATGTCCTTGTCAAATAAAGAGATCCAGGCTTGGATAAATATAAGTAAGTCAAGTAAATGGCTGTCATATTCTTCTGTGACATAGTATGAAAATGTACTGAACACTGGCAGCATGCAGGGACTCCCCACATGTATGGTAAGCCTGATTGATGAAATATCCAAGTGAAAATTAAAAGAGGTGGACAGGAGATCTTTTTTAGTACACGTCACACTTTTATGAGCCTTTCACGTATTTCTTTTTGTGTTTATTTTGAAGAAAAAAAAGTGGGTCAAGTGAATCAAGTGAAGCATTTGTATGTGGCCTACACATTGTGATTCATTATACAGCAGAGAAAATACCCATTGCTCTCGCATTACTGGCTCCTGACACCCACATTGCTTTTTTATTCCCTTGTTTGACCTATATCCCTTTTTAGTCCTCTAAATTATTATAAGAGCTGTGAGTGCTATCAGTACAACCAGCAAACAGCACTCAGCTTGCATCCATTGCATCACACACCACTACAGTGAACATGTGGACACTATTCTTTTTTAAACTGGAACACATTATTTGGGATTCTGGGATGCATATTTGTTCAGGGAGTCCTAAAGATGCAAGTTCCAGTTGTTTAGAGCTGACAGGATTACATTAAAATTCCCCCTCACACGTCATTATTAAGTTCAGACAGAAAGTTTTGAGACTCTTCTGTAGTGTGTTGCGCAGTCACCTGCTGCCCTCTAGTGTCCCAAGCAGGCGTTGCACACGCCCCACCTAACCGGATATAGCGTCGCGTTTGACCTTCCTTCTTGCTCCAGTTACGTTTGACATGAATTTCGGACTTTATCCGCGGTGAAATTCTTCCCGATAGGAGCGTAAAATGCAAATTCTCATTTTGTAAATGGTATCGCCGTGCAGGTAATCACCTTTTCATCTGAGCTGACCCTAAAAAATGTGCTTATTGAATGTCGGTAGTAGAATTTTCTGGGGTACGCTGTGCCATTCATTCATGTGACTTGCCTCATGCTAGGCTATGCTAAAGGGGAAGCTAAAGAGTGCGGACGTGATAGAACAGGACAGCAGTGTTTTATCTCACGTTAGGCCTCTCATTGTTGAAATATGTCACAGTCTGCAGTCGTAATGAGACTTACATTGTTTCTTGTCAGTCATGCGACGAGACACAGTGGACACAGCTGGAGTTGTGAGGTAAAACGGTGTTAAAGGTAAAGCTATAGTGTTTACCTTCAGGTGTTTATTGAACTTGACACCTGTAGTTGTAGCGTTTAGCTGAAAACGCCAAATGGCTTGGATTTATTTTGGAACATGTGTATATAAGGGTTGTCATCGCTGAGTTGTTTTATCACATTGACATCGCTATTTACAGTTTCGTCCTGATGTGTCATCTGAAAATTATCTGAACACATCTGGCTAACTATTACGCTCTGTTTGTTCTGTGTGTTTGCAGGGTAAACCAAGGGAACAATGGTGAAATATTTCTGCTGTGCAGGTCTGCTAAAAAACACCTGGGACCAAGTCTGTGCTGCTTTCTGGCAACGATATCCCAACCCTTACAGGTGAGGGTAGGGGTTTATGTGTGGATACGCATTCGTATCAAACATCTTTCTTATAACCTGTTCTCTTTTTTTTTTTTTTTTTTTTTTTTTTTAATTAAATGGACTGTAAACTGCACCCAATAAGGCAACAAAAAGTCACCTTGCAATGTGAAGATCCTACAATTTTAGAGTCAAAGTCGCAAATCCAGCTGATCGCCTCTTTCTGTAAGCACTAGATGACTGTGCAGTGGAAGAACTCCATTTTAACAGGAAGAGACTAACAGGTCCAGACTCTTCTGCCATGCTAGTTGGGGGAAGGGAGAGAAAAGAGAAAAAATGAGACAAAGACACAGGGATGGAATACAGTCTGCATTATCATAGTTTTCCTAATCTTTACACTTAAACGCCAAGTGTTTTGAGACTGCGACATCATCAGTGTGATTTTTTTTTTTTTTTTTTAAACTTCCCCTTCATATGTTTTTGTTTAAGATAAACAAACCGATATATAGATATAGAAAAAAATGATACAATTAAAAACATATTTTATGTATCCAAATGTTCAGTAAACACTCCAGTTTAAACATTTTTTTTAGCATAAATGTGACGTTGTGATGATCAATGAATTTTGTTTCACTTTAGTTTCTTATGAGACAACTTTTGAGACATTATGTTTTGCAAACACAATGCTCAGAGAAGTCATGTGACTTACAGTCACGTATACCTCCCAGACTTGATAAGTATATTCGCCAACACTTCCTCATGCTTGTTCTGCTGAGGATCGTTTGTGTATTCCCACGGCATTTTTTCCACTTGGTTCATTTTTGTTTTTATCTAAAGTCTATTTATTATTATTATTATGAACATTTTTGTTGTTGTTACTTCAGTGAACAACTTTTTTTTTACATCTCTTTTTAGTTTTAGATTACAAGAACAACATGATTAGATTACATCTTAGCATTCACCTACTGAGATGGTTAAGTGCAAAATCCTGGAAAGTCATTTTCAGGAAACGCAAAGTTTTGACTTTATTTTGCCAATTTTCTGCTGAAGATTGTTCACATATAAAATTAAATGGAGATTTAAAAATAATAATAATAATAATAATACTTTAGGGGTCCAAGCAGTTTCTAAATAGCTCAGTTTCTTGTTTCTTCACCATTCTGCAATTTTTACCAACTGAAATACCACTAAGAAAAAAAGAAAAAAATCACTGTAATCGTACAAAATGAGTGTGAAAGCAAAATGTTAGTTGTGCTTTTAATTGAGTCATCAGTTTGTCCATTTCATTAAAGCTTAATAGTTCTTGTCGAGCTAAAAATACAATGTCTAGTTTAGTATTTCGGTGTTTGTCACTGTTTCATAGAATGTTTAAATGTAATATATTTAGATTTTTAACTGTTGTGTGGATTAAAAACAATAATTTCTTATGGAACTGAAGCAAAAATAGAGATTTTTCAGGATCATAAGCCTAAATCATCCTTGCATAGAGGTTTCACATCAGCTTAATCCATCCGTCCTTCTTCTTCTTTCACAGTAACCATGTCTTGACTGAAGATATCATTTTCCGAGAGGTTACCCCAACCAACTGCCTCATTTCCAGACGTCTTTTGACCAAAACTAGCCGTGCCCCTCGCTGGATGGAGCGCTACCTTCCAAAGCACATGGCCAGCTCGGCGTACGTCATCGAGGACTCCATCGTGGACCCTCAGAAAAGGACCATGACCACGCTCACATGGAACATCAGCCACGCTCGCCTAATGGTACATTGGCGTTTGTGTGCCTTAAGCAGCATTCATCAGCAGTGCACAAAGTGGTACCTTTGGGTCATTTTGCTTTTGTTTTTTCTCACTGGCAGTCTGTTGAAGAGCGGTGTCACTACAGAATTAACCCTGAGAATGGCAGCTGGACCGAGATTAAGAGAGAAGCTTGGATCTCCTCCAATGTCTACGGGCTCTCTAGAGCTATTCAGGTCAGTGGAGTAAAGCAGAGTGCTGCGCTACATAACAGCTGAGGGAAAGTAGTCGGGGGTGACCGAGAGTAACACTCGCCCACCTTGCATTTGTTCTGTATTTAGAAACATAATACAGTGTTAAGATGCAACAGCTGAGCAGCTGAAGCTGTCTGCCAGGACCTGAAGTAGTAAATGACTTATGACAGAGAATTACAGTAGTTGTTGACAGCCCATATGTGAGGATGTGAGTCATGTGTTGTTATGCCTCATGCCTCTATCTTTTATAACTTTGTTTTTCACCTTCCAGGAATTTGGGCTCGCAAGATTCAAGACCGGTGTGACAAAAACCATGAAAGGCTTCGAGTATGTGCTTGCCAAAATGCAAGGTAAATTATTCTTAGAGTACTTATTCCCAATTTATTCCTATTTAAGTTTGTGGCTGATGTTAATATGGGTTTTCCAAATGGGTTCAAACTGCTCAAAAAAATTAAGGGAACACTTGATCACCTCAGTGTAACACATGAGGATTGGAGCCCAACGTCCTTTAGCAGGATTTGTGCTCACACACCAACACTGTGCTGCTGGAGTGGCATTTCCTAGAGAACACTAGAATTGTGAGCAGCAGGCGACATAGTGCTTCCCAGCATCTCCAGACTCCTTTATGCTTGTCACATGGGCTCCGTGCCAATTTGCTTTCTTCTTAGAAGAGAATTGGCACTATTGGAGGCTGTATAGCATTATTCTGCAGGCACAGGTCCCACTTAAAGACACTGGGACCTCATGCCGTTCTCATGAAGTCCATTTCTGATGGAAGCATCGAGATTAACACGCGTTTCACTCTGGAGCTCATTCTTTAGGGCTCTGGCAGCCCTCCACATGTTCCTCCTCACACAGAGAGGCAGATAGTGGTGCTGCTGCTGAGGTGGATGGCCCTGGGAGACACAGCAACCCTTCTTGCAATGGCATGTATGGATGTGTTATCCTGGAGGAACTGAACTACCTGTATATGCTGAATGGATTGCAGCTATTGTCTCACTAGTGACACAAAGAAAACGTAAAGTTAGAAAAAAATCAGTTGGGGAAAAGGTGAGAACAATGGTCTGTGGTCATCGCCTTGCAGAAGTATTCTCTTTTTGATGGTTGCCTTCTCATTGCCTCCCACTTGTTGTTGCTTTCATTTACCCCAAAGCAGGTTAAATGGAGTCAGAGTGGTTGATGCTTCCTAATAAGACAGATGGATATCCCTTAAGTTTAACCAACTCTGTGTTAAACTGTGATCAAGTGTCTCTCCCTTTTATTTATTCATTTTTTCTGAGCAGCATAATATAATAACATCAGTAATTCGTGCATGGAACTGCATATGCTTCTAAAATAAAGTTGACTGTTGCTTTTTTCATGAATCTGGAAAACTGATTATAGTAATAATTGGAAGTGTTAGCTGCTTAGGCACGAAAACCTGGATGAATCCAGTGAAGAGCTGTGTTTTGTCCCCGTGTAGGTGAAACTCCATCGAGAACTTTAGCAGAGACGGCTACAGAGAGGGCGAGAGAGACGGCGCTGGCTGCTAAAGAGAAAGCCAAAGACCTCGCCTCACAGGCCCAGAAGAAGCAATACGTGTGACAAGCTACACAAATAAAGTCATTCTGCAGCAGAACTCACCGATCCCAGTCATGGTTAGACACCTCTGTGAGGGCGCATCCAACTGAAATGGTGGGTGGACCATAAAAGACCTGAGCTGGGTTAAACAGCCTGTTCCTGCCTCCCTCTACATGCCGCACTATAAATATATTGCCGAGCGTATCTACGCCACATCACCTCAGTATTTACCAGAGACGCAGATCTTACACAGGAATGGTTGGTTAATGCTGGCGCTGCCATAAAATGATTGTGAAGCTGTTATTCGACCTTTGCTCCTGTCGTACCCATTGTCTTGTTTTTTGTTTGTTTGTTTTTTTAACTCTGTTCCTTTGAGTATGCCTCGTCTAAAGCAAGTCACGTTGTCTTTACAGCTTCTTATCCAGTAAATAAAGTCACTCCGAATTTGTGATTAAGGCATTCTCGATTATGATTGGTTTTATTCAATGTTGCATACAGTTGCTGGTTTAGTTCGTTCTACAACACTTGAATCGCATTACTGCGGCTGATCATCTCCTTGCCTCAAGTTGGACTGAAGAAAGTTTGGTACGGTTGCTGTCATTGCTGAAGAAGAAATCTCTGAAAACTTGAATTGTGATTGTGCATTTAAGAAAAGGCACAAAAGCTACCTTGAACTGTACATTCAGCTAAGCTCTGGTGATGCAACCCATGCAAAAATGTGTCCTTACTCTATCAGCTTGTCAATAAATTGACATTGTCTTTCTAATCACTGTGCTGTCTGTCAAGTGTATGTCTGTGCACCAGCCCTGCTTGAGTTAGGGGTGAATGGATTTTTACCTCTAAAATGACAAATAACAAACACAACAGCAAATAAATACAGAAAATATTTATTCATTAAAAAAAGGAAGCTTACATCAGTACAAAAATGCTACATAATATTACTGGGTGGAGAGACAGATAAAGTAATAAGGCCTCTTGCATATACAAAAGTGAATTGAGGGGGTAGAAAGCACCTTAAGTTATTAAATACTAGGGGTCGACCAGTGTTCAGAGTTTCAAGGCCTTTGAAGATAAACTGTAAATGAGCTGCACCAGCTCTGATGCAGTCACCTCTTCTGTGTGTTTGAACACGGCTCATAAATAACAGCCCATCAACACCAATGTTATAGAGTAGTGCAGTTGCAGGCTTGGAGCAGCTCCCGCCACCTGCTGCAGAGCAGAGCTGTGTTTCCATGCTGAAGCGGCAGAAGTTGCAATAAACACTGCAATGTTATGTGTTTCTATGACTACAAGCACGGCGATTTTTCCCAATTACACTGAAAAATCGAACAATGCACCTTTTTTTGTTTTTTACATTGATGCAATTTACTAAAACAAATTCATAGTTTATGTAGCCATAGCTTGCACAGAGGCATTTCAGCAAAGTGTTAGGTTTATCTAAAAGTTTCAAATATCTGTTATCGGCGTCTTTGAAACCAAAAAATATAGGTCGACCCCTATTGAATACACAGAAATGAATATGTAATACAGCATCAACTACATAATCATTAAAAGTACAAACTGCCTACCTGACTGGTGAATTTGTTATATGCATAATTAAAAATTTAACTGATAAATGCACAAGTGAAGTTAGGAAAGACTTCTAGGAAACATTAGCAGTGAATAAAACTGCCATTAGGCCTCCGTAAGCAGCTCCCAAGTGCTCCTCTCACAGTTTTAAGTTCTTAAATTGTGAACTAATTCATATTTGGCAATGTTACTGAATTTTCCTGATGTCGATGTGCAAATATGACCTGCTTCTGTTTGCTGCTTTCAAATCTTTTTGAGACAAAACAAGTGCAACGTTCAGACATTATGTGCAATAGAATAAAAAGGAGCAAAGTATATGACTGCACTTAGATATACAATAGGACACAAACACAACCCCCCCCCCCGACATAGCACAGATTAATGTTTAAGTGCATGCTAAACGTGGCATACTGAGATATAAGCTTAGTGCTAGGTAAAAGCTGAATAGCATACTAAACCAGATCTGATTTAAGGCAGAATTCAGTACAGACATTCTGTAGTAAAGAATAAGTTAAAAGTTTAGAATAAAAGCCCTTATCTGAATTTTAAAAGCCCTTAAAAAAGTGAATTATTAGAGCTGCATGAATGATTCGAAGTTTGACACCTCATGGCTTTGGGGGAAAATTGCATTAATGACTGATGCTAGAATACACATGAGTATGTGTTTGGTGACGACATGGCCCAGTGAATTTTACTGCTATTCAGTGCAAATGGACACCTCTCATTCATAACCAAGGGTTAGCTTTTAGCTTTTTGTCCGACGTGTGCTGACAAGAGAATGCCAAAAAAATATGTTCAGTTGTACAGTAACATCTTCCTCCATTTTCCCCGTCCTTTGTTTTTGGAATGTTTTTCTCCTCTTCCTGTCCGTTCGGTGACAATAAACCAGTTACCACTCGTGTACCGCCGTCATAGCCAGGCCTTTTCCAGGCTGGAGTAACAGTGGTCCGCGCCGGTGTGCGTAATGCTCAGTCCATCAGAGTCCACAAACACAATGCTCTCCACATCAACCTCCACGTCCTCTGCAACAAACCCGAGCACAGATCCGATCCGTCAGCAGAAATACGGCAAACTTCGCTCGTCACATTAAACTTGAACTTGCAATTTGCCTTTGAGGAGACAGCCAGCTCCTAGTAGGACTGAAATAACTTGAACGTGAAATAAAAAGACCCGAGGGGCTTACCTCTGTCTGAGTCCGACCTCTCGGAGGACATGGTCGACCCCTGGCTGTCGTTCCTCATCCTCTCCGTGCCCCTCTGCAGCTGCTCCAGCCGAACCCGCAGCTCTTGCTGCTCCCAGCGCAGACGGTCCTTCAGCTGCTCTGCACGCTCATCCTGCTCCTGCAGCTTCTGAACGGGAAAAAGGTGCAGGAGCAGAGCAATGAAGAAAGGATAAACAGTACAGGCAAAAGCAAAAATCGAGATTGCTAAAAGCTCTGTAACATGCACAAAACAAGCCACTTTCTATACACACAGTATTCATATATATTCAGAATATTTAATGTTCTTGACTAATTTAAATGCTTAACTTTAGAAACACCAATTACGTGCATGTCTTTGGACTTTGGGAGTAAGCCGAACTACCCGCAGAGAGCACATAGACAGAGGGAGAAGATGCAAACTGCACACAGAGAGGCTGGATTTAAACACAGGATATTCTTGCTGTGAGGCAGCAGTGCTAACCACCACACCACAGTGCTACCCCACTTCATGATTCAGCATTGTTCTCTGTTTTGTCTTGTGCGGTCTCCCTTTAACACGTATTGTGGCCCTGAGAAAAGCACCGCATTTTAAACATGGCTGGGATGACAAGTAAACCAAACTCGAGTCAGATTCAATGCAAATTCGGACATCTCGCACCTTTATGTGAAGCTGGGCTCGTCTCAGCAGGTTCAGAGTGGTGTTCCTCATCGAGTCCGATGACAGTGGGACCTGCCTCTTCAGCTGCTCCAGGCAGCGCCTAAGCTGTGCCCGTCTGCAAAGCACAATAAGAAAGAAGTGAAGCTGCAAATCCACACTTCCCTCTTTTTTTTGGTTTTTAATCTCTTGATCTGACACATATGAACTTTTACTGCAGCATTACGAAGAAAAGCCCACTACCTGTTTTTCTCCAGCTCATTATGGACAGACCTACAAGCAAAGTAAACAAACAGACAGTTTGGTCAAACATTCACAACAGTGCACTCCTACTCAGCAGCTACTGCGTGAGAGGTGTTCAAGGTTAAAAGGGTGCCTTATCAAAACTGAAAGTCAGACCGAGCCACACCCTGTCGTCAGTTATTTGTTATGTAATGCATTCACCTATTGCCACCAGCAGATATCTTCTTGCTCTTCTGCTTGCTTCTCCTGTCGGACTGAGGTGGACTGAGAGGCAGGACGGAAGCATACCCATGTTCTGCCTCTGCGCAGGGAGACACATCACAGCTGTGTTACACAACAATCGCCGGCAAAATCACAGTGCACACTGGCTGCGACGTTAAAGGTGTCCTCATATTAACATGTGCGAATGCCGGTGGGACAAATCAACCTTTATTACGGCGTTGTTAAAGTGTGATATACCATCCGTGCTGTAGAGGAGGTGGGAGAACAGGAGGCTTAACGCAGTCTACTGCTGTCATCAGCTGGACGTTTTGCTTTTGGCGCCATCATCCACTATCTGTTCGCTTTTATCCAACCAGCCTTACAACCTCACGCGTAAAAAAGGAGTCGGGATAGCGTCTACAGCTAGTAAGCAATGAATGAAAGTTATACTTTATAGGCTTTCCTCATCCCCCCCTTTCATTCACCGGAGCGAACGCTCAGCGGCGCCCGGATTCATTTTCAAACTGGTCCAGATTGGCGCCTTTGAGTACAAAGATGCGACCGATATGTAGGTCAGAGTCAAATGGCAAAACACCGCCCAAAAATAACCTTGCACCTAGAATCCCGGTTAAATCTTAAACAGCTGCACGGTATGATGTTTCTACGTTATGTGTAGGCGCATACTTGCCGCCGGTTTATTGTGGATTTATCGTTGTTTTAACAATAACCAACCAACTCCCCTCTCTAGGCTGACAGTTGACATAAAGCACTTACCCCGCTCTCTTCTCTCCAGAAATTCGGCAGCCCGAAGAAGCACCTGGATGTTGCACACTTGTCCTTCCATTGTTTTGTTTTTTTTGCTCAAAGGAAACGGCAGCAGGTAAACAAGCTACTGTGGTACAAGCGTCAGGAGCCCGAAGTGGATGAAGCAGTGTCTGAGCTACGTCCTCAATCCACGCAACACTAAACCGGTGGTGCGTTCAGGAGCTCCACGCAAACTCGGACATTTTCATTAAATTGTGTATAAACATTCCAGGTTATACCGTTCTACGTAATATTTTGACTAAATTCCCTAACCACTCGGATATTGTTATTAAACTTATCACGCCACATGCCCCACGCTATCTATCGATTCATCCAAATCAATATGCTTTTCTTCTGAAAAGTCTTTTTATTAGGGTCAAAGTTGAACTTCAGAAAAATAATGGTCAGCAGGATAGCGTCAGCGCTTTTTGTTCTGTTCAAATTATTTTTCATATTTCCCTTCGTGTTCAACTTGCATTGCTAAGTGGTGGTGTTTTTGTCTGTTTGTTTTTCTAAAAGTCGTTTTTCGCAAATTTGCTCATTTAATCCCGGGAATTCTGGGTTTTGGTGGAATCTGTACAATCGTTGTTTCCAACCTAGAATACGCCATATGTCTATAGGCCCCGAAGGCGTCTAATGTTATAATATAGCATTTTTGTAAAATCCTATGCTATGCAAATGATAAACCAAGAAATAATGCTATAATTGTACTCTTTATATATACCAACAATATCTGTGTTATACCTCCATCAAAATATTTCCGAAAGCATTGAAAGCACCTAACACTGATTGGTCCCAGTCCTTCCATAAAGTTTATTGAAAAAAAAGTCTTTCACACGGCACTATTTTTCTAATTTTGTTTATCGACATTGTCAATAATAACATTTCACAACAAGATGATTGTTTGTGAGGTAGCTCCTGTTACCAAACCAACTGTTACACATTTATTTCAGTTCATATATTTAAGTTTCACTGTCTCCCTCGGCGTCTAAAAACAGCTCAAGTCTAAACATTTTATTTCGATAACAAAATGTTTAAGGATAGAAAACACTCAAACGTATCACAGTTTGCTCAATAAAGACAATAAACAATAAAAATTCAATAAACATTATATTTACCAATGGAAAGTGGGAGGAGACGTTTGCCCTAACTAAATATGGCGGCCCCTGGCTTCACCGCGAGAATATGCTTGCAGCCGCATACTCCATGCGGGAGTGAAGCCTCTTTGCCAGCAGTATGTTTAACCTTTGAACTCCTGAGTGTGCGAGTCCTCCGCCATATTGACTGTTGTCTTGACTGGAGGAGATAGAGAACATTTTGAGGTCCGAGAAGAAACGAAAGTGTGCTCTTAAAATCACCGAAACTGGTGCAAACTTGGTCAAAGCGTACTATAAACAAGGTCATAATGGCAAGGAAGAAAAGCAAGCAGCAAGGGGTCGCCCAGAAGGAGCTTGTGCCTGGACAGCAGACCGCTCCGAAGAGCCCCGTCTCTCCCGGCGATGCAGCTGGCGGTGGCGGCGGAGATGCTGGGCTGGATAGGCTGCCCACTACCAAGGCGAACCAGGTAGCTAGCTGCGAGCAAAACGCTGCCTTTAAAATAGGCTAGCTAGCCTAGCTAGCACTACTCAGCTAATCCAAGCATCCTCCATTGTGCTTCTATTCTATCAGCTCAATCATGGAGAGGTGCAATTATATGCATCCGCTTGTTGGTGGGAAGCTATTTTAGTTGTAATTTAGCAGCGATGGATGTATACCTTTATGTCGTGTGAATTGTAATTAAATAAATATTAAGCTCAACTTACCGAGTAGAATAGTTCCCACCAGACGCATTTTTAGGCACTGTGATCACCACTGCAGCCAGTCCCTTATACCGGACAGGTGACATTGTACCTCGGGCAGGGTCGTCCCATTTCCATCGCTTACAAGTCTTCATCCGCCCAGCTAACGTTAGCCAAGCTATCATCTTCAGCTAGCGTGCTGCAAACGTGCTTGCTGCCTGCACTTGATCCCCTCCACAGGACCTACTCAGCCAGCAGAGGCTAACCAGCTACTAGCTAATCAACCAGTTAATTAGCTTAAAAACTTGAAACGTAACGGGTTATCAATTAGGGGAGCTGTCAGACTAGTTCGTATTAGTTTATTTGTCGTACCAGAATCAAGTATCAATCTGTAACAGGAGCTAATGTCAAAAAGTTTCAGTATAAGCAGTTAACTTGTGAGCTAATGATGCTTAGCTGAATCAGAAGTGTCTGTGATGTTGAGGGTAACCGCTTAAAATAAATAAATAAAATTTATCCATCTGCAGGCTGGAGAACTGTCTTATTAACAACCAGCTGATATTACACCTGGCCTGAGCCTTATAACCTGCAAACTGTCCGCTGCTGCTGGGACCTGTTAATTAAATTTTTATAACGCGAACTTAAGACCCTACACGGATCGATCAGCTTTTTCCATAGAGCTTTTTAGTAATGTACCAAAAAATAATTGCACTGAGTCCTATCATAACAGTGGTTGTTCATTTTTATGTAAACTGTTATGGAGAAGCTCTATTCATGATTTATTCAGGTACCGCACTATATAGGATATAGCCAACTGTACCTTCAAACTGGCAACACAGCACTTCTACAGACATATAAGCACATGTTTTGATGTCTCTTGAAAGTTGCTTAATGAGCTCTGGCTTATATTTCTAATATGTTTGTAATCTAGTATTCTAGATGTTTGTCCTGTTTGCAAAAGACATATCATTCTAATTGATCTTTAGTTTTTTCTCACCTGCTTTTTCCTGTTAAGGAGAACTTTTCCCTCATCTAAATCAAAGTCTAGGCACTGTGGGTGCAAGAGTATTGAATGAAATATCCCCCTACTGTAACGGTGAGAGACTGGTTGTGAATGTTATACAGAAGGGTTAAAGATAGGTAATCCACCCTCACTGAACATTTAAACAGTTATCTAGAAAAATCACCAAAACACCAAAGTTTCTTGACATTGATCGTTTAGGATGCAGTTTAATTTTGAGCGGACTGTGAATGTGTTTTGAATGTGTTTTGAATCTTTTCTGAATCGTTTCTCCTAAACCATGAATTACAAGCATAATCAGTTTGCTTTTCAGGCTTTGATCTAGGGCACAAACCTTGATTGGTTAAGCGCGCAGCATTGCAGAGAGTGAATCTACTACATAATTTTACTATGTGTTAAAGTTAACATGATGGTTAAATTACATTTATTTGTTATTTTTATTTGTTTTTGTGGTGTTACTTTTTGCTTTTTGTTTGTTTTGTTTTTTCTTATGATGGTTCTGTCACACAATGCTTGCAAAAGGTCCAGTGAGGAAATAATTTGATCTTTGTCATTGCTTTTTAGCTCTTTGGTATTTATTGCTTGCACAGTATTATGAGCTTAATTTATATATGTTTTAGTCTGTGATATCTATTGGAATTATATGCATCAATCAGTCAACACATCTTATATACGGAACGCTTTCTTCTCTCTTTTTCTGCCTAGCCTATGCACACCTGCTGTCTCCTGTGCCATCGTGAATTTAAGGACTGGGGAGCGAGTTCTGTGAACGGGCTTCCCGGGGGCCATGGAACGAAGCTGGCCAACGCCGTGCCTGCACTCTCCCAAGCTTTATTGCGGGATGCGCCAGGGCGTAAGCTCGCTGATGCTGTGCCCTCACTATCTCAGTCCCTGCTGGGAGAGGTGCCTCTGTGGATCTGTCAGAGCTGCTGCAGGAGTGTAGAAGAGGAGGAGAAGCGGAGCACGCAGGAGCAACCAACACCGGTAAATAAAACAGGACTGATCTGGGTCACATGTCTGAGTACTTTTCAAAGCCTCTGTTTACTAATGTTTAGTTAAACTATGTTTCTTTATCCTACTGAGGTTACCTCATTATTAATCATCATTTGTAACACTGTTTCTGCGTGTACCTACAAGCAAAATAAATCTCTCTCTAAATCTCACCTTTGCTGTTAGGGCTGTCAAAAGTTGCCAGAGCTCACTTATTTGTTCAAAAGAGCCACACAGGTTGGAACTATTTAAATATTACATCATGACCACAAGAGGGCAAACCAATACCACAAATAAACTTGTTACTAAAGATATAAATACCTACAACTGACAAAATAAGCAAATATAATTATTAGATTAAGTTTTACTCAATGAACTTTTGAGGTTCTGAGAGAGCTCTGCTTTCAGTAACATGGAACAACAATGATCTTTTCCTCAGAATGAGTTGTGAAGATAATAAAACCATTAGGAAACTACGGCGTGAAGCTTTTATCTCTGGATTATTTGTTAATCAGTCAGGACAGTTAAGGTTCCACAGTCTTGGTCTTCTACAGACCAAAATCCCAAGTATTCCCAAAGGGGATACCAAGTGTTAAATCGATCTTTCTGACTTGAGTTTGGTTGTCACCTCTATGGCATCCTTACTGTTGATCTGTTCCAAAACAAAACAGACCTAACCTAACTTGCCTGCTGTTACTGTTAACAGTTTTGTACACATATAAAACAGTCTGAAATTCCAGGTAGAACTAAACAACCTTTAACAAGTAAAAAAAAAAAAAACAAAGCAAGAAATTTTTATGACTTGAGACCATTTAGCTGATATCCACCCACTTATATTCCCTCATTATGTAGGCTAAACCAGTCACTTTTATCCTTTCTTGCACCTGCAGCAGTGTCTTTAAAGTGTGAAGCACGCATCTACACCATACAGCTGTTCCAGCTTTGCCAACCAATATGCGGTTTTGCAGGTGGATTATGCTCCGTTAACCCTGCAGCAGCAGTAGGTCTAACAGCTTCTCTGCTGGAAACCCAGCTTTGCACTCTGCAGTTCAGGAGACAGATACTAAGGGTGCTCCATTCCCCTCCCTCCCCCCCCCCCCCACAGTTTTCTTTTAAATGTTCATTCATATTTAAAAAATTTTGTTCATATCTGCTTTGTTAAACAAATCCTTCTTATTCTGACAAAGGTAAAGTTGTAGTCAACTGTGATTAGTGATTACTAACGAGAAGTTAATAAGCCATGGCCTTGTCAAGCTAAAACACATTACAGAACCTTCAGCATTCACTTCTTAAAAGATTTAAGTGAGTATATGTATAATTTGACCATGTGTGGATTAGAGAAAATTTCAAAATAAATTAAAGCTGTGCACGAATTTATTGTTTATGCACCCAATTACATCCTGGCAAAAGAACAGTTCAAATAAGTCATTAAAAACCCCAAAATTACCATGTAATTCATGTCTAGGATGAGTTTATGTGAACCTCTAACCATAACTGTGATCAGAAAGGCACTTTGAGAGCACAAGGTCCACCAAGGTCAATGATTCTTCTGGTGTTTTTTTCCTAATGTGATAGAAACAAGCCTGCAATGAAGGAAAGTAATTGTCTGCTTTGGTTTTTCTGTAATCTCTGCTGCATATGTAAGACAGAAGCAGCCATTAAGCTTTCTTTGTTAGTTATTTTTATAAATAATTTACATGGAATGCATTTTTTTAACTTAATGTATCACAATACTTCAGCTGGACTGCTGATGAGTGTCGTGGTCATGACGTTTTGCTGACATGTGGGTTAAATGTTAAAAGTTTCAAAATGAGAACAGCAGGCACAGTTGCAAAAAAGTGACTTATGGTGACTTAAAGCATTCTTTAATATGTGGGTTTTTTTTTCTTAAGTATTAAAGCAAAACACGTAAGTAAAATGATTTTCATTGCTTATCTGCAAGTTAGTTGCAGCTGCTACCAAACTGCAAGACACTGTTTGCAGCCACATGATTAATACTGGGGTGTTTTCTTGTTGTTTGTTTTTTTTATTTAGGTACCGTTGTCACACTCTTCCTCCTGTAAGTCCCAGAGCTGTGGGAACGGTTACCCAGAGCAAAGTACTGTGGACTGGGACCCGAGTTCTTTCCTGTCGGCTCACAAACTGTCGGGTCTCTGGAACTCTGCCCACACCAACGGAGGGGAACACTGCAACCACAGCACTTCTTCACACTCACAACAAGGTCTGTCGTCACAGAGTAAAAGAAAAGCATGCAGCGACTGACAATAAACGCTGAAAACATCACCATCCTGAATTTCAGGCTGTGTTGCAAGCTTCAGTTTTGGCAAATGGACAGAATTTTGGTTAGATTTAGTTCCTTGGCTGTTTTAGCAGTACTGTGTGTGAGGTTCATTTTAGGTCACTTTGTTCAGCTGTTAGTCGAAATGATCATAGAAGAACTTAAATGCACAATGTAAAAGATTACAGTCATTAAAAGTCAGCATTATAGGAGGTGCAGTAATGTTTTAATGTTAAAAAATGTAAAGACTGTGTAATTATTTTTAAAATACAGTTGCCTGTGAAGGTCATCATTTATACAATGTTGAAAAGGAAATCATGGGTACTATTTAGTTTGTGTAACAACAAGAGAGAGGAAAGATGTATGGAATGAAAACAGGGTTATACAGCTCGATGGCTCAGCAGTAGGAAAGACTGGGGGTGGGATTAACAACAGCTAAAGCAAAGCAAATGAATAGAAAGTTTTAACTACGTTTGTAGAAAAAGCAGTTGGAAGACACACTTCATCGATAGATGTGCAGGTATTCAGGCCACATGTCAGAGGAATGGCTCATTCTTAGGGATTTCATCTATTATGTGCAAAGTATATAGTTTTCTTTTTAAAGAATTACTTACATCTTTTGGCTGTAATATTATAGTAATGTTATATCAGCGTCAGTCGCAAATCCAAAGTGAAAGAGTTATGCTGGCAAAACTCCAGTTCACTTTAATCATATTGATTAGTCAGAAAGAAGCATTTATTATTGGACCTCACAGTCCAAAACTCAAGAGTTAATCCTGGAACATGTCTTCATGAGTTAATGCATCATCACGCATACATTGAGATTCTTCAGCGAAACATGACAGACAGACCACGCTGCTTGGCTCCCATAACATTTTTTCTTTTGCTTTTAATGGAAAGCAAACATCCATCATAGCTCATTATTACTTCATTTCATTAGCACTTACACACTTGCAAGCACCTTGCCTGTTTTATTTCAAAGTAGAAATATGCATTGTATAGCATTTTAACTCAAGTGTATAAACAGAATGAAACACAAGTTATTAATCAGGCTTTATACAGTTTTTACATTTCTGTTCCTGAGAAGAATGCAAAATATTTAGTTAGAAAATATCTCATTTATATTTTTACACAAAAAAATCCCCGAAACTGAATATAAGCAATCAAGAGAGGAAGGTGCATGGTGATTTTTGGTTGGATAAATCTTACTTAATTGTAAGAAACTGTTTAATGATACTTATTTGCAAACACAGTACAAGTGTGTTAACTACATTGTTTAAACAACAGGATAAATAAGAGTTTAATACTGTGAACTGGGTGTATGATGCTCAGCAGGAACAAATATTTCATTCATTTCAGTTTAGTTTTTTTTTAATTCCTTAGTAAGGGCAAGACTTCAGAATAACAGACAGAAACTCCGCAATTCCCCATTGCACAAGTGCTTGGTGAAGTGTAACGTCACAGTAATGCAACAGTGAACAGCACTGAACAGCGAGTTTCTCCTTAAACCTGTATAAAAATCCAAGGGGGCACGTGCAGAGACTTGTGCACGTGACACAAGCCACAGACTTTAATGTTTATTCAGTATATTGACATTAACAAACTTCGAGAGTCGGCCTCGCTTCCGAACTGGATTAATCCTCGATTTTAAAGTTCTAACGCTGCGAGTTAGGCACAATTCACAGGAAGTCTCATTAACTGTTTTTAAAGTTCCCATTTCACATGATGAATGATGCATTCAGTGGGAATGGATCATTAGGCTGTGATTTATTATTTAGACCTGACAAACAACTAAGATGACTTTGTTTTTGTCTGATTTCTCACTTTTCTTTGCTCTCTTCAAAACCCTTTCCCTGCTGCGTAAATGTGATTGAATTTCTAGTTAAATATTTGGATGGTTCATGGCACCAAATGCCATTTAAAGAGTAAGTGAAAGACTAGTTAAATGATCCATGCCCTTTGTGAAGGTGGCTGTTTCCTTCTAAAATAGACTGGTATGTTTTCCTTAAATTAATTAAGAAAGAATGAAGCTGTAGGAGAGGTGTTTAGCTGTGAAATATGCTACCAGCATCCTAATTGGCATCCCAATTATATTTCGCTGTATATAGCAAAAAATGTTTAAGCAGGCATTATGTTACGGGGATTTGTAACTTCTCCTGGCAAGAGTGTGTGATTACCAGTAAGAGGTGCAGGCAGTTTTGCACAGCAGAAATAAGCATGTTAAATAAATTATTAAAATTTAGTGCTGTCTTGATGTTATTTTAGCTAGCAGAAAGGGATTTATGCTTCGGGGCTGAAAATGTTTTACATAGCTGTTTTCCTTTTTTATGTCAAAACATGTCTCCAAAGAAAAGAGAGTTATTTTTTAAAACACAAACTGCCCATAGGTGGTAAAAAGTCATTCATATTTTTCCCATGGTGAAAGTTAAAAGGACTGTTCCCCTTTATTTGTAACAGTCTTTTTTTAATGTCTGCAGGTATAACAGGAGTTTCAACCTGTCATGAGAAAAGAGGACTTAATGAAGCGCCCGGGAAATCGGCTAAAATGTCAGGGAACAAAGTATGTCCCTACAGTCACCCATCAGCCCAGAATTCCAGTGGATCCTCTGCTGGGAACGCACTTTCTACCTCAGCAGACCTTTGTAAGACCACTCCCAAGCACTTCAAGACCATGTGCCGTCGACCAACGCCACCAGGTAATTATTCTTCTTTGAGGTCAGGAGCTTTTATTAAAGCCAGCAAAGAAGAAAACTCAAGTTTCAAATCAAAATGTGCAGCATTTAAGTTAAGAATGTGTAATAGGCATCCAAATCAAATGATTTTAAGTTTAACAAGATATTTTTATTTTAATTGTTTCTTTATTTTTGTCCTTTAATAGAAACGCCTAATTATATATTACTGTAGAAAACACAGTAACTGTTCTTTCTTAACAGACTTTGCAAGCCTGTATTTGTATTTTGCTTTGAGCTCGTCTTTGAAGTGAACTTTAATAGGACACTTTAGCTTACAGTCAAAAGATTAGTGGTAAGTGGACCTGAAAATTAACCGATGTACTTTAGAAAGAGATGATTCAGTATGTGTGACCTGTGACTCATTCATATTCATGGTTTGTTATTGTCCAGGTGAAGCCTTCCACCCCAGTGACCACCATCAACATACAGACTTATCGGTACCTCCCAACAGTCCCACCGGCCTGTCTTCCCAGCATTCCTCTCTCCTACCCGCAAAGCTGAACTCTGGGCAGCACGGCCACGTGACCTCCTCCTGTGGCACTGGCGTCGCAGCGCACGCACCCTTCTCCCCTCTGGTACCAAACCTCCACGGCCCCGCAGCCAAAATCAATTCTCTGAGCCCAGATAGCCCAACATCTGTCCATAAACCCAGCCCGTGCAAAAACTCCCACATTCCCGCTGTAAACGCACAACACAGCAAACTGGGCACGTCTGTCGTGGGTTGTAACCACTCCTGTAATGGGCACAATCCGGGAACAATAGCCACCTCCAATGTAGGTCATGTAACACCTGGGGCATGCAGGTGAGTTTTAATAATCAGCCTTGCTTTTTGTCACTTATTTAGCTGTGTTTATTCAGAGAACAATTATATCCTAAGGGTTTATCGTTCTTTTTTTGTAGGGATCAAGCATGTAAGGGGCACAAGGTGACTAATGGGACGTTATGCCACCCTTCGTCTGAGCTGGAGGAGGGTGAGGATGAAGACAGCAGCTCTGAGAGGAGCTCCTGCGCCTCTTCTTCCACAAATCAGAAAGACGGGAAGTACTGCGACTGCTGCTACTGCGAGTTCTTTGGACACAATGCGGTACGGTTTGATCAACCACTTTTAAAGTTTTACTAACAAAGAGGTATGCTTTTTCATTCATCAAAGGTGACTCTGTGAGAAGATCTCAGTATTGTGAAATATTATTTGCTCACAGCCTCCAGCTGCACCGACCAGCCGAAACTACGCCGAGATCCGAGAGAAGCTTCGCTCACGACTGACACGGCGTAAAGAGGAGCAGCGCCAAGATTCAGAACTGACAGTGGCTGGTGCCATCGACAACCGGGATGTGGACGAGCTGCTAGACTTTATAAACAGTTCTGAGCCCAAACCTGTCAACAGTGCCAAGGCTGCCAAAAGGGCTCGACACAAACAAAAGAAAAAGGTGTGGTAATTTTATTGAATGTGTGTTGTTTTCTGTTTTTCAGTTATAGTTCAGTCATGTTTATTTATGTCTAAAACTGAGATTATTTGGAAAACTTTAATATTTAACATGGAATCTATTAGACCCATGTCAATAACATTTCTTCTTATTGAATAGGAAAGGTTAACTAGACACTAGCAGCTCAATAATAGAGAATTCAGATGAGATTTCAGTGCAAACAGCAGGAGAAATCTGCAAACACTTACACTGGATTAGTTACATGCTAATCCTGTGTAATCTCATGGGTAGGTGGGCCTCATTAATTATATGTGGGAGGAAGAAGTGATGAAAAGCACAATGCAAAGAAGTAAGTGCAAATTCATGGAGAAGCAAATGATGGAAAATTTCCTCTTAGATAGCATCAAAGACAGTTTGATTTATTGAAATTTTTTAAAATTTAGATGAGACACTGCAGCTGAAAATTTTGAAATGACCAGGATCTTTGCATATTCATAAAATGTGGTCTGATCCTTCTTTCAGTCAATAGACAAAATCAGTGTGATTAAACTAAATCCACACAATGTACTTGTTTTGTGGAGCAGGGAATGATGAGGTAGATTTTGGACTGCCCCTTGCTACCAAACTTTCATTATTTCTGGGACATCTTAATTGAACATGCACCATCTCAGCAGGGTTAATTTGAGGACTCTGATTTTTTCCAAAAAACTGTCTTCTTTTTCAACCATTCGTTGGTTTATATAAATATGCACAATGTTTCATTGTCTTGTTGTATTGCTTAACCTCTCTTAAATGTCAGAGATTGGTCTGCTTTTCCTCTGTTTGTTGCACTTACTGTTGATTGAGTAACTCCAGCAAAACTCTAGATATAGTTTTTAGCCTTTTCTAGCATTGTACGTTACTGTAATTCTTCCTTTTCCCTCCTAAGACCCGAACTCTTCCACGGCATGCATTTTTTATTTCTCTTTGATATTTGGGCTGATTGGGACCCGATGAATGTAAAAACAAAGAATTACCAGATTTTTTTTTAACCTGATTTTTGTTTCTAAGAAAAATGAGATCCACATATGAGGATATTCGTTTATAATTTCGATAGAACAGTGGCAGTATAATGTTCTCGTAAGTGGATATCAGGCCCTTGTAGAGCAAAATTGAGTATTTTGGTCTAAATAACCCAAAATGTGATGTCCACATATGTGGACGCCAGGTCCTAGGAGGTTAAGGTCACTGTGGTTGATAACCAGACTTTGTATGCCTTTATTTACCATTAGTGGCACTTGTACAACCCATGCTTACAATCTCCCCTCCTTAATTAGAACCGTTGAGTCTTATCTTTTCAAGAACTCATTAGCACAAAGGTCCATTGGCTTTTTTTCAGACTGAACTGAGAATTACTCAGCGTCTTCTGTGAAGACATAAACACAACTGCTTTTTGTGTTGTTAGTTTTGTCAGAATATGTTTTTCTGTTGTTGTGACTGGGTGAGATAAGACCGCCTCTGTGAGTAATTAAGGATTCTTGCAACTGTAAGTGACAATATAATAACAGATTACAGATATTTGATTTCAGGCTTGGGTATTTTGTAATACTCAGTCCTTTAGATACATTTTGGTCAGTATCAACAAAGTCCTTTAGGGTATATATTTTAACTTTATGCAGGTGTTCAGTACAGAGTCCTTGTGTGTATGTGGGTACCGTTTTCACTTTCTTACCTGTACCATGTCTGTTGTAGGAAAAAGCTCAGCAGGGCAACACGGGCGCTGCAGGCAGTGACCCCCACTCCAATCCATCTGAGCCTGTCGACGAGCCCATCCCTGATGGTTCTGAAGCCAGTCGATTGCTAGACTGGCCTCAGCTGGAACTTGAACGCGTTAATAGTTTTCTCACAAGTCGGCTAGAAGAGATTAAAAACACCATCAAAGACTCAATCCGGGCATCGTTTAGTATGTACGACCTCAATCTGGATGTCAATGACTTCCCAAAGAAAGCAGCCACGTTGGAGGGAAACCATTTACTGTCCCATCTGAATGGTTCCTCTGACTTGCAGCAGATAGACCTTGACCTCTCTCCTCTTTCGCTGGGAACCTTTAAAAGCCACCTGGACCTGGTTAACGGATGGGAGGACACAAACATTGTCTCATCTTCTAATAGCACCACCAGCACCACCACTGCATCAGGGGTCAGTGCAACTACAAAGGACATCCAGCGGTTGCACAGTACCCCCAGTCTCTCTAAGCTCATAAGAGTTCGCTCACCAGAAAGATGCACTTCCACTGGATCTGACAATTTACCACAGGTGCCAGCTCAAGCGACAGCTAAATCAAAAGAGGACGCCTCTGATCTTAAGAACACAACTGTTGGGAGCAATGGTGCAAAGTCGAAAAAGAATAAAAAGCAGAGACAGGAGCAGTCTGCGTCAGAGCAAAATTCCAACAAACCAACCAAAGCCAGCTCTGGTAACGAAGCACAGAAAACCAATGAGTCTAAAGAAACAGCATCTAGTGGCTCAAAGTCTGGAAACAAACAGCCCCAGCTTATCGCAGACCACCAGAAAAATGGGCCTAAGAAATCTGAAGAGAGCAGACCATCCAAACATGCAACAAATGGAGCAAACGGTGGCCCCTGGAGTGCACAAAGGGGGAAAAGCGACCCAGAGACACGAGGAGGCCGGTGTGAGCAGGATTCAGAGAGCAAAACACAACCCGCTATTCCAGCGAATGGACAACAACAGCAACAGTCCAAGGGGAAAAATAAGAAGAGCAAGAACAAGGGTGAAAAATCCAACACTGCAATTGGTATGGAAAAGTAACTGTAATTGCATGCTTAATCATTACTGTTTTTTTAAATTATCTTGATGGTCAATTCTTTATGTTTATACTGTAGATGATGTATTTCTCCCTAAAGATGTGGATCCAACAGAAATGGATGAGATCGATCGGGAAGTGGAATATTTCAAACGGTAAGCTCATCACAATAAATGTCCAGATACGTGGAGAGTTTTTTTTTTTTTTTTTTAATATGTGAGCACAGCTGTTATATTTACATGACCTTTTCCCCTCTCTTGTTTGTCTTTTGTTCCCTGTAGGTTTTGCCTGGATTCTGCAAAGCAAACTCGCCAGAAGGTCGCAGTGAATTGGTCCAACTTTAGCCTCAAAAAGGTTTCTTCCAATGCAGCTCAATAACTTGAACGAGTGCCAGAAAAAAAAAACTTCACACCACAAACTCTTTCGGTAGAGCCCTATTTGGCCCAAGGCCATCTCTCATTCCCAGTTTTCTTCTCTTC